>NC_084604.1:24016989-24338060 GCF_033807715.1 Cololabis saira
GAATTTTACCTTTCACCTCGTCCTCTGTGTATTCTCTCCTGAGAAGTTCAGCCCCGCGCTCTCCTCCCTTACTTCCTCCAGAAGCTGCTGAGAAGCGTTGATCCCTTTGACGTTTGTTTACACCCACGGTGAGCAAGAGAAACTATTGAATTTATGACAAGAACCCTGCAAGCAAAAAGGAGGTGAGAGAGGGGTTTTGTTTAATATGCCTCCTCTTCGGCAGATGAAGCTGCGCGCCTCCGATGTTCTCATGAAAAGAGACTGAATTACCAATTTTAGACAAAGATTAAAAGAGATTCACTGATCGGAAAAGAGGCTCTCTCGGTGTGCCAAGATTTATGCGTGCCATCTTTTGTGAGATTAGGCGCTCACAGTAAATGATTTAAATCGTTTCTTCACAGTACAAAAGGGGAAAAAAAGAGTTCTTAAGATCTAATTCCAAAGAAATCCTAATAACAAAAAACTCAAATCGGATACATTAGTTTGTTTCAAGTATAATGCATGTAACTCAAAGGCGTGTTAATCTAAAATGAGAAGGTGTTTATTTGATGGAATTACTGGACACGTGAACAAGTGAGAAACTGAGCAATGATTCGTGTCCAGATCAGCTGAATTTTGTGCAGCAGAAACAGATGTTTAATGGTAACATGACGCTAAGTCTTGGAAATGAAGAAAAAGATGTTTATTAAATAATTTATTATCTTTTTGTTTCTTTTTAGATTGAACTTTGATCATTTATCTGAATATAAAAATATAATGGCAGATTAAGTAGTAAACCTCCCCCGCCCCCCAAAAAACAACAAAAAACTAAAACATACACACCAAAAGTTTATTCCACATTGTCAGTGTCAGTGTCTGAATTATTTTATTTGCACAACTGTAAAGACGCTGTCGCTGTAATCAGTCCGACTGAAGATACACGCATGAATCCTGCTGTGACTTCAGTCCTTTCATCCTGAGATGTTCTTCCGGCGATAGACGGCCCATTTTGTATTTGTCTTAATGTGTCTCTGAAGGTTCAGGTCCCGAGTCCCGATCATGTCTGTGTGAATATGCAATCACTCAGTGAAAATGTTCCCTTAGGAAACTGATACCCCTCCCATTCACTGTCATTTCCTCTGGTACAGAATGAACAAACCAATCACAACAGGGCAGGGGTGGCCTTTATGCAACGACTCATACAGTAGCAGCCAATAGTCACCACTCAACCTGCAGAATTGCTAGTAACACCCTTGATTAACAAGTTTTAACTGCAAATTTCCCAACATTCCCTCTCAAGTGTATAGTTCATTTTGGTGGTCTTTTGATTGGACGTGTCTCGTTGCCGCTCTATTTACGTCACGTTTCGTATGTGTGATAGGCTGTGTGTCTATCCAATGTTGTCCGGAGGTCGTTTCTTTCACATCCATTGGCACTTTCCCCTGGAAATCACAGTTAAATCTAAGATAAAGGCACCAGACTAATTGTTTGAAGATAAAAATAATTAGGATGCTTTGCAAGATTAGGAAAAATGTGAACAGGTACTTTTTTCTACATCCTCAAAACATAGTAGACAATTTAGAGCTGAACATCGTGAGGTGCTGATACGGCTGTAGGCTGGTATTTTGAATCGGAGAGTGTCCTTGCGATAACCACTATCTCTCAACAGTAGATGCAGTAATGGGGGTGGGGGCGGAGGGGTGTCACACATTTGAGTGTCTTTTGTTCAAACAGTTGAATGAACATCCATTTATGCCCGGTTTTTAAATGAATACCTTTTTCCCCTTTGGCTTTCAACCTTGAAAATAATCATATCTTAACTATATCAACCTCTAAAAAATGATTTCTTTGCATGAATCCTATTAAAAAGAGACTCTTTGTCCTTTTTTATTCAAATAAAAAGGTATTGAACACAGTAATAAATGAGTCCCCCAGAGCTGGGCGCTGGGCGGATTCGGGCCTCTAGACAGTCTTGTGCAGAAACGGTGGCAGAGAAGTTGATCTCTCTTTATGCGCTTTTAATTACACACGGCTGGCTGGACTCCAATTCCCCAGAGAGCCGAGGTGAAGTACTCGTCAGGACGGGGGGGGGGGGGTGGTCATAGGCACCTCCGAGAGTCATTCAGCAGATACATTTACAAGAGCCACAGGCGGCTGTCGATCATTCCACGGTATTTAGAGTGACTTATTATTCTTTTAAAAAAAAAAGTGAAATCAGTGCAAGCCGGGGTACGGGTCAGCAGACCCATACGTTCTTCCAACACATTTAAAATGACCCCATGGTGCCGAGCTGTCCACAGAAAGAGAAACTTGAGGACTAATATTTAGTTTTTGCCCTCTAACCTCAAACTGTCACAGTTTTTTTCTTGGAAATCAGTTGTCTACCAGGCAGTCAGCGCTGTCGGGGGAAAGTGAGAGGACAGAAACGCTGCTCAATCATGACAGATTGGTCTGAAAGACAACAATTAGCTGTGGCTAAACACAGGATTAAGCTCAGGCTAGTGTGCGTTTGCTGCCAATAGATCGCAGTACGCCGTAGACGGAACATGCCCTCTCATGCACTCGTAATGACATATACTAATCCACGAAAAATTCATGGTTAAGTCAGAGTTTTACTTATATAAGCGTTTGGCTTTGACAGGTTTTTTCTCACACACATTATTCTATCAAATTCATTGACACACATTCCAGACCAGAGCACGGCGAACATCCAAAGCCAACAGGGAATAAGACTCTTCTGCACAAAGAGACCTTTTATATATCAGTGACCCTTCATTTACACAATTCCCCCCTCCCAGAGCTATACTTTACTGCAAAATGAATGGTGTAACCCCCAGGCAGCGTTGAGGTGAATGAAATGTGTCTCTGCCTCCCTGTCGAGCTTTTCGCAGATCTGGATCTCTCTCCAGTTAATGACTGGAGCGTGGAGAGGTTACCTGAGCCAGGACTGGCCAGATGAGCCCAGAGGAGGTGGTCAGACTGTAATCACAGGCAATCATCGGCTCCCTCTTTGGATTTCCGCAGCTGTAGACCGAACAGCGTGATCCCTGATGAGGGGTGTGGGGTAAAACACGGAGTGAGGCTGAGAGTGAAAAGGGAGCTGGAGATGGAAATTACATTGATTTATAACATAGATGCAAAAGTGAGATTTACTGCTTTAGTTTGTTAATAAAATAGTTATATATATATATATATATATATATATATATATATATATATATATATATATATATATATATATATATATATATATATATATATATGTGTGTGTGTGTGTGTGTGTGTATGTATATATATATATATATATATATATATATATATATATATATATATATATATATATATATATATATGTATATGTATATATATATATATATATATATATATATATATAATATGTATACATACATACTGTACATATATATAGACCATATCAGATGTCCAGATATCATGGAAATCTATTCAATTATCTTAAAACCTTATTTTTTTTTTGACATAGCATTAATGGGTTCTTTTTTTTATATAGAATTATCAGCTGCAAAAACCTAAAAGTTGAAGATATAATAAAAATAAATATTTAGCCCTAACTTCAAAGGTCTTCATGAAACGTCTGTGGAAAAAAATAAAAGCTCCCTTTAAAACCACATCTTTAAAGTTCCATTAATAGCAGCCAGTTTTAGGGGGCCACTTGGCTTACTGTCTTCCTCGGCATGCGTCTCTTTTTTTGTGTTTCTTAGTCTGGGGTACACTTGGGCCCCGTTTACACATAGCAAAAACGGTGGTGTTTTCATGTGTTTTGGCCGTTCATTTACACGAAAACGAAGCTCAAAGTCACCAAAAACGATCATTTCTGAAAACTCCAGCCAAAGTGGAGATTTGCAAAACCTCCGTCTTCACGTTTGCTTGTAAACAGAGGGAAACTGACATTTAGGCTTCAGAACGTTACATTATGTGACAGAAATGTCACCAGCATCATGTGTGCAACCTGTGTTTACAATTTGTTTGGCCACATGTCATTTGTTGATGTTTTTTTCCAGGATTCCGATTGGCTAGCATGACTTTATGCTTCTCATTACACTGCCGGCTGTAGGTTTGGCTGCTCATGGACCCTTAACAGCGCATTTATGCGGGTTTGTGTAAATTATGGTATTTTTCAAAACATAGAGGGGGTAATATCAGTTTTTGTAAATACTATGTGTAAACGTGGCCTTAATGATGATGTGAAACTGAATGGATGGAAAGATGAGGAGCCTGGATGATTGTACTCTGATCTGGCTCTGTGATGTCACAGTCCCCTGCAAATCTGAACCGCTCAGTGAAGGAGAAATGTTTACCACTAGACTGCACCAAAGAAAGTAACAGGGTTATGTTATTTTACAGTTTTTCAGTTGGTAGTGACTTCCAGTGCCCAAATAAAGGTGGTTAAGCACAGAAAAGATTGTTTTACTCAAGTTCTCCCCTTTAAACTCTGTGTTATGTATTGGTCCAATATTGTATAACTTTTCCAATGCCGCTCTAGGATAAGATCCAATATATGGTGTAAATAAAATATTTCTGAAATAGCTGCCTTCATGCTCAAACCCACGAGCAGCTTGACCTTCTGCAGAGCTGCCACCCTGCGCACTGTGTGAAAAAGGAAGAAAAAAAAAACTTCCCTGCAGCTTGACACGGTGGACCCTGGCGCTGTGACTTTTTGACCCCCCGGGCTAAATCTAATGGAAGTTCTGCTTTTTCCAGCTCGCCTGTCTCTCTTCATCAACACACAGCGACCCCCACGTAGCCTGCAGCACTGACACTAATATGGAACACAGAACGGTTGCTCATTTATTTTTACCGCCGAGCTTGCTGGTGCCACTCAGAGAGAAGCACATCCCAAAAACCAGCAGTCTGTTCTAGGGGTGCAAGAGAGCAAAAGAAAAAGGGATAAACCTTGCTTTTACGGCGACGTGCATGTCAGCTCTGTCAATGGAGCTGTAAACTTGAACATTGTGGTGTGTCGGGGGTAGTGTGTGAGAGAAATATTTTGGATTGCTTGTCTCTCCAGGCCCTCAGTTCTGTGTGCTCTGCGGCTGAGTCTGGTTGTCTGCTTTCTGCTGTGGTCTTTCATCACGTTTACTCCCTACTTTGGCATGACTACTTGTAAAGCTCTGTGTGTGTGTGTGTGTGTGTGTGTGTGTGTGTGTGTGTGTGTGTGTGTGTGTGTGTGTGTGTGTATACACACACACTAGAGACACCAGATCTTTAATGCCATCTAGTGGCAGAATGCTGTAACCTTTTTCAGAGAGGTCAACGAGATCACATCTGAGATCAAGCGTGAAAATTTAAGTATACGGAAAAACTGCATCCAGTTTGTGTGTGTTTGGCAGCTCATTAATTCTAGTCTATTTTGGTGGAACATGTCTTTTAAGTCAACAAACAAGCGCTAATTTCTATCCAGATCTGGGACATTTGCATATAAATTGCTATAAATGTCATGTTGCAGCTAAATTCCACGAGTTTAAATTCATGAATTCCTATAAGAAATTGTGAGATGTGGTTGATCCGTCTGAAAATCCTTTCATGCATGGAAGAGAAATCCCTGCCAATGTGCATGTGCTTAGATGTTTAGCCTGAGATTTAGGGATTTCCTCTGCGATACATCTGAGAAATTCCTTGCAGAGTTGCTGTCCTCAGTCTTTGATACCATGTCTAGTATTGCCGGAAACAGTGAAATGGGTTCCGTTACTCACGTCAGAATGAACAGTAATGGTTTTTTTTTTCCTCTTATTTCCAGCCTTGTCATCAACATCATTCAATCCCACCTAATAAAAGACGATACATTCACCCGTGCGCACACAAGCTCCCTGATATTGCAGTCTTTTGCTTGTAGGTGATCAGAGGAGAGGCGAGTGCTCTTGTTCTGAGTTAATTTGTGTCTGCTGGTTGATTGTTTGCCTCAGGAGGAACAAGGAGGGTGCTAAAAGTAATTGAATGGCCTATTTACATTCTGCTAATTGATTTTGAGGGTTTTGATTAGTTTCGGGGGGGAAGGGTGATCTTGCGAGTCTGGCTCGGGTACAGCTCATGTTTCGGGGACCTAAATCTGTTGACTCAGGGACAAAAAAAAAAAAAAAAACTGCCATTAAAGCAGGACTATGTAACTTTTCCACCTTAATGTATTATTTCCAAAGTCATTGTGATGGTACATCAACTTCCAACAGGTTTAATGACACCTCTGTCATGGTCTGAGGGGTCTGTATCGCCTTCACTGGCACTATGTAACTTTGAGGAGCATGGTAGGAACCCTTCCACACTACTGGTAAAGCACTACCGCTTTTGTCCAAAGGAGGCGCCAAACTCAACAAAAACTGAAAGTTACATTGTGCTGCTTTAAAGCAGACAGAGTTCCAATTGGATATAAAAGGAATCACTTGTGGTTGGTTTACGGTTAGGGTTCGGCACATGGTCGTTATGGTTAATGCTGTAATAAACATGCAGAAAGTTGATCTAAGTCAAAGAAATGTCCCCTGATGTCAGGTAAACAGGACTGTGTGTGTGTGAGGTAGAGGGAGTGTATATCCCATAAATACATAAATATAAAAGCAGCACCACTGAAAAGTAGTACCACATGCCTGTGAGCAATCATTAGCTCTGCAAAGAATAAAAAATGTATCAGTTTGTGACAAGTGTCCATCCTTTATATCATTCCATCTGTCCATATCAGTACCTGCTTACAGTGAAATATTCTCGTGTCTAGTAGCTTTTATGAAAAATGGCAAACAGTCTCATTAAAAAGGGCTAACTACTGTATATATGATAATTAGCTGCACTTGAAGGCAACTGCTTGAAGGAAGCAGTGGATCTTTGATCTTCTTGTATACAGCCCCAACTTTGATTATGAACATATCTGTGTTTCTCAGCCTCTTCATTTTTATTTAATCAAGATATAAATATTTGCATCTTGTTAAAGTGTTTTTTTATGGGGGATCTGGTGGGTTTCACCAGCTGTGATACAATTATGACTTGATTCTTGTCATTTTACAGCTCACGGTTCTGCCTCAGCGGTTTAATGTACAGTATCAGGTTCATCCCGTGGCTCAAAAGCATTCAATATAAACATAGGAAATGAGCTCTCTGTCCACTTGAATGAAGAATGTCGAGCAAAATTTTTCTGTTTTTCTTCATCTGCGTGTGTGTATATGCCCCTAAAACTGCCTGTTTACAAATGTTGGTGTCAGAACACATCCTTGAGATTCTCTTCCAGCACTTATTGTAATTCCACTCCTACACGTGTTTACATGAAGCGTTTCGGCGTACTTTCTTCCCTAAACCTTGTGGCGACAGGTCCAAACAGAGTGCAGCTCAGCTGGAATATTGGTTTACTCAAAAGATACTGAAGCTGGCCTTAGTGTCGCTGAACCGATTGGACGGAGCTCTGCTGCAAGTATCCAGATGAAAAAGAAAAGGAGTGCAGCAGAACCTCTCTTCACAGCTGAGACTTGCTTCAGCCTGTCTTGTTTGTCAGCAGGAAACATGGAAGCAAACACAAGCTGACGTCTCGAGTTTCTGATTGTGTGCGTGGATGTTCTTGGGGCCTTTTTTTAAGAAGGTGGACATCAGCTGAAGCTACGGCTCCACAGACTTTGGGTTACTGCTGCTTTGTGTGCCGGTAAGATCTCGTTGCCAGTCTCTGCCGCGGGATGTACGATCATTTCAATCTTGGTACCATGTACGATCAATACTTGGAAGTAGGCCTTTGTTGAAAAAATCGATTTCCCAAATCTAAATCAATTCTCATATTAATTCCTAAAAATCGATTCATATGCCTAAAGATCGATTTAAAAAAAAAAAAAATTTTTGGGGGGGTTTCTTTTTTTTTCTTTTATTTATTTATTTATTTTTTCATCATTACATTACAACTTTTGTTTTTTTTTTTTTTTATCCCCAAAAAAGGAATGTTTTGTTGGACATGAGAATAACTGGTGCCATGTTTTTGCCTTTAAATATGTTTAAAGGTATGAAAACATTAAAGTGTTAGGTTATAATTCCATAAATTGTCTATATTTCATTACTTTATATACTGTCTTGGGGTTACATTTGCAAAAAATGATAAAAACCAAATGCTCAAAAATTAAAAACCAAAATAGACCGAAAATGGAACAAATAAAAACGGAATGTGGGAAAAAATAAAACCGATTTCATCCGTCTCTGTTTCCTCCCTGGATCTGTTTGGTAATTCTGACCCACATGATGTTTCTGAAAGCAGTTCTATCAGCATTCTGGGAGCTGATTGGTCCTTACAGCATCATTAGCTGTCAATACTTGCTGTTTAATCTCAATATAATACTAGTAGTAATATTTTGCATAACTACAGTCATATAATTCATGCAACAGCTCAAAAAACAGTTTTAATAACACTAACCCAAATCAATATCGGAATCGAATCAAATCTTGATAATTGATTCTGAATCTTAAGAATCGGAATCGAATCGATTCTTGACATTTGAATCGATCCCCAGCCCTACTTGGAAATGTGTGATAATTTCACAAAGCAAGTACAGCACAGACCAAAAGTTTGGACACACTTCCCCATTTGTTTGAATGAGAAGGTGTGACCACACCTTTGGTCTGTACTGTATTTTTTCACGACTGTTATTCAGTATAAGTCAGATTTGGAATCAGATTCAGAAGATTCATTTGTTCGTAATTAATTTGGTGTTTAAAGTTGGGTTTTGGGTATCTGCCAACACTGCTCTCTGCTCCCCATCCTCAAAAGAGCAGCGCATGTTGTCCGTGTGTGTCAGAAAAAGTGTCCTGGAGGTCGCAGCGAGGGAAAGGAGTTGCTCTGCTGCCTCTCCAAGCCCACGTCTATCTTTCCCTTCCATTCCTCTTTCTGTCTCTCATTTCTCCTTCCTCCTCTCCCATGACCTCAGGGAGTCCTCGGGAGAAGCTGTGTATTCCAAAAATGGGATGACTTTTTTTTTCCATCCATTTCTTCTTTGGTTGTTTTCAGCTTCTTTTGAATTAGCATAGAAAAAATAGAAAAAAAACCAACAAAAAAAAAAAAGAAAAAACCTCACTGCTATGTGACTCATTCAAATAATTGTTGCTTTTAGCTGTATTGGGTTACTCTTCTCTGACTCTCTTTTGCTTTTCTCCCGGTCTCCGAGTACAGTGTGGTATAGGAGCCACTTCTGAATCGGGCCTTTTGGAGTGAGAAGGCAATAAGAGTGACATCAGGGAGGGATGTAAAACCTGAGCAGCCCTGTAATTTTCTGCTCTGCCTCTATGATTGCATGTATGACCAATAGAGACACAATGTCGTCCTTCTAGCAGCTATCTTGGTCACTTTCAGTGTGCGTGCAGTCATGAACAAACATTTTATTTTCTTAGCATTGTTGACCTACTTAGGTGTGTCTAGGTGCAGCTCGGCGTGACTTACTAGTACAGGAGACACCTTTTCACGGAAGTGTGCCAGCCCTTTCATCCCTGGGTAACAGTGACAACAAAGAGACGCTTTATGCGTGTGGGAGTGTGTTGAAAAGACAGCAAGAACAAAAGAGCTGAGCTGGGAAATGAAAAGCACAAACAGAAGAATGCCAGACGGACTTGAAACAGACAAGAAATCTGAGACTTATTGAGACAATTTTTTGGTGGGGGGGTTAGAAGGGGCAAAAGAGAAAGACACGGAGAGCAAAGGACACGATCCCTCCCTTGTTCTCAAGCGAGTCCTATAGCGCTCTCGTCCCCTCCACCCTCCTCCTCCTCCTCCTCTCCCTCTCCACGTCCCATGTGAGCAGCAGCCCAATGACTGGTCGTCTCTGTGTCTCTGCTTTGCTTACGCTGCGCTGCGCTCCGGCAGACAAGTATTGTTCTCCACTGTACTCTACTTGTTGCTCCCATTCCTCCAGCAGTTAGTCTGCGTCAGCTCAGGAGAACGACTGACTGGAACGGACTTTCCGTAGAGCCTCGCGGTGAGTACTGACATTTTCATTCCTGGGCTTTTTGTCAGGGGGGAAAGATGGATTTCATTCATTTGTTTGATCTGTCAGAGTCAGTGTCTGAGTTTGGTGGATGCCGTGGGGATCTGTGTGGAGAGAGACGGTGAAGTTGGCTCTCAGGGAAAAGGACATGGATGAACTTCTGTGCTGAGCTCTAACATGCACTTCGGTTGTTAGACGCTTTCTCGCTCCTCTTGTTCCAGACTTAATAGCTCTCCTTTTCGCTGACTCACTCTATTAACTTAATTCATATGTCTCCACGCTGTGTGGGTGTGTGCATGTACAGTACATGTGTTTGCCATTGTGTACAATCTCAGGAGTGATTCTCAACAGCGACGTCCATCTATGCGCATGTGTCATTCAAGTCAACTTCTTCATGTAAAAGTCAGCCAAGAGAAACAGGGATGGTGGAAAAGAAGTATTACTCACTGTTACTTTGCACATTTTCATGTTTTCATGGTTTTTTTATTTTCAAGAACAATAGCCTCATGCCTGGCCAAGACTCCTTGCATTCACAGGCGAGTCAGATATCAACAGTAAATCTCTTGGAAGGTGGTGTTTATTGATTTGCACACACACACGTACATGTGCATGTACAATAGGGCCTTGTCGTCCAGAGGGACTCCATTGTGCGGAGCACATAATTGTTTGTATCTGTCCGAAAGGTCTCGGACAATGAAGTCTGTCACCAAGGGGGATGTGGATTTCTGTCCCCCTCTTTTTTCTGTGCAGTTCCTCCCCTCCACATCTGGATCTCCCCACCAGCTGACAGGGAACAAGGGAGCAGAAGGAAGGAGGAGGGAGCTGAGGATTGGGGGGAGTTGGAGATGAGAGAGAGCGCGAGAAGTGGTAGAAATTGGAGGAAGGGGAGCATTATCGCTCCAAGGTTCCTGTGGTGGACTTCCCCACCGTGCAGGAAGAGGAAACTCACAATGTCATTGAGACTGCACACTTTAGGAGAGGAAACGGAGGCACTGCACACACGGGAAGCCACCCACCGCGCCCGCCCTACAGATGTTTGCAAGAAGCCATTGAGCCAACATGTGCGCATATATAACGTACATGCGCTATTAAACATGGATGAATGCTCAAATATGTGCTGTTGCACCCAAAAACACACTCAAGAGACTGGGGAAATGTTACTTAACCCACTGAGCCGACATCTGTTACATCAGTAAAGAAAGTGCTCCGGCCTCAGTTCGTGTCGAGTTTTCAGTGGGAATTTTTGAGCAAGACGTTGGCTGTCAATACAAGTCCTGTTGTCCGTCAGTCTCTTTACTCTGCTGCTTTCCAGCCCATCAGCCCATGGCTGGGCTCCGTTGAGCCTTCCCGAAGCCATAATGAAAAGCTTTACTTCAAAAGGAAGAAACTCACGCGCCCTGGATCGGATTTGTAAATCAGTTTTATTTATTTATTTATTTCCGTTTTCTGATATATTTGCCATCTGCAGCGTCTCTGTTTTGCCAGGACTGGCTCATGCGGCCGTTTATTTATGCCAGGGTAGAGCTAGATGCCATGGCAACAGGTGTGCGTCAACACTGTTAACAGGAAGGCTCGAACGAGGCTGTGTGGATGAAAAATTATTAAAAGGGATGAATGTCTCTGTCAGATGTGCTTTAGAGGCTCTCCTGCAGCTCATATGGTCTGCAGAGTTTGTTTTTTTTTGTTTTGTGTTTTTTTTTGGGAGGGGGGGGTGCAGATGATGATTGAGGCCGTGACAAAACGCAAGTGTTCAGTTCTTCCACAGCCTCCCAGGATTTGTTTGACTGTGCAGTTTCTGCCATATGTGCGTGTGTGATTCAACCATGTCCCTCCATCTGTGTAGCTGTCTCTTTTCTTTTTTTCTTTTACAGTTTATGTCTGGCTGTTAACTAAGCCTGCAGCACTTGTGTGATGTAGAGGCAAGAAGGGATGGTGTTACGCTGCAGATGGCATGAATGTGACTGAGGTCACTGCCAAAGGAGCCTTTTACAGTCTAAACTGCTCCGCTTTTGTGACTCGACCTCAGCGTAAATACCCCTGCTTTTCCTTTTTTTTAAAGTCTTGTACGTAATCTCTCTTCAGCTTCTTCATCTTTGCACGTTAAAATAGCTCGTATGATGAGGCGGTTTCTGCGTGATTGAGAAAATCAAAAGGACGGACATAACTTCTGTACTCTACAAGTTGCTGGAATGTTGTGATGTCAGTCAAATAAGCACGCCTCACATCACATCATTGTGTCACTCGGCAGCCCGAAAGCTACAGTCAGCGAGGCTGTCGTGTTGTTTGGCTCAACGGCGAGTGCACAATACGGTATTGTTTGCGTGTCCGAGTGGAGAGCGGCAAAATGCGCTCGGCTGGGTCAGAAAGCTCACGATTGTTTTGTTCACAGTGATAACATTCACTAAACCGCTATGTCAGTACATTATGTACAGAGTCTCCCAGGGATTTACCAGCAACTAGACAATGTCCGGCAATGAAGACGTGACGCAGAGGGACAAATGCGACTGTCAGGGAAAACCTGAGCGCTGTATTAGGACCCCTACAACATTCAAGTGTGGGACTCATTCGTCACAACAAACACACACTAACCTGCAACCAAAGAGTCTCACATTTGTTTTGTTTTCTTTCCTTGAGTGTCTTATCTTGTGGCGATAATGTCTAGGACATAAAAGTGATGCCACCTGGAACGTGTGGTGGATCGAGAAGAGGGTCTCTCCTTGCATCCTCATGTCCATGCTGCAGCAGACTGCTTTGTTGAAAAGATAAACTATCGGTACGATCCCTGATCTCAGATGGATATGGGACATTTTCATTTTTTATTAAATGATAATAATACCCATTACACAGATTCATCCATTTCGAAAGGTCAGAATATGTCACATTGTACGTATCCTATCTGTCTATTTTATGAGCCCTTTATAAGTCTTCAGAGGACTCCGAGAGCTTTCCGAGCTGGATTGAATACACATGCAGGGGCTCTAAATAGGTTTTTCTGATCCCGCTCTCTTTCGCTCGTTCATCCGCCCTCTTTTATTCCAGAACAGATCAGTTTTCAGAGCTGCAGCATAAGCCTGTCTGTCTCTCATTCCCGACCTGCTCTCCAGCTCTCATCTCAGCACATGTGCCATGCCTCACACGCACATTTCCATCGCGTTGACTTTGTCAAAGTCGCTTCACAATCTGCATAACGGATTATGACATATGAATAGGGGCTTCTCGTCAGCAGAGATGTGACACCAGTCTGAACTCAAAAGAGCTACACTATATGAATGTGTGTGCTGCAGCATATACCCAGATGTTACACATTTGCTCTCTTGCGAGACGTTGGCTTTGTTTGTCTTCAAGAATGTTGTTTCGTGGATTTGTCAACACCAGCCTGTAACTGGGGAGCTAATGTGATTCATATCTTGGTAGTTTTGCGCAAAAATGTGAAATCAGCGATCTGCTCTTTAACTGGCAGCTTAAAAAAGTCACTCTTGGAAATGAGTCGTCAAGGGCGAAGTATATATATATATATATATATATATATATATATATAAAAAAAAAAAAAAAAAAAAAAGAATACGCCCGTAAGGCTGCTCTGGGCACAGAAAAGATTTTTTTTTTTTTTTTTTTTTTAAACTGCTTTCGAGGAGAGCTGTCTGTGGTTTGATGAGATGTACCCGTAATATCTTTGCCTTTTGCAAATGATCTGCCGCCTGCTCAAAGGCTGTTCTTTCTAAAGCCTAACTGTTTTTGACGGGTTCTCTGCAGCCCAAATAGATTTCTATGCACAAGCCTGTGAAGTAAAGGAAATTAGAGCTGGATTGATTGATTTTATTTATTTATTTTGAGTCTTTGATCTCTCTTGTTCTGTGCTCTCGCTTTGCTGACATTTTCCAGCGACGTACTGACGTACTTTTCAGGATCGGTTCTGATTGTGGATCTTTTTTCTTTTAGTTTTTAAAGGTCAGACTTGGCAATTTTTTTGCTTGATTTTTGCCAGTTTTGATTCTCATCTAAGCCCACTTCTTTTTGTGTGGGGTTCTGCTGGAGCCTTTCCCAGCTGTCTTTGGGTGGAAGCCCGAGTACGTGATTGAGAGGTTGGCAGTCCACTGAAGGACAATCTGCACACAGTGACATCATAAACCAGTGAATATTGGTGTATATGCTGCTGGTTGTCTGATCTGCTGTCTTTATTTTTAGCTACTTAGCTTTTGTTAGCTTTGTACTAGTATTGGATGTGCTGGGTGATGCTCTTTTAAGAAAGACAAGAAAACAGTGAATGCATAGCGTACATTAATTCACTGGCTTATGTTCTTTTTTGTATCTTAATTTCATCTCAATGTCTTTGTGAAGCCCTTGGAGTTGCTATTGAATATGAAATGTGCTTTGCAAATAAAATCGGTTTTCCTTGCCTTGGAAAAGAAAAAATCTAATTTGTACTGATGTCAACATCCATCACCTTGCTTTTTGTAAAGCATTTTGTGTTGCATTTTATAAATGTATGAAAAGCGCTATATAAATAAAGTTTCATTTGATTTGATTTGACCTGATTGGCTGAAAATTGACAGATTATGAAAACGGATCCGCTGATCCAAGTTGTTGAGTTTTGATACAACTGCAGATGCCTGGAGTTATTAGTCAACACCTGAAACTGCTCTGATACCCCTGCTGAGTTAATGAGCTGTATACTTACTTGTCAACAGTCATTATTCATCAGAGTTAGAATACAAGTCAGTATCAAGTAATAACTTTTCCTTTTTAAACCTTTAAGACAGCGTGTTATAAGAACATTCATACTTACAGGTAAAGACACAGATAAATGCAATTTCTTTGTCCTATTAGTTGGTCCTCCTAAAGGCTGAATTATGGTTCTGCGTTAAATCAACGCAGAGCCTACACCGTAGGGCAGGGGTATTCAATTGGCGGCCCGCGGGCCACATGCGGCCCGCCAGGAGCTTTTATGTGGCCCCTGGTCATATTTAAAAAAAGGGGGTGTTTGTTGAAAAAAAAAAAAAACATTTTTTTTTTTTTTTTTTAATAATATTTTTATAACTGGCTACTATGGACTAAAATGGTTGTGCTCAATGCTTAATATAATATTCAAATAAGGAAATCTTGGTGGAAAGTGGTGCTTTGTCATTATGGAGTGTTTTATTAAAAGTAGGTCAATATCAATTTCATTAAGTTTGCACAATGCATGGTTTCAAAATGAACTTGCATTCAAAATAATATTTCTTTATCTGAATATTATATTTAACATTCACAATTACTAAATCTGGAGACAATTAATACATAATTCATATGTAAACTAGATATATTCAAACGTATAATACAAATGTATTATATTTACATAAGTCTTCGTCTTTGAGTGCAAAATACATTTTGAAAACCCCCACATTTTCAAATTGTGCGGCCCTCTCCATACAGTCCTTTTGCAGATGTGGCCCCCGGCCGAATCTAGTTGAATACCCTTGCCGTAAGGTACGCTGCTACGCGGGAGGCTCTCCGTAGCCTACGCCGTAGCCTGACGTGCACCTCCCAAAAAAATGTAACTACACGTTGCGGCGACACAGACCCAACGCAGACCAACGCAGACCGAGAGGAGTGTGATTGGTTTGCTTGGTAGCAACGCATTTCCGGTTCCAGTTCGTGAAGCAGTAGTGAACTTTCAGCGCTCTTTTCTTTGTGTGTATGTGATTTTTTTTTTTTTGGGGGGGGGTTGCACAATAGTTGTCCTTATCTCTTTGATTCACTCTGACCAGAAAAAAAAACGGAAGCTAAACAAAGTATCAACTAGCGCTCTCGGGAGTATTGCACCGCGGCGAAATGGAGTGACGGAGAAGTCCGAAGGGTTCACGACGGCGTCATGGCAACGGCAACGGCGTAGGCTCTGCGTTGGTTTAACGCAGAACCTTAAATCAGGCTTTAGGCTACGCATCCATCCAGCTCATTCCTGAGGACCGTCACTATTCCCATGACACTTTTTTTTCTGTCAGTGCTAGCTCTGCCTACATTGTGTAATTCTTGTCAGCTCTGCTGTTCGCACAAAAGCTGGATTTTAAAGCTCATTAAATCTATTTTGCAACAGGTCGGAGGCCGGAAATAAATCTCTGACTAAATTTTGAGCGTGTCGCAGGTTGCTCATCACATTGAGATGAGAGGATTACAGCCAGTATTGGTGAGGAAGGAACATTCCCTGTTGATGGCCCGACTTTGTGTGTGGGACACAAAGAGCTCTGATTACTGCTGGCACTGCTGCACACTTCCCAGGATTCCATGCAATGACTGGCTCGGTGGGGAGGCAGCGAAGGCACAAAAGCACACATGGACGGACACGTCTCACGCAGTAACCAAGACTTCATAAGTTAATCTCCCGCTGTACTGTAGGCTCACGCTGATTTATTTGGTCTGCTTTTGCACAATTGAAGCACGTTTAATGTTTAAGAATCCAATTTTTCTGACTTAAAGTATTTTAGATGATTATCTTTTTGAGTGATGAAGCAGAACGCTCCAGTCTGCTCTCAGTGAAGCATAAATAAAAGTTGAATGATCTTGCTCAACACCAATCATGCACATACTGATGCTTTTTCCTGTTTGCGTTGCCTATGGCAACGGCTTGGCAAAAATCAAGGGGTGATGTCAGCGTTGATGTACGAGCGCTGGTGCGCAGGGGATGACCTCAGCAGAGGGGAAGTCCCGGGGGACTCGTATCTGCTGCAGCCAGCTTTGGCCTGCAGGACTTTCTCACACCCTGCATCTCGGCTAATAAGACCCCCCCGAAAACCCCTCGTTTCATCATCCACAGACATCACAAATCATGACAAAACCTTCTGACATGCACACGCGGAGGACGCTTTCACCTCACATGTGGTTGTGGGAGGAGAAGTCATGAGTTGAGATTGCTCCCCCCTGAAGGAGCCAAATCCTCTGCTTTCTTGTATAATGGAAGCAGCTACTTTTGTCAATTACATTTTAAATCTTGCAGCACAATATAAAGCAGGAGTTTGGCTTGCACACATTGAAACATTTAGAGATTTATATGTTGTGTGCCTCTGTCGGCATCTGATGTTTTGAAACCAATATCTGGCTTGTCTTTTAGCTCGCCAGCTGCAGCGCAGCGGTGACATCATACAGCATGGTGACACAAGTCACGGTCTGCCTCCGCAGAGCAGCTGTTCGGTCCAGGTTCCCAATCCATAAATGAATGGGTGTCTCTTTTCTTTTTTCAGCTGTGCCACCAACCATGAGTGGAAAAATAATCCATGCATGTGCACCGACCACACGGATGGATGCAGATCAAGAATGAATGTGTTGCGGGTCTTAAGAACGGCGCAAAGTGCTCGCTCTCATTTCCAAGGACATGTGTGCACGAACCTGTTCACGCAGGAGCTTTTACCAGGTGTTAGGGGATCGGGGACCTGACATAAATCAGCGGGTGAACTGTTTTTCTTTGCATTTGCTCGTGTAAGCATCCTTCCCAAAGGTGGGGGTTTGACAGCTGTGGTGAAAGCAAATGTTGGTAAACACTTAAATAATATGTAAGGGAGGGAATAGAGACCTTTTGAGAGGGTTTCTGGTTTCATACCAACTTGATTAGTGACTTTTACCTCCAACTGATCGTTTTGGGAAGTAGTTCTCATTTTAGAAAAGCAACCTCTTTTCATTAGTTCTCCTGTGGAGCTCAGTGGGCGAAAGCATGAATTAATTCCACTTTTCAGTCTACTAAACCTAAAAACTGTCTCAGACTGTTGGGATTTGTGACACGGGGCTCTAGAAATGCCTCCACTTGACTTCACCTGTAAAGCTTTTTTGTACTATCAGTGCTTTGCCCCAGGGGGAGCTGTTACTCCAGCCGTGTGTTGGAAAACCCTCATCTTGTCCTGTCCAGCCCCCCACCCCACCTCCATAAAATTCCCTCTTTAAACCTTTTTCTGCCCATTTATCACTCAGGCTCTTCTCTTCACTCTCCAGTTAGTCCCATCTACTCCCATCACGCTACACACATTTCCCCACCTTCCTCTGTGTCATAACATCATAGCTCAAACCCAGGGTGCCGTTGTGAACATGCTCTTTCCACCACATGTCTGTGGCTTTCAAGACATTTGTCAGCCTTAACACGTAGAATCAAACGTGCAGCTGAATTCCCGACTTGATGAAATGTCAGATGCAATCTAAAGCAATCTCACTTCTGGTGCAGCTTCACGCTCCATATTCGGAGACGTATTTGACTGCTTAAATTAACTATTTACTTTTAAGGATGTTAAAAGTTAAGTTGTTTCTTTTTGTTCCACTTGACTTTTGTGATTTTGAGCAAGTCATGTCCATTCCTTCGGACGTGATGCAGTGCTTCAACCAACAAATAATGAAAAGATCAAACTGCATGTTTTTCTGACAGATTTAAGTATTCTGCTTTAAAAAAGATCCATTAAATTAATGTTTTGTTCAGTATAGTACATTGAAAATATGTGGGATGTGCCTGATGTCCTCTGAAGTGGTTAATGTGCAACTAAACCATCCAAACTCATGCATATACTTGAAAAAAGCTTTTGAATAGCTTCCCACTGCAGTGACCATTATGCTTGAAATGATTATGCATTGCATGATGTTTGACGATATGAACATGAATACAATCAGTGTGCATATCTGAAGTGAGTATTTTATCACTATATTCAGAGTTTGAATGGTGAAGTAGAAAATGAACACCTGCACACCACCTGCCTAGCTCTTTATTTGGTTTTTAGCTTCCCTTCTGATTCAATGTAGAGTTTTGATGCTCAAAACTTGGCTCTATGCTTTACAAGCCTCTGTGCTGGCTTTTTTTTTTCTGCTCTGAGATCGTCTAGATCATCCGTCCTTACAGTTTTTCCTCAGCGTAATCCAGACTTTGACTCGTAGAGGAAAAAAAAAACACAAGCATCTGTGTGTTAAGGAAGGTGTAGAGAGATGTAGCCCCCATCAGGGACTCCTACGTTAAGTTTGCTCACACAGTCCTCATCTCAGTCCCAACCGGATCTTAATTCCCATACTTCTGTCTGCCTCTGCATTTATTCTAAGGCAGCTGTCCAAACCTCCATTTTTTTTTAAGTCTGTTAGTTTTAGCATCAAGTGTGAAGAAAGAAAAAGCCTTTAATAATGATAATCAGAGGTAAATACAATGCTGGTCTCTCCTAAAAGCAGGCATTGCGCCGCCGGATATGGATCTTTTTTTGGCCTGTGTGGGCTCAGCACCAAGCCCTGCAGCAGAAACTGTCTCTGCCAGCACAGACCTCCTGTGAGAGTGGACGGTATGTGTGTTTGGGGATTTTCTTTTTTTTTTTTTTAAAGTGTTATCTTGTGTTCGCCCCCAAATCGACCCAGTTTTCCAAGGAGAGTTGTGACAGGAAATGAACATTGTTGTATTTGAAGACATGTCTTCAGCTGGATTAGACAATAATATACATTATAATTTGAAAATAAAAGAAGGCTGACCTTTTTTTTTAAACTTGTTCCCTCTCGTGGCACCCGTCACTCCCATTGGTCACTCAAATTTCAGCATAGGGACTCGTAAACGGGCTCTCCTGTTGACCGAATGTGTCCTGAACTGAGACAGAGCCATCTGTAGCCCAAAAGCATTTTTTAACAAGCATTTGTTTAATCTCAGTGAACCTATTAACCTTAACAGTGTCTCTGGCCCGGCTCAGTGGCCCCAGCTCCGGGGATGCTCCACTCTTCCAGAGCTGGGACGGGTCAGCGGGACCAGACTCCCCCCCGGCACATTGGCTGGCCTCTAGCCTGAACTGGAAGGGCGTTCATTAAACCCGCTGAGCTAATGACCACCGGCTGCTCCCCTTTGTTTTGTTTGTTGTGGCGTGATCGAATCTTTGGAGGCTCCAAGAGCGACAAAAAAATATGATGTTGCTGATAGTCGGAGAGGTGTGTTAATGAGGTCAGAATGGCTGGACTCCCCGCCGGCTCGGAATAAGGTCGAATCAGGATGGAACAGCTATCTCCAAGCTTATGCCAGGCATCGGGCTGTTGTCATGGCAACCTTATAAATCCTCTGACTGCCTCACAGGTTCTGAGTAGTCAGCCATGATGCGGTTTCAATGTTTTAGACAGCTGGCAAAGGTGGAACGTTGGAGTGAGGATTGGAAACTGTCGAGACGCTCTTCACGTCTGTTATTCTTGAGCAAATGCTTTCGTTAAGAAAATGTCTTGCATTGTTGTTTTTAAACTCTAAATGGATGAAACTTTCCCCCGCACAACTCTTCTCTTGATATTAATCTGCTTCAGTTGTTTGACAGCACGGGCCACAAATCTGACCAGTGCTCCGCGCGCCACCACGCGATCCTGCAAAAGGAATTAGGAAAATATAGAGACTTTTGTTTAGTGTTTTTGTGGTACGATGCTGCCGCAGGGTTCGTATTTTGTCGGTGTAAGCAGGATCAGCTGGGCAGATGTGTGTGTGTGTGGAGAGAGGGGGGGGGTGTTGTTGGTGGATTCCTGTAAAAAGGAGTGCTGCGGGGGTTGTGCTGAGCTTGCATTATGTTTGTGTTGTGTGGTTGAGTGTCGTATAAGACGGCCAACAAGACGGACAGAGACAGACCGAAACTGTACACATACACAGCTTCTTCTTTTTTTTCTATCTTTCTTTCATGCCAAAGATGAAACACAGACTTGGGTCTGTTGGATCATTCGTACAATCCAGTCTGCGTAACCTCGGGGCGATCCTGGACAGTTCTCTGCCCTTTACATGCTCATGTTCAGCAGCTGACTCGCTCAGCTTTTTTCCATCTAGGAAACGTTGCAAAGTTAAGACATGTTGGTTCTGTTTCAAATCTTTTTTATTATTTTTCACAAAGAATATAAAAATACAATGTTACATTGAGAATGTATATCCTGACCACAACAACAAAAATAAAAAAAACCACTGAAGGTCTTGCTGGTGCAGGTCCAGGTGGTATCAAAATAGTTGTCTTACAAAACATATCAAGAAAAAATAAAAATAAAAGGAAATCTTGCAATCCTGAGGTATTGACCCCACCAGCCCACCCCCCACCCAAATCCCTAAAAATGTTAATTCAAAGGCACACAAGGAGGGAAACAATATTGGCAGGCATATTAATATCTAAAGACATGTTGGTTCTAAGGCAGAAATAGAAATGATTATTCATGCTTCTTTTTCTTCATGCCTGGATTACTGTAATTCTCGTTTTACCTGTTTGAACAAAAGATCCCTGAATGCAGTTTGTTCCAAATGCAGCTGCACAGCGTTTATCCAACTCCAGGAAGAGAGACCGCATCGGTCTATGTATCAATTTTAAAATCCCTGTTTTGATGTTGAAAGCTCTGAATGTTATGCCCCCCCAGCTGAAAACATTTGTATTCAGACAGGCTTTCAAGGGATTCTTTTTTTCATTGTTTTTATTTATCTCTATCCTGTTTTTATTATGATATGTCTGTGAAAGATGCTTCATAAATACATATTACTTGCTTGCTTTCTTTTTCCTGTTTGAAGCAATAAAACTGTCAGAGCAGCCGATTGGAAAATAACAATAAAAACTCATTCAGCACAGTTTCTTAAGAATTTATCATTTTGCATTCAGGTGTTTTTAACATTCTGAATATTACACTGAAATAAACTTGACATTGGATACTGAAATTATAAAACAGTAAAACAGGAAGAAAAAAAAGAGCTCCAGCCCACAAAGTTAACCAATACTGTATTATGAACTACAAATCACCTAAAATGACATAAATCCATGAGCTAAAAGTAAATTATGCACCGTGGGGTCTGATTGCAACATAAATAAAGAAGGTCGAGAGGAATGCCAAGTAGGAATGGTAAAAGTTGGGGAGGGAAATGTGGAGGGGGCTGAATGTGCTGCGATTGCAGTCGAGTACTCGGAGCCTAACAAGTGATGTCAGTGAGGAGGTTGTGCAGGATGTGCAGTCCACGTACAGTACATGCTGTCAAACCACAGGTAAGTTTGGAGAGCAGAGCAAAGTACACAGAACCAGTTGAATGGTTAGATGAGGGATGCATTCCACAGGCGGTTGCCGTCCAACCAGACGGTCGCTGGACTGATTCCCAGCCCTGTCATGTGCTGAAATCTCCCTGGGCACAGCACTGAACCCCACATCTCTTGATTTCAGAAACCCCAGCTGGATTACAAGCTACTATTGTCATAGTGCTGGTCATGAGCCTGGATAAGTGGCATGCCTGTGACAGGAAGGGCGTTCTGACAAGATAACCTATTCACCAAAACGCCTAAGTGTCCTTTCTTGGCCTGGATCCCAGACGTTAGGCCAAGAGAGGACAGATGCTAATACAGGTCCAAGTAGGGCCATAGATAAACTGTGTTGCAAGGAAAGACAAAGAACTTTGTGGAAATGTCTTTAACAGGCAACAAGACCTTTTCATGCTGTTTGATAATGGGATGGAAGTTACCAGGTCATCCTGAGTGATTTACTGATGTACTGTCTAAACTAAGGCTTATAAAATGACAGGCCTTGGCCTAAAAAAGGTGATGTCCTACCTTATTAGACCAAGGTATGATATGGTGCTGATATAGGTGAATATGATATCTTCCAATCCAATTTTATTTTTTGAAGTACTTTTAAAACGGCCACAGCTGACCAAAGTGCTGTACAGAAGAATAAATAAGAAACATTATAGATAAAAGACCAAAGCAGCTCAAAAGTGTTAAATAAAATCATTTAAAAGACATAAAACATGGGTAAAAGTAACATTCATACAATCAAAGCAATAAAATGGGATAAAAGCTAAAAGAATAAAAGGATATCCTGTTGGAACTAGAACGTCCAGCATAACACCCGTGCCAGGTCCAAATGCAGAACATGATGACGGGCTGTGCCACTTTTAAAAGGGAAAGAGCTGCGGTTTTGTTGGCAATATAATTTTTAGTTCAGTGTCAGTTCTTGCCGTCGCAATGTTAGAGGACTGAAATTGTTGTAGTTGGAAAATAAAAACTGTTCAGATGATAACAAGATTTGAACTGTAAGAATGTGTTTGTGAGAATAGTTACAATAATGATAGGTTTGTCTCCCTTTTAAAACTCTTAAATTGGTGATATAACGACACAGCTCTGCTCTTGATCCAGTACTCAGAGATGTGTTTCCCAGGATGACTTTGCCAAATACTCCGACATGGTCATTGTTAGTGTTGAAAATCCATCTCCGCTGCTGTCTCACTACTGAGAGACAGAGGACTCTCTTTGCACATCAATATGGATTTGAACATGTATTTACCTCGAAAGTGCAAAGGTCCAGATACAGTGTGTGACATATCGTGTGTCGTTGGTTTCAAGTGAAAAATATATGGCAGCTGTGTGGATACTGACAGTAATTACAGAAGGTTGTACCACAGCAGCCAATGGCAGCCTTGGTAACGAGTCATAACAGCTGATACGTAAACCAAATGTCATCTCTGCAGCGTTTGCTGCTACTAGCGCGACATAAATCAACGAGGACAGTTGAGCTGTAATTGCTTGTGATACATCGCTCACAGTGATTTATTGTATTTTCAATTTTTTTTTTTTTACAATGAGAAGATGAATGTGAGCTTTATTTCCTTTTAGATTTGATTTGCAGTTTGCATGCCGCTCTTCCTTCTGTCAGCAAGTTCCCACTGAGTGTGTGTTGTGTCTGGTTATGAATGTGTGCCAGGGATAATGTGGCATCTCCACCGCTGGGATCTCTCACGCACTGCAATCACAAGAGACCGTCTGTCTTTCCACTCATAAAGGTAACTCTCACACGACTACAGTCCCAGCATTTGAAGCTACTCGTGTCCAGATTCCCGACAACAAACGCTCAACAGAGTTTCATTAGCTATAATTGTAGTCTTTTTTGGGGGGTGGAGTCTTGCTCTTTTGCTAACATTAGCTTAGATAAATGATGACACTAATTACATTGAAAGAAAAACCTGAAACAGACGAACAAACTCTAGATAACCCCAACTGCCTACTAATGTCTGCCTTGGAACTGGATTGTAAATTTGAAGCTATTTTGTTTGTTTCTGTGTGTATTCGCCTCAGTATACTCAAAATGCATGCATACCCATGTTCCTGAGTTTGTATTTGCATCTCGTAAACCTTGTGCAAGTATTATAAACTTGAGCTCTGGATGCAACTGCAGGGGATAATTATGCGGTGTGTTCACAGCACACATGGTCATTAATAACATGGAGGCCAGGCCTATTTTTACTGTTTCTCGCTCAGAGGCTAACATATGGCAGACTGGCTGTCTTGGCCCAACAGGATGTGCAGCACAATATAATAGACAGTCCAGTGTCCTGCCTGGATGAGCAGGGCACACATTCTGTGGCTTGCAAGAATATTTGACAACAGCAGGGGGAACCACTATGTCCCCTTTTACTGACTCAGACAGAGGGACTGGCATGCAAACACAGAGAGGAGCGACTGACGGAGTCTATATGTCTGATGATAAAGTCGAGTTTATAATCAGGGGGTACAAAAAAATAAAATAAAACAAGGATTTTGGATCTAAAAGTGCGTATATAATTGGTATTTTGATCAAACGGTATGTTTCCTTCTTAGTAACACGATTTACCTTTCTTTTATCATAGCTGACCATTTATTTCACTTTAAAAGAAGGCTCTTTTTTTACTTTGGAGTTGTGGACCTGAAAGTACCTTTATATCTGTATAGACAATTAACAATAACCTCTTGCTATCTTCAACCAATGCAGATTAATTATAGTTCCTGTTTACACCTGGTATTAAAATATGTCTCAAGTGGTCTGATCAGGTGGTCTGGGGCACATGTGGCCACATCTTATTACATTCTTATTGCAGCGTAAATGCAATGTATCTTGTGCCATACTGAAGGGCTTCCAACATGTTGGGTGTGTCCTGTCAGCAGATGGATGCACTTATTCGCACCACAACAGTGCCATTTTAAGTGCGAGACACCTACCTTAGTTTTTTGCACTCCTCTCAAAGAGTGCAGCTAGTGACAGTTTTGGGATTCAGGAATCTGTTGATTATTTTTACAACTTGTCGACTAGTTAAAATAACTCTGCACGCCCTCCACGTGCTTAGCCATAATGCTGTGGTTGAAATGGCAGCTGACTGTCACAGCTGGAAGTCACCACAAGCACATGTGGAAGGAGGAGAGGTTGGTTGACATAGCCGGGCATCACAAGTCCAGGACTGCATCTCCAGTGTCATATGGGCCACTGCACAGCAGCATGGGATCTTCTGTTAATACCCAGTGTGAACAGCCAGGTTTAGAGCTGTCCACTTGTGAGCTTCACCCAGAGTAACACCAACGATCTAAATGGACCTGTGGATTCACTTAAACAAACTTTTTTGAGCACACCTGTGGACATCAAATTGATATTTCCTTTTTTTTTTTTCTCCCCTCTACGGCCTACCCATCTCTGCTAAGCTCCAACCCACCAAACACTGTGCAACCAGTTAGAAGACTCTAAAGGTTTCACACAGGGCTGCTCATTCTTTCAGAATCTCACATACATTCAAATAAACATCTGCCCTTTCATTCGTGCCTGATTAAAACACCCCCGGAATCTCAGATTTGTGAAGTTCACACACGGACACACAGTGGTGAAAGATAATCGCCTGTTCCACGGGTCTGGAGGCGTGCACTGCATGGAGAATCAGGGAATCCAGGGCTTAGCAGAAATATGTTGTTTTTTTCAACAAAAAGCCTGTATTTACCATTGAATTACTAAAAGTATGGCTAATGACAGCAATTACCCGTAGACTTTATTCATCTATGTGTAACCCCTTTCCCAGGTAGCTAATTAGTAATGATGGGGTGTTGTAGTACACTGGAACGGGGCCTGAGTTCGTCTAGTTTTGGCGCAACATACCGATAAGGACCTGAATAACAATATGAAATAATATGGCGGTGCCTCCAATGATATCTAAGAAGTAGCACAAATTAGGTACTTCCCCTTTAAAATGTCTTGACTGACTTATATTTCAAATAACCACAGAGTATTGACTTTATAATCAAAACACAGATTTATTTTTAGCAAACAGGTATTTTATGAAACAAGATGAAAAGGTAGTCAAATTAATTAACAGTTCACTGTTGACCTTTAAAGATGTACTGGTAACAAAGTTCAAAAACCCAATAAGGAACTCACAGTTTTGATCCACGTTAAATCAGTGAATGAATGAAAATGACCATAAGTCACGATACCCACAGCCCACACTCACACACGCACTCACACCGGGCTGTTAAAGAAAATGAAAAATAAAATAAAGCGTTGCAGGCCCGTTCGATGCTCGTGAGCGGTGAGGCCAAAAACGAAAGGCCGGTTCACTGGGTTACCAGCATAAAATAAAACAGCACGTGCAAAGGTACTCACGAACCCAACAGTCAGAGATGTGGGAAAAGGCAGGAAGGCACGACGTGGTTTCGGCGGTCAGGATGAAGCGGGCAGCTTCACCAGGCAGGAACACGTGCTCTCAAGTACAGCAGCTTCAGTCTCTCACGGTCCAGGGCTCTCCTGGTCCTCGCTCTCTCCCATACGGCAAATGTGCAGTCCTCTGGCAGCTTCTCAGAGTACACACACATCCACTACACGACGACTCTCCGTCAGTCTTGGGAGTTCAGAATGTTCTTATTTTATATTTTACCATACAGCATACAGCTCTCGTGCTCGACGCAGCGAGCTCCAGCTCGGCTCTGCCAAGATATCATTGACGCG
Organism: Cololabis saira; assembly: GCF_033807715.1. Lineage (NCBI taxonomy): Eukaryota > Metazoa > Chordata > Actinopteri > Beloniformes > Belonidae > Cololabis > Cololabis saira. The sequence goes on from NC_084604.1 coordinate 24,043,620, forward strand.
CCCGAGATGACGCTAAGCACCTCCTACCTGAACAAGGTGAGGACAGGATTGGCTCAGGGCTGGTGGCCCAAGATGAGATCATGAGAGGATGCTCCACTGTACCCAAAATTAACACCAACAAAACCCTTTACTCTCTGACTTTTTAACTGTAAATAGAATGAAATTAAAACATGTTATACTACAGCATTTTTAAACATAGTTACACCATATGAACTATTATTTATTATTAACTTAAAACATTTTATCCTCTAAATAAAGGATGAAATAAGAGCCACAGGGCTACAATCTCCCCTTTCTAAAAGGTGTTGATGTCCTCATCACACAAGTATTACATCAGTCACATCCGATATTTTGTCAATATCAATGTCTGGCATATATGCTACAGACTAAGGTCTTAACAGGTGTTTTTATCACATCATTATACATTATCCCAACTTTTACATATCATTGGGGAGTCTCTTTTGATAGTAATTCTCAATCCTCTATGTACAACCACAATAGGTTCATTTGTGGAATGGCCAGGTCTATCATAGCTTAGCCGAATGACTGGCTTCACTGGTCTTCGGGCAGGACGATCATGAACAGGGTTAGCACTACTTTGAGACTGACTAGTAGAGGGGAGCGCTCCCCCTTCTAGACCTGTGTCCACCACAGTGTCATTTGGCAGTAGCCGAGTTTGCTCTGTATCTTGTCCTACTGGGATTATATCCACATCCTGCTCAGTGTCCACATCAATGTCCTCCTCAACATTATCCTGTGTCAGCGCATTTTCCAGGTGGATATCTCCACTTAACTGATCCGCCAGCAGATCAAGGGCAAGTAAGAGGTCCTCCCTCCGGTCAGCAGGTACATCCCAGTATTCATCCTCGTCTTCCGAGTGTTCTTCCTGGTTTGAGCTTTCATTTGGCTTTTCCTTTTGATGTGATCGTGTCACAGGTTTCTGTGGTAACTGATTAATCTCCAAATCTGAGGGAAACCTGACCAAATACCCAATGGGTAAAAGGTGGTCCCGGTGCAGAGTCTTGATGATGGCTCTTCCCTTTTCAGGTTTTACTCTGTATACAGGTAAGTCTGGTAGTTTTTCCACAACAACGTAAGGGTTAGAGTGCCATTTGTCACCAAGTTTGTGCTTGCCAGGCAAACCTAGCGCTCGTACGAGCACACGATCACCTTTCTCCAACACTTGGTCTCTTACTCGATTGTCATAGTATCTCTTGTTTTTGTCATGTGACTTGTTAGCAACTGTCACTGCCAACTCGTACGCTCTCTTCAAGTCACTCTTCAGTCTTGCTACATACTGTAAGTACTCTCCCTGGTTGTTTCCATCAGGTGAAGTACCAAAGCACAGATCAATGGGAAGACGCGCCTCGCGCCCAAACATTAGGTAGTAGGGGGAGTAACCCGTCGCATCGTTGCGGGTACAGTTGTAGGCGTGTACGAGTGCACTGACATACTGGCTCCATTTCTGTTTTTGACTGGGCTGGAGGGTACCAAGCATAGACAAAAGTGTTCGGTTAAACCGCTCTGGCTGCGGGTCACCTTGGGGGTGATATGGAGTCGTTCTGGATTTCTTGATGCCTAACATTCCTAAGAGCTCTTTAATGAGACGACTCTCAAAGTCACGTCCTTGGTCAGAATGGATTCTGGATGGAAGACCATAATGCACAAAGAATTTCTCGACCAGCACCTTGGCGACAGTAGTTGCCCTTTGATCTTTGGTCACATATGCCTGTGCATAGCGGGTAAAGTGGTCTGTAACCACAAGAACGCTGGTCATACCTTTTGAGTCTGGCTCTATAGACAAAAAGTCTATACATACTAAGTCGAGGGGCCCGCTGCTTGTTATCTGCTTCAAAGGTGCGGCCCTGTGAGGTAGTGTTTTACGAGCAACACATCGCCCGCAGTTTTTGATGTACTGGGAAACGTCAGAGGCCAATTTTGGCCAGTAAAATCGGTCTTTCATCAGGTCAGTGATGCGTTCAGCTCCCAGATGGCCAGAATCATCATGGATAGACTTAAGGACTTTGAGACGATATTCACTGGGAAGAACTAACTGACAAATAGACCTTCCCACTGGTCGGGTGGTTTTCCTGTACAACAGGCCTGATTTTATCAAGAGTCTGCTACTTTCTCGCTGCAACAAAGCAACATCTGGAATGTGATTTTGGGAGGTCGCTGGCCAGACTCCATTTTGTACAGCCTGCTTAGCAATACTGATGGCAGGGTCTACATTTTGTGCTTTTTGCAGCTCCTCGTGGCTTAGCTGTTCCACAGAACTCACCCCAAGCTGAGTGGATAAGGTGTAAGCAGGTGGGATGACACTTGGAGGAACTCCCAGCTGGTCTATGAGACGGTATGGTAGCTCAGATGACTGAGAGACGCTAATGGGGCGACAGAGAGCCTTGACACCTGATTGAGGGATGTGTCTCCATCCGTCGTCCTCTTGCATGGCATTTCTGGACAGCCAGTCCGCATCAACGTTTTCTTTGCCAGGCTTATACTTTATGTCAAAGTCGTATGTAGTTAAACTAGCTAACCACCTATGACCAGTAGCGCTCAACTTCGCAGTGGTGAGGACATACGTCAGCGGGTTGTTGTCTGTTCTAACTGTGAATTTGGCACCGTAGAGATAATCGTGGAACTTATCCACTACGGCCCACTTCAAAGCTAGAAACTCAAGTTGGTGGACAGGGTAGTTTTTCTCTGATTGGCATAATTTCCGACTAGCAAATGCTACAGGACGTAACCCCTCAGGGTATTCTTGATTGAGGACTGCTCCCAGTCCATCAAAGCTGGCATCTACATGTAGGATGTAGGGCTTTGTGGCATCTGCGAAAACCAATACCGGAGCACTAGTAAGGCATTGAATGATTTGGCGAAACGCGTCTGTACAGGCTGGAGTCCAGCGCTCGCCGAATGGTTCAAATGGTCGGAAGTAGTCATTTTTGGGTCTGAGGGGCTTCTTTCCCTTCCTCACAGGAGGGTACCCTTTGGTCAAGTCGGTAAGAGGGCGCACTATGGCTGAATAGTTCTTGATGAACTTACGGTAATAACCGCAGAACCCCAGAAATGACTGAAGTGACTTCAAGTGTGTGGGCGGCTGCCAATCTGCTACAGCCTTGATTTTGTCTGGGTCTGTTGCAATACCGGCTGCGGACACAATGTGTCCCACATACTTTACTTCAGGCTGGCAAAAGTGACATTTATCCAGCGAAAGTTTTAAACCGACCTCTGCTAGTCGATCAAGTACGCGCAACAGACGCTCTTCGTGTTCCTCCAGAGTGGAACCAAACACGATGAGGTCATCAAGGTAGACAAGACACTGAAGCAGGTTCATATCTCCCACTGCCTTTTCCATCAATCGTTGGAATGTAGCAGGGGCGCCGGTGATGCCTTGGGGCATCCGCTCGAATTGATAAAACCCAAGCGGGCAGATAAACGCTGTTTTCTCTTTGTCCTCCTCTGACATGGCAATTTGATAATAGCCAGAGCGGAGGTCAAGCACAGAGAACCAGCGGCTTCCAGTGAGGCTAGTTAACGCATCGTCAATACGAGGAAGGGTGTATTGGTCAGGTATGGTTTTCAAATTAAGGGTGCGATAGTCAATACACATCCTTATTCCACCATTTTTCTTCCTAGCTATCACTATGGGAGAGGCGTAAGGGCTGCGGGATTCTTTGATAATCCCTGCCGCAAGGAGCTCCTGTAGATGTTTGCGTACATCATCAATTTCTGCTGGAGCAAGACGCCTGACTCTCTCTCGGAAAGGGCTAGGGTCTTTCAGTCTGATGTGGTGCTCTACCCCCTTAGCCAAACCCACATCCCACTCAGACAAGGAGAAAACCTGAGGCCGCTCGGCCAGTTTTTGGGCCAGTCTGTTCTTCCAGTTCTCTGGAATGGGAGAGTTACCAAAATTAAAGATAGCAGGGTCAAGTGGGCTAAGTGGGGTCTCTGTGCGCTGTAACTGAGTGACAACTTCTGCTTTATGCACATAGGCGATCACTGTGCCTTTAGGGATTGCTTTTGGTTGGGCAGACTCATTTTTCAACAGCACAGAAAATCTGTTGCAATCCATCTCGGAAGAGAGCAGAACAGATGGGGGCATTAACACTCCAGCTGGAAGTGCTCCATTAGAAGGACTTTCTATCATGAGGATGCTATCTTTAAGTGTCTCGTTACTGGACACAGTGCAAATGGCTGAACGCTCGCCACCAGGAGGTACAGTAAGTGGTCCAGGTCCAGTCCACTTGACTACAGCCACGGGATCCCCAGGAGGGAGAAGCGACTTAGCCTTGACAGGTAAGTGTGTGCTTACACGCATGGTTTGAGCAGGCTTGGGGTCACCTTTAACTAAACTGGACCGAGGTGAATGACTGAAAGCTCGGGCATTAGTGCCAACAATAAGTGGCAGTTTTTCAGGGCCACTACTTTCTGGGCAGACTAAAATAAACACCACCTTGGGCTCACACTGATCACCATCTTCAAGAAACTTTATCTCAGCTGCAATGTAGCCTTTATATGGGTAGCTAGCCTGACTTAGGCCCCATAGCTCCAAGGTTGAAATGGGATGAAGCGTTAAGTGGGACAAGTGCTTGTGGTAATAATCTTCAAAAACAATTGAGACATTTGAACCACCATCCATTAAAGCGTCACAAATGTGTCCCTCAATCATGACTCTCCCAGTGCTCGTTTCACCCACTAAGCCTTTAGGGATGTCGGGTGGCAGGTCTGGCGAACTGCTATCGAGTTGGCTTACATGTCCTGTTTTTACAGGGGGAATGGTTGAGGAGCCCCTTTGGTTTTGTTTAAGCTTCTGGTTGCTTTTGATTAGCTTACTTATCACTTTGGAGGGGTTGTCAGTACCACTACAAGTTTTGGTGATATGGCCATCTTCCCCACAGCGGTAGCAAAACACAATTTTATCATCTGTAGTGTTATTACCTGTCTTAGGTTTAAAGGGCAATCTGGATTTAAACCTTTGAGGGTACTTTTCTGGTGTTTTGGGGGACTCTTGCATGGCTGATTGCTCTCTGAGCTGATTTATCAGTTGCAAACTAGCCACTTGTTCCTTCAGTGACTGCACTTCAGGATCAATGGGCAACACTGAGAGTTTCTCTTTGACTGATAGCTGCTGTACTTTAGTTTCTAAAGCTTTGACTTGACTCTTAAGTGCATGTACTTCAGCAGAGTGGGCAACTTGGTCATCTACTGTGCGCACCGTGTGCGTGCTAGTGGTGAGAGTTCGTTTTGTCATTCTCTGATCTTCCTCTACTCTAATTTCACTTAATAACTCCATGAAAGAGGGTGGGGTGCGCAACCTCTCCTTCAAACGCAACTGGAGTAACAGGATGTCTGACTCTGATGTTGCACCTCTTAATAGCTGCTCGACCCGGACACGGTCTCTGGACGCAGAAGGAAGGCCTCCTTTCTGAACTACTTTGGACAGCACCTTCTCTAATCTCCTCAAATAATCCGACAGTCTCTCACCTGATTTTTGCTGCATGGATCGGAAAGTAAAGTAAAAATCTTCACCAGACTTGGTGACTCCAAACGCATTTTCCAAAGCTGCCAGATAATCTTCTGGTCGCGCATCTGCATCATTGCACCGTACAGCTTGGATTATCTCAAATGCTGGACCTCTTAGACTTTCCGCAATCCTCTTTTTTTTCTCTTTTACAGAACCATCACATTCGTCCAACATCACCTGTGCCTGCTCGAGCCAGTTTTCAAGGCTCTCTTCCCCTGCGGGTGTTGGCAACACTCCTGAAAAGACACGTAACCTCCGAAAGGCATTATTGTCTTGTGGGGGTCGCATTGTTTTCTCTAACAACTCTCCCACAGCACGAATGATGGAGGTTGGGTCCGACTGTGTGGATGTACTTTGATCAAGTAATGGTTTGAGATCATTCATTGATTTACCTTCACTTTGCAGTAAACTTAGTAACTTCAATGTGAAGTCATCAGGAGGAGCAGCAGCGCATGTGAGAATGGTTGTCGTCCATGGGTTTCCACCACCAATGGGGTAGATCTCAGGGGGAACTGTTTTAGGGTCAACTGGGTTTCTGCACTCACAGAGTATCATCTCATGTTTTAGCGGTGGGAATACTTTTCTAGCTTTGTAGCGAACTCGGCCGAGTACTTTTACAGCTTCTAATGACTCTGTTATATCAGCTACAACAATCTCTTCAGGTACATCACCAAGTATCAGAGCATTGGCTGGATTTACTCCTACGTTTTCACACCATTCCTGAAGCTTAGCTAGCAACTGAGGGTCAGGTGAGTGAGCCATTGTTCTTATATGGGTTTCGAACTTGTTACCTTAATTACAGTCAGTCATACAGTGAACCAATCCCAGCGGTGCCTCCATTTATGTAACCCCTTTCCCAGGTAGCTAATTAGTAATGATGGGGTGTTGTAGTACACTGGAACGGGGCCTGAGTTCGTCTAGTTTTGGCGCAACATACCGATAAGGACCTGAATAACAATATGAAATAATATGGCGGTGCCTCCAATGATATCTAAGAAGTAGCACAAATTAGGTACTTCCCCTTTAAAATGTCTTGACTGACTTATATTTCAAATAACCACAGAGTATTGACTTTATAATCAAAACACAGATTTATTTTTAGCAAACAGGTATTTTATGAAACAAGATGAAAAGGTAGTCAAATTAATTAACAGTTCACTGTTGACCTTTAAAGATGTACTGGTAACAAAGTTCAAAAACCCAATAAGGAACTCACAGTTTTGATCCACGTTAAATCAGTGAATGAATGAAAATGACCATAAGTCACGATACCCACAGCCCACACTCACACACGCACTCACACCGGGCTGTTAAAGAAAATGAAAAATAAAATAAAGCGTTGCAGGCCCGTTCGATGCTCGTGAGCGGTGAGGCCAAAAACGAAAGGCCGGTTCACTGGGTTACCAGCATAAAATAAAACAGCACGTGCAAAGGTACTCACGAACCCAACAGTCAGAGATGTGGGAAAAGGCAGGAAGGCACGACGTGGTTTCGGCGGTCAGGATGAAGCGGGCAGCTTCACCAGGCAGGAACACGTGCTCTCAAGTACAGCAGCTTCAGTCTCTCACGGTCCAGGGCTCTCCTGGTCCTCGCTCTCTCCCATACGGCAAATGTGCAGTCCTCTGGCAGCTTCTCAGAGTACACACACATCCACTACACGACGACTCTCCGTCAGTCTTGGGAGTTCAGAATGTTCTTATTTTATATTTTACCATACAGCATACAGCTCTCGTGCTCGACGCAGCGAGCTCCAGCTCGGCTCTGCCAAGATATCATTGACGCGCCCGAGATGACGCTAAGCACCTCCTACCTGAACAAGGTGAGGACAGGATTGGCTCAGGGCTGGTGGCCCAAGATGAGATCATGAGAGGATGCTCCACTGTACCCAAAATTAACACCAACAAAACCCTTTACTCTCTGACTTTTTAACTGTAAATAGAATGAAATTAAAACATGTTATACTACAGCATTTTTAAACATAGTTACACCATATGAACTATTATTTATTATTAACTTAAAACATTTTATCCTCTAAATAAAGGATGAAATAAGAGCCACAGGGCTACATATGAATTTTATTTAAATGTGCATGCCAAATAGTTGCCAGTAGTTGCCAAAGAAAAACTTCAAAAATTTCCAAAATAAGGGCAGCAGAGATGAACACAAGAGACATTTCCCAGTGAACTGTTTTGTCTATCTTCACGACAGTATCACCAAAAGAAACAAAAAACATTGAGGATCTCAGGTGTTCAGCCAGAAACTAGAGGGTTTCTTGCGTAATTTTAAAAGCAGCAAGTTTACAGACTTGGCGTTCCTTCACAATACCCCCTAGCCAGATTGTTTTACAGTGACATACCAAACCCTGTATGAACTGTTTGGGATATTTTATCAGTGTGTTTGATGCTGCTATTCCATGGGTCTGGAATATTCTCTGTGAATCACTTTGAATCACCTTGTTGTTGAGTTGTGCTATAGACTACGACTTGCCTTGGCGTACTATAACATCACGTTAATCGCATTTACCTCTTACCCAGGCATCCTTTTTTTTGTCTGCATCTGTTTGTTGATATTCTACCTGTTCTTGACCCATAAATACTAGTTTGTATCTTCATCTGACATGCCCATTCTTTGTTCATTCCTCACTGTTTCACTGTTGCCCACAGCTATTCACCTGTTGATATTTGAAGTCTACATTTCTACAGCGTTCAAATGACTCCAGTGTCCTGCGTGATGGACAAACTCATGAAAAGTAATAGCCTACCAAGAACACACAAACACCAAGTACCAGTTGGTCTCCTCAAAAGCTTAATTTTTAGTTAAAAAACAAAAGTGTTGATTTAATTTAACTGCTGCTTAAATGTGTGTGCGTGTGTGTATTGGGCAGGGTTGCAGCAAGGAAACTGTAATTAGCTGTGGTGCTAATTGGACTTGAGTAATAACTCCCACGCTTGATTCCACTGTGTGTGAAGCACAGTGGGGCATGCATCTCACACACACACACACACATATTTTTTTGCAAGTTCTAATGCACAAAAGCACATAAGTACTCACTGGAATAAATAAAGCACTACTGGCTCTCAGATTCGAGAGCATTCAGAGGGGAAATGTCCAGGGACGGTACGGCCTTTGACTCTTCCACTAAGCGGAATTAATTGTGTGAAATTCTCAATATCAGTTGTTAAAGAAAAGGGAGTATGCTGAGAAGTGAAGGATAACAGGTAACATTAGAAAGACTGTGGAAAAAAGAGTTGAACAAGCGCATTGTGAGTTCACCCATAGGTTTTCTGAAGGGTGCTTTTGAAGTCTTTTTCCTTTAAATACACAGCGCTGTTGATACACACTGGCTAAACAAAAAATTGGCAAATGTGAGGAACAAGAAAGCCTGGAAGCAGGCCCAAACGATCAGCTACCACTTCACCACAGGTTAGTCATTTTAGCTTAGCTAGCTTAGTTTACGCTAACCTATGATTCTAATCTAATCAAACGTCCTCATTTCAGAGGTCGCTGCTGAAGCAACAGCTGAAATAAGCACTGACAGAGGTGAAACGAGGACAAACTGAGCTATGCTGGGGCCTGCAGTTGCTCAGCAACCTACAGTAAGCTGGTCACGTTGCTCTAATGTCGAACAAGCCTTGTAGCCTATGCGCTTAAACAATATTTTCCTATAGGGTTCTGAGATGATCTGAAGCAAAACTCCCTCAGTTGTAACACACGGGGAATGCAAAAGGTTAAAGCTGATGAGCTAGAGGCATCCCCCCGTTAGCCGTGGCTAGGAGAGGATGTATTATGTGTCAGGGTTCTGTGGTCATGTGTAGCATTCCTTGAGTGCTCCGTTGGTGCCCTTGATGTCTGTCTACCATGCTGTTAATCACACCTCCCAGCATGTTCTCGGCTCCCCAAGGAGATATTTTTAAGCCCAGGGTTCACTGACCTCAAGGAAGGGTCACTCTCACTATCAGGGGAGGTCTAGTCCTGCTTTCCTCTGACACCATATGCATTCTTTTTTAAATTTCTTACTCGTTTTTTTTTTTTCTTACTCTGGTTTGTTATATGAATTTAATATGACTGTAAAACCTTTTGTTAGTTTCTTATTTTGCAGTCGGTCTTAAAGATTGGCTCTCAGTGGTCTTCTAAATGATGACCTTGAGGGTCATCTTGCCTAGTTATCTCCAGTGGAAAATTATTCACTGATATACAAACTCCACAGAAGTTTATCTGTGTCTTTAAGATTATTTAGCCTGGGAGAGTATTTGAGGAGTTAATGAAAGGACTGAAGTGGAAGATCAGCTGATAATTTGTAGACATGAGCTCTGCAAACCCTTCATAACTGCCCAGATAGTTGCAAGACACATGACTATTTCCAGCTCCTGTCTTTGCAAATTAAATGTGAGGTTGATACTTATTGGTGTGTCTTGAATTATTAGTTTTATTCCTACCTGGTTCAGTTAATCAAACCTTTTTTTTTTTTACTTTTTATTTACTTAACAGGAATTTGGGTATTTCCACTTGGGACAGGAGTCATTTTAGTTGTCAAATTGACATGTTGTAACAGTTGGACATTGTCTCCTGTACATCACTCGTGGATGTAGCTGATAAAGCTGGGGGAAATCTGTTGGTACCTGTTGAAGTTGTGGATGCATTTATACCTGCATGTCTTAGGATGTGTTTATTTATTTATTTTACAAGGTTATTCTAAAGTAAGCTTGACTGGTTCATTGGAAACCCTAAAACTGATCACAAAACTTTAAGTATGGTCATGTTTCAGACTAACTATTTAATTTGAATTAGTTTCACAAGTGTCTTCAATATTTTTGGAGCCATTCGATCCATTTACTGTTTCCCGGGATGAAGCGCAACCCAGATCAGAAGGATAATGAAGACATTCAAAGTCAAAGGTCGAAGTACATCACTGTCTAATCATTATCTGATGCCTTTTGAGCAAAAATAAGCTCCATGGAAGAGGACTTGGGTTATTGAAAGTGAAACATTAAAAAATCATACTGGAATTTGTTGACTAGCCAGAACGTTTCTGAGATGCCATGTCTTGCACTGGACTTTCAATCTGTACATGAAAAAAGTGTCAAGACCATCAAAGCGTCCTGGAGTGAAACATACCGCCCAGTGTCAGACAGCTCAACCTCAGTCCTAAGTCTGGGTCAAAGGTCACAGAATATTGACCCAGAACACACAGCTCAAAGCCCCCCAGAGTGGTTGGTTGAAAGAAGGAACATCGGAGGATTCTTTAATGCTTCTATGGTCTCTGTTTATCCAGTTGGCAATAGGAACAATGTGAAAACTTCTGAGTGGAAAAGGCAGGCTTCAGCCTTGAGACATCTAGAGCAATTCGCTCTGGTTTGCTTTTGTGTATGAAATGTGTGGAATTTGAAGTGATTCCAAAGACCATCATGGGTTCCCACACCCATGTTCTCATGAGGATGGAGACCTTTTTCACAGAGAGACTATTCTGTGGCACCGTGAAGGAGGCCACCACATTATGTCCCAGACTTTAGTCTTTGCTTATTTTTGCCTAGAGGTATGTCCTTTTAGATAGCGCGCCTGCATCAAGTCAGAGGCTTGATGTGTAAATACAAAAGCTTCGTGCCAAGTTTACAGTTCTTTTACTGCCTCTGCTATTGGCACAACAGCTTTGCCACCTCCATCACATCTCCATGACCAGGCAACACGAGCGGGACTATATGGCTTCAACATGTCGGATATTAAATTAATTTCTCTCTGAGATTTTCTCGCTCCATCCCAAACATTTTTATAAGACAAAGAATCACTCGGGATTGTTTGAATAACAACTAAAAGACTAAATGAAAGAAGACAGATGAAAGTCACCGAATGTGCCAAAATCCCTCTCAACATTTGACTTCGGTCAAGATATGTTGAATTCCAGAGTCTTTCAAAATATCCAAAGCATCTTAAACAAGCAGTTTATTTTCATGACATCACCCTTTTCAAGAGGGTACTGCCGGGATATTTTGAGAAGCATGAAAAAGTCCTCCAGCGCATTTATGGAGCCAGAATTAGTTTCAGATGTAGCTTCTTCCTGTCCTAGTCCTTCACGCTTTGTCCTCATTTCTGCCAAAATCTTCACGTGAAGTCTCATCGAAAACTTTAACATATAATTCTATACAAATAAGACCTTTGTTTTATCGTGTCTGGCAGCGTGACACCTTGATTTGTGGTTAGTGTGAAAAGAGGGAAGCAGAGTGTTACGCATACGGCGGTGTTTAATGAGCGTTTACTGAGTCAACAGGCGGACTTCCTTCCCCGTTTACAGGTTGACCCTTCTTTGTGGCAACTCCAGATGGAGGTCACATCGTCTTGTACTTCAGCAAAGGATGTTACGGCTTGAAAAGTGCATGTGCGTGTTTGAGGGAATGACTTCTAACATGGTTAACTTTCTCTTGAAGTACAGGAATGCAGATGGGCCGAGTAAAGACGCACTGCCGTGTGTAGCAGCAACCTCACCTCACCGTTGCTGCCACCCGGAGGTCACAGATGAGCGGTTGGCAGGGCAGACCCCCTTGCAACTGTCAACTTTCCACCCAACAATGCTGCTCTTGTGTGAGAGGGTGTTCTGTGTGTTTAGACTACAAGCAAGATTATTTTTGAGCAGCCACCGCTCATGCGAGACCTGTTAAAGGCATCCTTCACATACACACACTCTGAACCGTGATATTGTATATAAAGGAAACATCGCTATGGTCTCTTTTAATGCTACAACTTGACTTTTGATGCATGAGAAGCAGCAAGGTTCAAACTTCTTCAGTCACATGAGATTACAAATTAGCCCTCCAATTTGGTTTTGACTGAAACAGCTTTCCATGGATGACTGATTAAAGTTTACAGACTCTGAAAAGTTAAATGACTTTGGTGATGTGTCTGTTACTTACAGTGTCTTTTTTGTAAGCAGCTTTGCAACATTTCTGTTTTAGTGGAAATGTTAGAGGTTATAAAAACCACAAGATGCATTTTGAACTTGTAAGATTGATACATTCTTTTTTTACAGTGATGGCAAGTACATTATAAGAAGGTAACCGCGGCTGTATAAAACCAGACTTCAACTTTGGATATGGCTTTGTATCTTCTACTATAATACAGTCCTTGGGTTTATAACGGAGAGTAGCTACAACCCTAAACACTCACCTCCATTGTATGGTACCGCTTGACTCTCTATTTTATTGGCTTTCCAATCTTAATGACAAGTGGACCTGAAGTTTGTAGACAGTATCTGGTCCTTCTCTTGCTGCCACAAGTTTTTGTCCTCTCTTCATGATCCATCTAGCTGCTAGAGCGAGATGTTGGCATTTTTTAATATAGTTTTTTGTATATATATAGATTATATAGTCTATGCAACGCCGTAACGGGGGCAAGATTAATGTTTTGCGAAATAGTATTGTGTAAATGGCGCAACAAGGCCTGAGGCTGGCTGTAAATTCGACAGAGAGAAGGGAGGGTAAGATATGGCACATAGGCCGTCTCTTGGTACCATTCAGCTACAGTAACATCCCAAACTCCAGAGGCGATGGTGAAAACTGCAGCTTGCACAACTGTGTGCATCTTTACTTATTTACTGGTGGGGTTTTTTCAACACCTTGTTTGGTTCAGCACCAACTGAATAAAGCCATCAGTGACCAGAGACATTAAGGACTTTTTACTCACGGTGGACCACGCAGAAAAAAGGGACCATCTTTAGATTGCACAATGCCATAATTATTTGTGAAAGCACTCACTTCCTGGGAATGCACAGCTGAAGGCAGAATGAAGATGGGATCTCCAGTACTTTCTATGTGTTAAATTGGCTAGAAGGGCTAGAAGGGTGGCGGGGGTGGTACAGTACAAGTAACTGGAACCTTTTCCAGAGGACCAAGCCCCAAGTTTGCACCATGCATGGTTACCAGTAGGCGAGACCTTCTATTACACACTTGCTTGCACACAAGTAAAACTGTAGCTTTGGGGATTATTGTGTAACTGATCAAATTTTACACGGTTGTAAGAAAGAATGTTCAGTTAAAAGGTGTTCTGGTCTCGACTCTACTCCGTGCCTTATTTTTCGGTGCAAACTGCAGTGTGGTGTCGTAGACTGATTTGGTAAACAGCAGCTGAATAAGGAATGGCAATTTTTTTTTTTTTTTCCCCCTCCAGTTTTCCATCCTTGCATGATCCCGCTGGTTTCTGTCACAAGACCTGGCAGCTGTAGCCGCTATGAGAAAACGGGAAGAGTCAGAGACAGCTTCACTACTTCATCGTTACAAAAGAGAAGCCTGCTGGCTGAGCATAACAAACGGCTGGTCAGAAAGGAGAGCTGTGCAATTTCATGCTTGTACATTAAGTGTTGCTCTTTATGTTGCTTGTATTCAATTGACATCTGCGGCAAAGAAAATGGTGCTGTTACACTTCCAAGCAAGTGCTGTTTGCGTGATGTGTGCAGAAGTCCTATGAATCAGACAAAAATCTCAATAACTCAGATTAAGTCATTAAAGACTTGGGCAATCTCAGTTAAAGCTTCAGTTTTTTTGTGCTTCATTGTCAAGCATTTTGAACAGGTTTATAGATGGGGCACAGCATGCATCGGCCCTTAAAAGCATCTTTCCCAGCGTTGTTTTGTGTTTCAGACAATTGTTTGGAGAATGTGCTTTGTTCACAATACCCATTCAAGACTGGCCGGAGAGATGTATTTGTGGAAAGCATGTCGGCATCTGATAAAAAGGTCTCTGTGCCTTTTTACAGTTTTTGATGGGGCTATGTTAGGAAAAATTGTATTTATTTGCCTCACAAAACTAAACTCTGACATAAAACATCCTGTTTATGGTACTTTGTTTTGGGTAATGTAGGAATGAAAATGTGTTTTTCAGTGAGCTGTTCAGATTTCCAGGGCATTGTGACATCACAGGCCCCCACAGGCCATCTTACTTCCAGGTTGAATCCCATGTGGAACTAAGATAAGTGGCGGTTCCTTGACTGGCCGCTAGAGGCTGGCCACAAAAGTGAGTCAATCTCCATGGATCTCCATGTTAAAATGTCCAAACTTGAGAGCAGCCAATGGGTCACATGACTTAATAGTTCATCCGTTGTTTTAACAGTCTATGGCAGTGGTTCTTAACCTGGGTTCGATCGAACCCTAGGGGTTCCGTGAGTCGTTCTCAGGGGTTCGGTGGAGCCTCCGCCGCAGAGGTCCACCCCTCAGTCTAGTCTGCAGTTACCTGAACTGCTCATGTGAAACACGTAACTGATGGGTGAGGAGCTGGATGGTCCAAAACTATTTTATTTGCTAAATTGATCCAATGAAAAATAATTAAAAACCGTGCTTATTAATCACAAAACACAGGTTAATCATCATGATCAAATCCGCTCCGACCCGGTGTGTCAGTATCAGCGCAGACAGACTGCAGCTTCACCTGAATTATGGTTCTGCGTTAAATCGACGGCGTAGCTGACGGCGTAGGGTCGTTGTGCGTCGCCGCGAACCCTACGCCGTCGGTTCTGCGTTGGTGTGACGCGGAACCATAAATCAGCCTAGGCGGATTTCTGGTTCCCGGGAGCAAGGGGCTCTGGCGGTTGATGTTGATCCGCGGACCAAACTTGTTAAGGAGCATCAAACTCACTCTTATCTACGCGGAAATTAACGCTAAAATATAAAGCAGGCGTCCCAAAGTGTGATTTATGGTGAAATAGGAAACTGAAGGCTGTTCCCACTGTTCCCTCCACTTCTGCAGCGCAGCTTTAGCCCCGCCCCCTGCAGGCGTCAACAGTATCTGCCGCTTTCAGTGTGAATCCACCAAGCGGCGAGATGCTGGCGTCGGGACGCCCGTGACGCTTTCAGTGTGAACGCAGGGTTAGTGGGCACAGTAATTGAAAGCGTCCTGCTCTGGGATTTCCTACCGGTCCGCTTTGAGGTCGCTGGTTTATGCAGCAGAGTGAGACCTCCCTCTCAGACCGCTTAATTCATTTCGTGCACCAGTAAAAAAAAAAAATCATATTTTATTTTTTACTAAAGAAGGGTTCTGTGAATGAGCATATGAAACTGGTGGGGTTCGGTGCCTCCAACAAGGTTAAGAACCACTGGTCTATGGGTTTGACTTGAGATATTGACTCCACCCACGTAATCCAGTGGGTGGGGGCAGAGCTGTAAAATCTTGGTTGAAAGGGGAGCTTTTGTACCATATAGTTGTAGGGTTTTGACCAAAACATGTCAGAGAAATTTTAAGACCTGCAGAGATGATGTCACATTTTTGAAGAAAAAAAAAAAAGGCAGGATATCTCCTTACAAAGAAGTAGGTCATCATAACACTTTGAGCTTTGGCAACTTTAAATTCACAATGTGAAGTGCAAGTAAATACATACTTGCAAGTAAATAAATACTAAATACAAATCTACATTAAGTAGGTTTTTAGAATTCATACTTGTGGTTAAAAAGTGGCAAACCTCTGATTTTAATAGAAGACTTAAACCACGCAACTTAAGAATAATTGTCCTTCAAGTACAGGCTATTGTATCACTGATGATTAGTAAGCGGTATGGCAGACAAGTGCGTGCGTGCGTGCGTGTGTGTGTGCGCGCGAGTGTGTGTGTACGTGCGTGTGTGCGTGCGTGCGTGTGTGTGTGTGTTTTCCCTTTTCCTCCTGCTGTAATGTTGTTGGGAGGAGTGAGGGGAGAGAGACGGCGGGTGAAGACAGAGGGGGGAGGCGCACTGTTTGCTGCACTACACTCCCTTGTCTTGCTCGAACTTTTTCATGGAAATCGGCTTGTGTTTGTTTGTTTGCACGACTTCAGACACCTCGCTGTCACCCGTGGAGGAATTCTAGGAACTTTCGTGAAACTTTTGTCAGACCTCGCCGACCACTCTCCCAGGTTTTTTGGGGGGGTTTTCAGCGCCCTGGCGCGGGTCCGTGCCGTGCGTGCTCAGGAGCAGGGAACACCTCGGCTTTTGAACTTTTCAGCGGTCATTTATGAGCTTTTTATCACTTGTATCCAACGGACGGTTGATCTTGCATTTGCATTATGTCAGGAACAAGTTTATCCTCCAAACTTCGAGTCGTGCCAGGGAATGTTGGAACATTTCACCGGTGCGCCAAGGGCAACTTTCTGCGAGAATAAGCCATTGGCGCTGATATCTCGTGCACCGCAAAGTGTTCAGGGTAAACCCCTGGGCCCCAATTTAAAATTCAGCCGCTTTGACTTTCTATAGACACTAAGCTTTGAACAGCATGGAAGGTGATCGGGGCGCCGGTGCGTCCTCCGATGAGCCGCAGGCAGACAGCGCCGCTGCGCCCGACAGCTTCTCCCAGCTCTGGACTGACGTTATGGGGATGCTGGTAAGTTTTAGGGGGGAAGGGGGTGGGGAGTTGACACGATCACGGGCTGAAAGTGAGATTTTCCCCACCAGAGTTGACTCTGATTTGCCGATTGGGTGACCGTGTAGCAGTACAATGCAAATCACGCATGAAAACGGCGCGTCCCCACACAGGCCCGCGTCTCCGACTATAGCAGCAGTCTGCCTGCAGTCTGGAGCTGCTGGCTTCTCACTTCATGCAGTTGGTTTTCCCGGAGCTCATGCAAACAGGAGTCAGATGGTATGTCTATGCTATGCATTGTAAAAAATGTATCTTTTGTGGCTAGATGACAATTGGTGCGAGTACTGTGTGCATTTTTCCCTTTTGAAGAAGTTCTGTTGCTGCACACGCAGATATTTCTGCAAGTAAAGCATAAATGCTGTGGTTTGATCGGTGTTGTCTGGGCTTGACAACAACTGGAAAATGTAAAACTAGAAACTTTTTCTAATGCATGCTCACATATTCCATGTCATATGATGAGGTTGAAAGAATAGAAACTGAGTCAGATTTAGAATTTTTCTATTATTAAAATAAAAAAAAATTCAGTGCTCCTGACTTCATGTTGTCAGACCTTTCTCTCTCTTTATGTCCTTGAATTTTACAGGTGTCTGGATCTGATTGATCTGCTGACCAAATGTGTTCCAGTCACTTCCAGTCTTTTATAGGACAGAGGTGCTAATCTGGTTTGGTCTGGCACTGAGGATGTGTAAGGAGTGTAAATTAAGGAGTGTGTGTGTGTGTGTGTGTGTGTGTGTGTGTGTGTGTGAGTGTGAGTGGGTGGGGTGCCGTCCTGCCCTGCCCCTCTGGTACTAGGTGGGAGACATGGCTCCAGGCCAGGCAATTTATCCAGATTTATTGCTCTGGAGGCAAATGTCAGCAAGGCTGCGCTCATCTTTGCTGTTTTTCCCTCCCTTGAACTATGCCGGACACGTGAGCTAAACATTTTGGTTCCCTACCTGCTCAGCCGCAGTATTGTTAAATCAGAGTTAGACTTGTGTTTTGCAGGGTTATTTTATACATACATTTTCAGTGTTTCAGTGTAAGGCAAAAGTAGTTTTTTCAGCTTTATCCCTTTTTAGTAGAGACAGGGCTAATCTCATCTAATGTAGGTACTGGGGGCCATATAGTTCACTCATTAGGTCACAGAATAAGGGCATCAATAAAAAAACAAATTCAGATTTTAACTGGTGCAGTTGCCCGCCTTGATTTAAGCATGGATTATTGTTCAGAGTACCTGTGCCGTAGCGGGTAACCCTATATAGTAAGCTACGACATACGACATGCTGCTCTCTTCGAATGCATCAGCATTTCAACAAATGTGATTGGCCGGCTTTGTAGTATTGTTGTTTTTCTTTTTCTTGTATTTTCCACAAGTAGTACTACCTTATTGTTTTTAAACTAGGTACAAAATTAGCAATTGGTGGTGTAAATAAACAAAACAAACAACAAGGATTAAGCCTAAGTCAGTATCAGTTCTTAGGAGGTAGCCTATACATTGGAATCAAAATAAAAATGGATCAGTACATCTCTATTTTTTAGGGGCCACCAGAGCTATGTTCTGCGTATTGACTTGGCAATCTTTTCCTCCAAGATTAAGTCTGGTCCCTCTGGATTCAACTTTGTTTTCCTGTGGAAAGTATCAATGGATGCAGAAGAAATTGGCTCTGGACCCCTTAGAATATGCATATAACCAATCAAAGATTGTAATGTTAGCGGACAAGTATCCAAAATGGCGTGCATAGGAGAAGGAAGAACCTGTTGATCCAAGGTGTTATTAGCAATTCTACAGCCACTCGGTTTATTTGAATAGCTCTTGGATGCCTCTGGTACAAGTAATTTCAGACCATTTCATGAGAGAACATTTTTACGATATGAGTGGCTGTGGCTAGCTAGCTTACTTCCTTACCATCTGTCCTTGCTTGAGACAGACGTGACGAAAACACTGGCGAGTGACAGCCCCCGCCCAGTCACTGGGGCAGGGGGGGCAATGTGTGTTTTGGTGTCCTGCTGAGGGGAACTCTGGCACAAAGGGTTGGGAATCATTCCAGCGACAATAAAACTGAAACATTTAGTTACCGGCATCAACATCTATCAATATTTAACCCTCTCTAAAATCAGTCTTAGTAGGTCATTAACCAGCTTGTAAACCTCCTGAGAACGCTCTTCAAAATTGTTAGAAAACAGTAGCCATCTTGGCAGCAGAGATTACTTTAATCTTGTTTTTTCTGTTTTTATTTTGTTGTTTGGACCTCATCTACAGTATCTGGCAGGCCTGATTGGGAACTGCATTTTAACTACAAAACTATGCTAGGAATAAAAGTGTGAAACTTGATTTGCCCTCTTGGTTGCTGACAGTGTCAGCTCTGCTGCAGGTTTGGCCGGTCAGTTTTTCATACTGAAACTAAAATGTTTATTAACCACTGCAAAACACAGTGTTCCATTGGATGCTGTGAACATCTGGTATTCAGTACCACGCAGGAAGAACATATAAATGTAAGGATTCTGACAAATTGTTGACTTGATTATTATTTGCAGTATTTATTTTCTTTTTTGTGATGACGTTTCCTCTGTTGTTCATAAAATTGTTGCAAGTTGTTGAAATGTCATAGTTCGTAATGTGAAGTCTTGAATAAGTTGCCCTTTATAGTGAACTTTATATTAACAATCTGTTTACATTGTGAGATCCGGACCACAATTACCACCATATCTATGCTACGGCGAGATGAATATGCTATAAATATCCATTGCCTTACTACTTTCAATGGCTTTTGTTTTACTAGGGAGTCTACATGGGAATGCCCTTTTGTATCTGGGTTTGGTCCGAGCCTGCTTGCCTGACTGATATCGCACTCTCGAATATGCCTGGTCTTGTCTCCCTGCACAAGATCAGGACTGCTTTCATATCACTGCTGATACAAATCTTGCCAACAGACTTACTGTAAAATCCTTCGGCAAACAACAAACAGGAGCATGAAAGTAGCCCGCAGTAAAGAGTTAATCAACGCAACGTAATCTGCATTTCCACCTTCAAAGTAGCATGCGTTGACAGTTAATCAAGGGCTCAGTCGGCCTGCTGGATGTCTGTGAGGATTACCATACACACTAACATGTGGAGGAATGTGTTTATAAGAATACCTAAGAAAGCCAGACACTTATATGTGGTAGAAGTGCAGTTAATAGCCCTTGAATTAAGAGTTTCAAGCCGTTAGGACAGTATGGGGCATGAGCTGTAACTCTTTAAGTGGTTGGATTTATAGATGTCTAAATGGGGAATTTGCTTCCATTTCCATCCCACTTCAGGAGACTTGAGGGTTTTTCTTCAGATCTCAAGTTTTATTTTACTGAATCTTAATTGAGCAACAGTGACATTGCCTTACTTGAATCAGCAGCATGAGACAAATGTACCATCTGTAGGCGCTAAGATTTCCGAGATAATCTGGATTCCTTTTCCTTTCCATTTCATCCAACCTGGCAAATCCTGTTTGTATATGTGGGATGGAGTTCTGTTGTATTTCTTAAAACTTGAAGAGAGAGACAGATTTTCAGATCACAAACCTGGACAGCTGACAGCCACTCATAATCTGTTTTTGCTCCACGCAAGAAAATGCTTCTGTTTTTGCTTGAAAGGTCATGTTGAGCTGAGGCCTTGTGGAAATATTTGACTTGCCTGCAGGGACTGTTGCTCTTCTTGAAAAGAGTTTAGTGGTGTTTAACACAGTGTGGGTGGGAGTTCGTAGGAGGCGGTGATTCGTCCCTCCGAATGAGGATCCGATGTCGCTGTTGTCACATAATTATTGATCGTGTCTGGGCGGTTTATGGTTCAGTGATGCGTGTTTTTCCTTCTGCATAACACTTCATGCTCAGTGGCAGCATGTGCATCAGGATTTGTCTGCCAAACTATGGTTCACATACACAATTTGATATCTTTTCCAATAGTGATCCAACACACTTTACAATTGTTTTATTTTGCTCGTTGTCGCCCGGTCTGATTCGCCTCACTTCAACCTTGCTCCCCCCGCCCCGTCCAGTTTCATTATTGAGGTCACACTCTGGTCTGTCAGGTTTCCTCTGCTGGGATGGCAGAGCACTGTGCTGCTCAAGCTACGGAAATCCTAAGGAAGCTCTCTAAAAAAGAGTGAGCTGTGCCCCTTGGTATAACACCCCCCTGAACAGTCCACTATTAGTCTTCTGTAAAGTCAATGTCTTTCTTTTATTCAGGCATGTGCTGGTTCTGTGTTTTGTCAGATTCCTCCACTACTGCAACTTTACAGTTTTCACAACGGTTGTAGTCAGGTGATGAAACCTGGCACACCACTGGTCTTTTTGTCCACCTGTTTTCCCTTATCTTTCCCAAATCTCTCATCTGGTTTATATTCATCCCTCTGGTCTATTTCCGACTATTGGTTGGAAGTGAAATGACACAGCTGTACCGATCCGGGAAAAAAAAAAGGGATCTTCCTAACGTTGCTGTCTGAGATGTTGACAAATTGGTTGGGAGTGTTTGGCAGCAGATTTCTTGAGGTTTTGTTGCATTTAAGTAGCCTTACCAAGGCATCCTAGTTATTTTACTGTTTCGTTAAAAATTATGCTGGGCTTGGCGTACCGGTGGATGCAGAAGAAGAAATCCAGCACGTCATTCGTAGTGGTAACATGAGTCGTGTAGAGTAGGAACGCCAGTGAGTTACTGTTATTGGTTGTTATAAGTTGTTGATCCAAGGTGTTATTAACAAATAACGGCAGCCATCTTAGTTGTTTGTTTTTGTTACGCTCTTCAGCGAGTCCTTGAATAACTGGAAATGTCTGTGACTGGGAGAGGTACCAGAACCATTTCATAAGAGAGAAATTTCTCAAAGGGAATGGATATGGGTGGCGTGATGTTCAAGGTAACGCAGGCTGCATCTGGATCATTTTCAGGGCTTTCTTCTTATCAAAAGATCAGTACAACGCAAAATAAAACCAAAACCAGTTGCTGCCATGTCAACCCGCAGATGCCCTGCATTACTCATCCAGTGAAAGCACCCGTGCTGTTGACGTTCTGACATTACATCAGAAGACTGGCGCTGTTCTGAGCTGTCATCATTGTTCTATCCCCAAGAAGGCGTAGTCATAAGACCAGCCCCCATTACAATAGGTTTGTCATGTACACCACCATTCCACCCCCTATGTAACTGAGCTCTTCATTGATGAACAAAGATGTCTAAATGTCAGAACAGAACAAGCGCGTTGGGTTTTTTAGGCTTTTGTAATTCCTTTTATAACACTTTTAAACATGCAGCTGTTTTAAGACCTCTGCAGTATTATGTGGAAACTGTGAATTGAGTGTAACTGGATTGGGAGATTAGATTCTCAGACGCATGCGAAAGCCAGTTATCAGTGCCTTTGATGCAGTCTGAGGAACTTTTGATAACTTCGGCAGAGATAGCTTCAATGGCGCGCCATTCAGATATCCTGTCTGGGAGAAATCTTTGCTTGAGATGTGGAATGCACTTTTGATTTATGATATGAAAAATAAAAGTGGAAGTGACAGTTGTCAGGAAAACCTTTTACCTGATTCCCTCACCAAGGAAATGAGAATCATTTGGCAGTGCTTAAAACTAATGCAATCGTCTCGTGCTTTGACACATTTAGATCACCGGCTAATTAAACCCAACTGAAGCCAAAAGGTCTCTGCAATACTTTGTCATTCCCCAGCTTCACGAGCAGTCTTCACACCATCAGGCCCAAAACGTTTTTTTAGCATATCCCACAATGATGCCTACCTGACAGACTTTTTACATTGTGTATTGCAAGTGAACAGATCCTATATGTGTCCGCTTTCATGTTCCCGAGTCCACATGGTTGCAGTAAAAGTTACAGTAAAAGAATGCACCAGCGAAGCTTCTTTGCAGTACTTTAACTTTGGGTAACGTCAGTACCGCAGGCTGCATGGTCCAGGCAGGTTAGCTGTTGGCCAACTTGGCTGTTGTTTCTGTTGCATTGCTCATGACATGAAAGACTATTTAAAATCAGAAAAAGAGGTGAAACCACCTCTGTATATATGATTAAAATCAGATTTGAGGAAGAAAAAACAAAAACCCTTTTGTTCACGGCATCAAAAGGTTTTTCATCAAATCTGTATAAACTAAAAATTGGATCAGTTACAGTCGCAGTGTGAATATAGCATCAAAGAATGTGAAATGTGTGCAACCGCAGTGAATTAGAGAAAATGTAAATATAAGTGGAGTTTGAATGACTTCATGAATAAAGTGCAGTAATGTGCCACAACAAAAGAAACCTCTGTGTGTGTGTACTGCTGGTAGATCGGATGGTGTGTGTAAGCTATGGACGCAGGAATCAATATGTAGAGTTGTAACGGGGTACATTGTCTTGCTTCTTGATCAAAGTGATGCTCCCTTCCGTGACTCGCTGAGAATCACGTTTCTGTTGGTACGAATGCAAAAACTTCCAGGAGCAACTGACTGGAGCTGCTGGGTGTTCGTGCTTGATCCGCGCTTGTGTGTGCACATTTACAAGAACAGAGATGACTATATCTGCCTTCATGAGAAATGTCAGCCGATATCTGTATTTATATGTTATGCATTGCTGCTAATTAAGCAATCTTAAACAAATGATGCATAACTCATTTAGTAATGACTCGGTAGCGGTTTTATCACACATTACCGAAATGGTGATCCACTGTTGTGCAATATGGATAGTTTGTGTTGTAATTCTGAATCAAGACGATGGCCATAAATTCACTCGAGTGTCTTCAACAGCGTTTTATTCAGCCGCCCTCGGTTCTCTTACAAAATGCTCAAAATCTTCCATTCTTCTGTCTCTCTACATCTGACAGTGTAATTTAATGGCCCAGTGGGAGTAGCATCATCAAGGAACCAACTATTATTAGTTTTCACGGTAAACTAGCAAATGCATTTACTGTAAATGCACATAGAAAACCTCTCACGCATTTCTGCATGGGTGTTCCTTCTTGTATGACTGTGGTGGCTATTGTTTAAGTCGTAAGGGGAGTTCACTCCCTCCCTTCCAGGGTGGAGTAGCAGTTACATCACCTTAGCCAGCATTCATTTCAACTTCCAACTTCCACCAAGCTATGTGGGCTTATACATGTGTAGTTTTCCAAAGGATTTTCTTAGAATAGTCGTCTTCGAAGGGTTAATTGTTGGCTCGTATCCCTTTTTAGGGTCAAATAAGCTGTGTGGAATGTGATATTCATCCAAAGAATCTCCAGATGAAGGTTTTCTGTTCCCAGACACCAGATGTGTTGCCCCCCCCCCCTCACACGGCAGCTGCCCAAACGTGATCCCCTCGTCCAGCCTCTGCGCCGTTCTCCTGCTTCATTTCAAAAACGTCAAATCGACTGCATTGCCTTTCCATTTGGCAAGTGTTTCCTAAACTGTGGAGTAAAGACATGTAAGCTCGCTGAAACACCAGGCCAGCCCAGCTTAGTCTGCACTCTTCGCATTTAATTTCACATGCAGCCTTGCTGTGGACATATGTGACGACTCGCAAAGTGTTTACAAGAGGAGGGTTGTGTAGCGTCGGGGTCAGCTGTGCTGAGAGCCGATGAGCTAATGCCCCACGGGAGCTGAAGGAATCCAAGTCATCCGAGCGCACACACGAATGTTTGCTTGCACATGGGTGCATTCTTTACAATATTTTACAGTTGCACAACATACGTAGCTCTAAATGTCCACCAACATTTGCTGGGGGGGGTCAAGTACTACTTCTGCTAGTCTCGTAATCCTTTACTTTTAACATCGACTGGAGTGGTCTTCCATGGTTTATAGGTCCTGCCCTTGTCGTTTGAAAAGACCAGCTCCATCTTGACATGTGGTCAATTAGTTGGGAGTTTCATTATGAGATTGTGCTTTTAGTCGGTTAGGGGAATGAAGGAGGAAGCGTGTCTCTGCTCCGTAGTGTTTCCACATGGTTTCTCAGACTCGAAGCCCTACAGCGGGCCTGAGCGAAATCTCTCTAATACGGACATTGGAAAGATGGATCACTGACAGCCAAATTATTCTTTTGAGGAAGTCAAAAGGGAATCGGTCGTGATTTTTATGAAAAAGTTAACGAATGCTAGTTCATAACTCCATCCAATGAGCTGCAGTGTTTACGACTGGCTTTCCTCAGTTTGTTTTGGTCTGTTTTCTCTTTTTTTTTTAAATCCCCTCCATCCATGTGTGTGTTCTCTCTGACTAGACACCCATCTCTGAGGGTGTGTGTGTGTGTGTGTGTGTGTGTGTGTGTGTGTGTGTGTGTGTGTGTGTGTGTGTGTGTGTGTGTGTGTGTGTGTGTGTGTGTGTGTGTGTGTGTGTGTGTGTGTGTGTGTGTGTGTGTGTGTGTGTGTGTGTGTGTGTGTGTGTGTGTGTGTGTGTGTGTGGGGCACCCTCACTCACAGTGATCCATTCATTTGTGGGTTGGCACTCGGATAGGGAGTTGGGTTAAGAAAGACAGAGACTGAGGGGGACTGTTCGGACCCTGCTCAGTGACTCAATGCTAGTTGTCTGCCTGGCACAGATTAGATCAACACAGATGAATATTCAACAGTTGGCCACCTCTGCCAGAATGGCCCAGATTTTGACCGAAGCAAGAGAAGGGTTATGCTCCTCACAGCCACGTCCTTGTCCTTCAAATCATCTCAAAGCTTTAATTGTATGAACAAGTTCATCTGTTTTTTGTTTTTTGGGTCTTATGGAGGTTGTTTGCAGTCCATCAGCCCATCAGTCTTATTTCTGAGATGCAGACTTGCATAAAAGCGGGTGATCGCAGCTTATTTGATCATCCTGCTTCATGTCACGAGCGCCTTCTGCTGTACTTGCGTGTTATTCTCTGTTGGCTTCGCTCTTTACTGTTTAGAGAACGGCTTCCTCTTTCGATCCCAAACACACACAACACCCCTACCCCCACAAAGGCAGGAACTGTCCGGACCTAAACTACAGCGAGCAGGAAAAATGTGTTTGCTTCAAAGTTTGCTGAATGGCTGCGGAGGTAAAGGGCATCCTTGAAATGCGCCTCGGCGAAGACAAAACCCAGGAACAAACCTTGGCTCAGCAGAGATACTGCATGGGAACTGATAAGAACGGATGGATGAATAAATATACAGCCTTGGTATTTTTTGGGGTTGGGCAGGAGCAATGTATTACACATAAGTGCATATACTCATTTCTGACTACTAAAACAGTGTGCATATAATATCTTCTACTGCTTAAGGAAACAAAAAATTGGTTTATCAATCAGTGTTTTCATGCATGTTGTGCCACCCTCAACCCTGCCAGGTTCACCAAAATGCTTGGTCCTCAGAGTAATAAGTATCTTTATAAACCACTAATTGTAAACGTATGGGATTTTGGTTTTAGAAGGCAGCAGACGGAGTGTGTGTGTGTGTGTGTGCTGCTAAGTTAATTAAGTTTTTTTCCTCCTTGAAAGCATTGGTGGAATGTTAACGTGAAGCGACAGTGCAAGAAAGAATAAATAATTCCATGCCTGTGTATTTCAGAGGAAAAATGCAAGTAAACATGCTTTCGGGTGTAGGATGTTCCCTTTTTTTCTGGGAAAAACTGCCCTTTTCCAAATGGAATTATCAGCTTCTCTTTCCCATGATGTTGTAACTCCTTGGATAACACGTCCCTTCTCTTTCTCCTCTCCAGGATGGTTCCCTGGGCAACATAGATGACCTTGCACAGGAGTACTCTGAGTACTACAACACCTGCTTTGGTGACGTGAGCGACCGCATGGAGGAGCTACGCAAGCGCAGAGTCTCCCAGGACCTGGACATGGTAAGTGCACCCTCATCTAGTAGCACGACTCAAACAAAATCTGCTTCTCAGCTCTGTTTTTCTTTCTCGGTGTGACTTTTGAAATGGCCAATCGTTGCCAAAAAATCAGCGGCGGAGAGAACATGGATGTGTGCTAAAGTTTAAGGCTTTCCACAAGGGCTTTGTCTGGACGTGAATGCACTGGTGTTCTTGGGGGTGCACTAGCGGGAGTTTGGGGTTCCTTTTCACAAGGATGTAGGGTAGTGGGGCAGCGGCGCGCTGTTGTTGCCAAGCTGCAAGTTAGTGTATGAGGGAATGCTGCTGCTGCGGTGGACCTATACAACGTATAGGGACTTTTGTCACAATTCACGATTCCCAGTTTTACTTGAAACTGGAGTAACTACAATTTAGGGTAAATAAATAAATGAATACATGCAGAAATGGATATATAACAGGCTAGCCGCCACTATATAGAAATAACCTGCAAGAAAGACATGCAGTATAAATATTTGCTGCACATATTTTGTCTGGCATTGTTTTTTTTTCCAGTCAACATGAGGCCTCTTCTACTTGGCAGCTATTGTATAGTTTCACAAGTGCAGTTTGGATGGATATCTGAGTTATCTTGTTCTCAGCTTTAATCACTCAACGCATCATCTTCTCACAGCTATCAGAAGAGGGACGGAAAGACTCTAGATGCATTTAGCATCTTATCTTAGTTTAATGCTGTATGGTCTACATTTTGCTATCAGATGAGCTGCACAGTTCTTCAGGACATGTTTTACTTTGTGAAGGTCTCATCCTCAGGATAGAAAACTCATGAAAAAGGAAACTACCGGGGCTTTTTTTGTGCCTGCGTAGAAAAGAGAGGAAAAGAGCTGACTGGGACCTGAGCCTGAAGCCCAATGCAGGAGGAGGATGAGGATGTGAACAGAGGAAGAAGAAGGGAGGGGGGAGGAGAGGAGAATGTGATAGCCTGCAGCTGTTCTGCCACTCTGCAAAGTTTGGCAGGAAAATATAGGAGAAGAGGAGAAAAAATGCATGACAAAAGGAATATAGGTCAGACAACACCTTACTGAGAGCTCTCAAAAGTGCTGGGTCAGCCCACGTCTATACACACTGAACTCAGCCTTGGATTTTGATAAATGTGCTTTTTCTAAAATTGGTTTTGGGAAACATTCAAGTCGAGCCTTTTCTTCGCACACCTTTCAAGGATGAGTTGGAGAACAACCAAAGTTTATCCTTTAAGGCTGTATTTATAAGAGGTGCTGAAGTAACACCCGAACATGAAGAGAGGGAAAAACGCAGGGGAGGAACTGAGAAATAGATTAGACAATGGAACTGACACTCGTTCAGGAACTGAGAGGAGAATGACGGTTCTGTATCTTTTGAAGTGGGTCCAAATAGTGCGGCGGCTTCGGGCCAGGCTCGCAGAGCCGCGTCCGCTTATAGCAGAAGGTCACAGTGTTCAAGAGTCGTGTTAGCGGAGAGACATTTAGCCAAGTGGAGCACTTGAGGGTCGTGGCATTTGGGCGCAGACCTGGAAGGATCCTGAAGTGTCTGCTCCTTCTTTTCACTCATTGTCTTTATTTTGATCTGTGCACCAGATATAAAGGCTATATCTCACACTCTGTAACCTTTTGGGGCACGAGCTGAGTCCATCCAGATCCAGAGAGACAGAAGTTGGAATAAAGATAGTGCTTATAAATGGGTCTTCAGTCACATGCTTTCAATTCTGAGATTTCATGTTTCTGGATTTAGTTAAGAATAATCTGCTCATATCTGGTCTTAAAATTGGGAAAATCAAGTTCAGTTGAACAACACATATCTGAAATGCAAAGACAGTGTGTGGAGAAAACTAAATGCAGAATTACACCTTCCATAAGAGTTGAGAGGGTAAATATCAACCAGATCAATTCCCTTTGATTAATTTATCATC
Organism: Cololabis saira; assembly: GCF_033807715.1. Classification (NCBI taxonomy): domain Eukaryota; kingdom Metazoa; phylum Chordata; class Actinopteri; order Beloniformes; family Belonidae; genus Cololabis; species Cololabis saira. The sequence goes on from NC_084604.1 coordinate 24,072,183, forward strand.
AGCAATAGTCAGCACCTCTGTAAAAGCGGATTTTATGTCAGGTTTCTGGTCTGGAGCATTGGGAATATAAGGCTGTCAAGTAAAGATATCAGCAATGGTTTTAGGAAAGTAATAGGCGTTCATCATCTGTGAAGGGTTATGGGACAATTTCTTAGCAAATTTGGAGTTCAACGTCCTCAATGACACTGGAAGGCGGTATTAACGCTTCCCACATTGGATATCCAAGCAAGTTCACAGCAAACTCACATACAGCAGGGCTAGGGTGCCAAATAAGTCATGTGGCAGAGCAGACGCTTCATTTAAGGAGAGCCACAGTCCTCGTGCAGCTGAGCCAGGTTCAAGTCTTGGGTTGTGGTTCTTTGTCCCCTCATCCTGTCTGATCACTGCTAAAAGAGGGAACTATGGCCACAAGATCTGTTTGTTTTTTTAAGACGCAAAGTCCAAAAGTTAAATTGGAGATGTTTGGTTAATGCAAAGTGTTTTTTTTTTTTTTTAACAAAAAAGAAAAGGAGCATATCAGCACAAACACGTCATAGAGGGATGATGATTTAGGCTCGTTTTACAATCACGGGATGTGTTGAGTTTCAGTTTCATTTGAAGGAATATATAATCTAACCTTTGTGGTTTCCTGTTCCAACTATCAACAAAAAACCACCCACTTTCTTCCAGGGTTTCCTTCCAGCTCGTCTTTTGTGCTTTAAGGCGCTATGTCAAACAGCTACTATAATAATAATTAAAAAGAAAGGGGGGGAAAAAAACAGCTCCTAGAGCCACAGAGGAAATCATGGTGGAGATTCAAGAGACACCTAACATGATTAGATATAAAACAACTGTTCCTATCCTAACTATCCCAAAAGTGGTTTCTGCAATTAAATCAATGGTTGTACTTGTTTTTTAACACACTACTTCTCCATTTTGGCTGAGATAAATAATGACACAGTGTAACATGTTAAGTTATTATTCTTATCCTCTTTTATAACACCTTATCTAGTGCCTTCTTAAACAGGACGATGAGTTATGTGATTCAGAGTCATCATACTCCAATTTAAATATAGGTACATTTGCTGACAATTTATTTTAAAAATTCCCACAATAAAAGTCTCCTGATCTGCAGTCTTGCTGTGGTCAACATGGTAAAACAAAAAAAAAAGGGTGAGGAAGTGCTCTGTTTTGAGTTTCTGTTCACTTCGAAAGCATCGAGTCGACCTTCAAGTTTTTTTTTTTTCTTGTAAGGGAACTTTTTAGTTTTGTTCTCGAATCGAACATTGTATCAATTTTATTTATTTTTTATTTTTATTTAACCTTTATTTAACCAGGAGAAAGTCTCGTTGAGATTAATAATCTCTTTTACAAGAGAGTCCTGGCCAAGACAGGCAGCAACATGGTTACAAAAACAAATAACATAAGAAAAATTTATAACAATTAAAACAGTTTTAACAAAACAGTAAACAGATCGCAAAAATAGTCAAAATCAACAACAATCAAAGCACCTACAGCTAAATGTACTTGCTTCCAAGTCTTTCAGGAGAACTTTAAAAGCATCAAGTGAGACCAGATCTCTTAATTTTAAAATTTTCTGCAACTCATTCCATGCATAAGGAGCAGCATAGCTGAAGGCCCTACTACCTAGTTTAGTGCGGACCCTACATTTATGTTGGATTGCACAAGCGCAGTACATGCACAAGCTCTGGACCCTGGAGCATTAGGATTGACACAGTATGGGTCACTTTGGTTGTGGTTAAACATGGGGCTCTCTGTCAAAGCTGATGACAGCAGCCTTTTCCCAGATGACTATCGATGCGCCTACTTCCCGTCTGGTCTCCGCTCAGTTGTTTCTATGCATCGCCGTGTTAGTAATATGAGTTGCTGGGACACAAGTGGTTAAAAAAACACCCTGCTTCGGCCGGATTAGAGCTTGTGCACAGTTTCCCACCGCTATCGCGGACCAGATTTGGGGCGGCTCTTGCAGGCGTACTGATTTGCTGATGTATAGGGGCTTATTGCTGGAATTGACAGGAAATGCTGGAGATGTTCAACAGCTTTCACGAAATGTGTTGCTCTAAGTGACAGGTCAGTGGGAAGTCAGGGTCTGTCTGGGTTTCAGCTGCAGAGGGGGATAATGGTTACTGATCTTTTTATGCATTAAGTTTTGAAAGCTAAACTGAAACCGAGTTTTCCCCATAGAAGCATTTCACCACATTGACACAGCTCTTCTGGCGCCCAGAAGCCTCTTCTGTTTCAGATGGTACTTACCCCTCGGAATCAAAGTCACATCCTGAGGACCCAGACTAATTCTTTGTATCAGAGAAGAATAGCGCTGGGATGGTCCAAGATTGTTAAACAAATTCTTTAAACAGCTGCCCTGCTTCTGCTCAGCATTGCTGTAACTGTAGTTTCTGCTGAGGATGAAAAACATGCCACAACATGACATATAGGCCAGATAAGAGTTCCGTTGGGCATGGTGTAATCGGTTTGGGCATCTCTGCCCAACCGCATCAGTAGAACAGCTGAAGGGCATCAAATCAACATGACTCATTTAGGAATTTGTGATGTTTAGTTGAAGCGTGGATTTTGCAACACTTACTGTGAGGATCATTTGAAATTTAGTGTCTAAACAAAGACGCCTTGAAGATTGATTTGTTTAATGCTTTAGCTAAAATCCTCCAGCTGTTGACCCTCTCTGTTGACTTCTGACACAAAGACAATGCTCCAGCTTGCGTTGCGTTGATCTCCTGGCCTCGGGAATGCTCTGCAATTGTTTTCTAACGGAGCAGCTTGGCCGTCGGGGGTCAAGACTCAAGCGCAGACTTGCTTTGTTTTACCGTGAGGTGAGGAGCAGGGTTGCTTATGTGTTAATGCTCTGCACGGACCTCACTCGTCCAGATGGGTCGGATCGGCTGGGTTAAAGCTACACAGCGGAAGAAAGACAAACTCCGCCGCTTATTTATGCTCTCTCCTTTCAGCGTTCTGCCCAGAAACAAAGAGAGTCAACCTGTTCTGACAGCTGCCAATGTTGCTGTTAGATTAGTTTCAGAAGATGTTGGCCGTGCTGCATTATTGGCATAACCCATGTGGAGCGCATGTTGTATATTTGTAATCTCATTTTATGGTTTATTTTTATTGTTATAGAATTAAACTTATGACTCTGTCATTGGAATTTGTAATAACTGTGGTATTAGTTTGGAAATACCAAAGGACTAATAATCCTGACGGATTAGGAATAAGAGCATGTTGGCCTCTACTCCACTCTTCTTTTTTTTTTTTAAGTTAGATCATAGTTCTCTTCACGGGAGTCATTTTAGGCAAGCAGCCAGTTTTGCAAATTCATGAGTAACTTTGTGCTCCACTAATACTATTAACATTTGTAAAACTTACAATTAGCTCAGACTTTCAAGAGTTTAGTTGCTTATTTGGGCGATGAACAATGTGATCACTTCACCTATCTGCTGTATATGCTGTACATTGTAAACTGCATAGTTTATCTTCCTGCAGCAAGATCTGTCTCAGCTCCGTCTTCTCCACCCATCTTACCTCCCCATGCGCACACACGCGCACACACACTCAGCCCAGTCAGTTTTTATTTCTTTTTTTGTTGCCTTAGGAATGCTCCTAATTGGGTGAAATGACCTGAAAGCATCTAAGTGGCAGAGATGATAAGAGAAAGTGGAATTCTCTAAGCGATAAGGAAGGGAGCCTCAGCGCCAGATTTATGATCTCCTTCAGGAAAGGAAACATGGGAGCATCCTTTATGAAAGTTAAGGAGATAGTTTCACCCGGTCAGAATGATGAAGACGAGTGGATTAAAAGCTGCCTGTGATGACAATGTTTTTCTAATATTTAATGTTGTTGTGTTCTACTAATATGATAATGATATTTTACTGTTGCAGCTCAGTCATCTTTTCCTGAAGGCTCCTGCACACTGCAGGATTTGTAAAAAAAAAAAAAAAAAATCATTGGACTAGTTTATGCTTCTTTTTTTTTTTTAACCTTGTCTGCACACATATTAATGGTTGATACCATGCCGGTAAAAACCTAAGGCATATCTATGTGCATTAGTTTATGCTTCTAATGCCAGCTGTGGTGGGGAAACCTACACAATAGGATCTAGCTGCAGAGCTGTAATTTAACACAAAATGACACATAGACTACACGTGTCGTTGCTACATCAAACAATAAATCACTCTTCAAACTCTTCATCTTGCATCTGCTTATTCCAGTATGATGTCAAGAATGGTATGTTTTGACTTTACAACGATGAGACCTTGAATTATTGGCTTCTACCGATGTAGAATAGCTTGGGCTTCGTTCGCTGATGGTGAACGGTCATCAATAAGCAGATCAAGAAAATTAACCTCACTTAAGTCATAGCATGAATGGACGCTGAAAATACTCAAACAGCTATAGGCAAAGGAGGAGGATTTGCTTCCGGTCATGGTGAAGGGGAAGAGGCAATTTGTTTGAATTAACATGTTATTTCATGTTCCATTTAATCGTCTGTCAGGGGACGAAGTCTTAACCCAGTAATCTTGGGTTGCAAGACCACTGAGACAGCCGTCGTTGAGCCACTCACCCTGGACGAGGGCGGAGCAGCGGCGTGCAGTTACGATGAACCGTATCGCCCCCATTCTTTCAAGACTGTCATCTTTTGTCCAAAACTATGCAGTTGATACCAAGCGTTAGTCCAGGCCTCCTTACGTCATGACGTTTGTTTTAAGCAAAGCCAAGAAAGTAAAAAATACTTGGAAAAACGCTCTATTTCCAACCTACTGACTTAATACCAAATGTGCAACTCATACATATGGCCAAAAATGACATGAACGGGAATTTAAAGAAGAGGTAAGATGGAGAACTGAGGTGACGGTTGGAACGTTGAGCATTTAGCTTGTTTCAGTCGACTTCAATATTTGGAAATGTGTTTTACTGCTGATTTAAAGGCACACTTCTATTTTAATATTTTTTTGAGGGGGCAGGATAATTAAAAAAATATTTTGTTAGAGATTTAAATAATCAGAATTAAGTATAATTACAATATGTTTGGAAATATGTATTTTTTAGATGAAAAGTATAATTAAAGTAAAACACAATGGTGGTTTTTCTGTGTAATCAGTTGACTTTGCTCCTTTAACTTTAAGAAGATCCGGACTGCAAGCATTTCACTTACTTGCAGAAGAGTATTTTTACACGTCGGTGTTGGCTGCTGTTAAAGATTTAAATGTTGCCTCCACACCAGCTGCTCCATGTGTGCTCCAAGACCTGGCAAGTCCACATGGTTTTGGGCTTTTTTATTTTCTTTATTTTAGAACCCAGTTCCTTGTTTTTTGTTTTTTTTTTATAGATCCGTTTGCTTTTCTATCACAGGCCCTCGTAACACCGCCTGCAGCAGCTCGGAGCTGGCGGAGCAGGCCGGCAATAGTGTTGGATGCTTGTGCATTAAATCATTAGTGACTTTTCACGTGTGGGTCCATTTTTTTTTTTTTCCAAATGAGCAGCTTCTGCAGGCACGCCACACCGGTTCCACCGCTAACGACTTTGCAGGTCGGCACCCAGCTTCCCGTTTTAGAGCCCGTCTCTCCACCTTCTGCCTTGACACTTCACGCCTGTGAGGTTGGCAGTAACTTCACTCTGGGAGGAAGGATTTTATAAACCTGAGGAACTGTTGCCGTGCTCCGATCGGCTCTGTTTCCTTTTGATTGCATAATTACACGACGTCGCTGCAGCAAATATTTATTGCGTTTTAGCGTGGAACTGCAAAGCGGTGTGCTGTTTGAGACTGCCTGAGCGTGTTGTAGGGGTGAGGTTAGATCACTTCTAAATCTGGGTCCCCTGTCTGCTGACATCGTGATCCTCATTAGTCGGAGCCCTCCCTTGCCGTCTTTTATTGTAACTCAATTCAGTCACACTTAAGCAATCAGAGGAATCATGCATTTGCATCCAAGTTGCATACACACAGGCTGAACTGTGCTCAAATGTTTCCTGCGGCTATCTGGAGGGGGGGGGGACATGTGTGAATTTACACACATGCGTGTCAGGTTTGGGTAAGTAGGGCAGTATCACAAGACGGTGCTGCAAGTTCACGTAAAGGATAGCGTGCTCCCTCTGGGAGCGGGCTGTGAGATCTAAGCTTCACGCTCACGTAGAAAACATATTGATTTCATTTTTTTTTTTTTTTTTTTTCTCTGTCAGAAACCGTGCCAGTTGTGCTGGCAACTTCTCCACCCTCCCTTCGTGCTCCTCTAGAGGCGAAAACACGTCCTAGTGGAATGCCGGTCTATCCTTTTAGCTTTTCTTCCATCTTCATCCTCACACAGTACGCCATCAAATAGACATCTCACAAATCTGCATTAAAAAGCGAGTTTTGTTCTCATCCTTTCACCGTTTCACCCCATTCTTCCTTTTGCAGCAGTGGCGTGCACAGACAAGGGAACGCAGGAAAGCTGAATATGAGTAAGACGATCAGAGCCCTGCTCCGTCTGTGAAAGCGCAGGAGACGTGTGTGTAGGTGTTTGAACGTCTCGGTGAAAGTCTGCGGGGTGAAAGTGTGTTTTTAAGATCATTTTTACGCCCCATTGGCACGGTGCCCGTACTCGCCCGCCGGTGGGGCCGGAACGCCTTCCCCGTCGCTGCAGGCTGCAGAAGCCATCCAACAGGATCTGATAGCAAAACCAGTCCGCCGCTACCTGTGTGAAAGCATTCGCGCACGTGCATCTAAACACACATCTTGTTTGGTGCCTCTCCCTCCTAATGTGGGTTTCTCTGAGGATGCCATATTCTGCACGATGCAGTTGTTTAAACAGGACTTCCAAAGCTGTGCTCATCTCAGGGATAGATGTGGTGTCTCTTTGTCTCACAATAATCTCTGCCTCGAAGAGAAAGACAAACATTTCTGTCCCAGATTCCGTTGCACATCCTGAGTTTTTACGACCGTAGACGGATACCTGCTCTGTAACTTATGGGAATGGCCATATTCCCTTGAATGGCCGAGCTTGTTTAAATGCACACTGTTTGTCTGCTCGATCAGAGTAGCAGACCTGTGTTTGCTGAAGTGGAAGCCGGCCTCAGCCTGCCCATGTCTTGATTACGGTGATGGTAAGTGAAGGGTCAGGGCTAATTTAGAGGCTTTCAGACACCTCGGCACTTCAAAAACTGCAGGAAATTACAAAGCTCCTCAGGATGGTTATGTCACCTCTGACTCATCTACGTACTCGGGCTTCAGGGGCGACGGTGTGGAAGGATTTTACTCACCTTCCCAAAGCACAAAAAGGAAAGAAAGACGGTAAATTCATGGGTCAGGTTGGTAAGGAAGTATGACACAGAAACTGCAGGAAAAACTCCTCCAGGTTCAGTTTCCTTTGACTTTTATCCTACAATCTAATATCTGGCTGTGGAAATAGAGGGGGACTCATGTTTCTCAAGAACAACGCTATTCCTGCTCTGGACCTGGGGAACTCTGGAGGCCATTTGTCTTAGTGGCAGCAGGACAAAGTTCAGTTAAGTGGTTATTATAAGGTCAGGCACATTGTGAGCCTCCTCTTACCAGTGCTGGTACATCCCATTTAGCCAATTTCAGATGTGCTGTACAAGCAAAGTGGTCTAAGAGTAAGATAACGCATGAAAACACCATCTGAACTGGCAAACTGATGGACAAGAATTTGAAGAAAAAAAACAGGATTTGGGAATTCAGCAATTAAGCTTTGATCTCCCTTTAAAACCTTTTTTCTCAAATGACAGCTGACCTGAGCCCACAGATGCGTGTCAGTGAGGGCCATAACAGTCCAGGCGAAAAATCAGAGATAAGATATCTGTGAGTTGGTGTTAGCATAACTGACTTAATGGATTGCGATCCCATTAAATGAGAAAGCAGAAGCAGGAACTTGGGCTGTGTTGTGCTTTCTCTTCCTATAGAGACATAAGAAACTGCAACAGAGGATGCATTAACTTTTTGTTTTGTTCAAAGATCCATCTTTCAGTCTTCCAAGAAATCCAGAAACGCACCATTAATCACATTTGCCATTATTAACATTGCTACTGTTTAAAAACAACATTCACCAGCCATAAATTACACTTTTTTGACAGCGGCATTTACCTTCACTTGAAGCAGGACTTAATAACATTTCATGCTGGAAGGATTAATGGCACTTAAAGTCACGTGTTTCTTTCTGTGTAATTATCTGTAAGAAAACATGGTCACAGCCCTGAAGCAGATTTCTGACCCTGTTTATGTCAGTGCACCTCAATGACTCAATGACTCAATGACACAACAGGACACTCTTCCTTGACGTGCATGCTCCGTCATAAACAAGGTTGTTCACTGGCACTGAATAATCGTTAAAATCCAAGTGGTTGGTCATCGTAGTGCATAGTCTCTATGTACCTGTGGAGGGCTGTGATTTGAGGCTCCTCTGTAAATGTTCAGTGGAAGCAGCTCTGATTAGACGCTGGTGCAGAGGAGTTGGACTCTATAGTTTTGTTTTTATATGTGTAGCCAAAACTTTCCATAGATGCAAGGCTGAATATCAGCCAAGTCTGGATCTCTGCTGTTGGGTTGGCGCCTGTTTTCCTGTGTGTGCTGCCAGTTTGGTTGGTTAAATACCACATGTTGCTTTGTATTATGATGATGCAAGGCTAACTAGCAGGTGCCCGAGCCAAGTGGAGGGAGGTGCACGCTGACGTCTTTGTAATCCCGCTCAGGAATCCGCACAGTTATGTAGGCAGTTTTGTCATGTTTTGTTTTGTTTGACGTCGTGGGGTTTGCTCCACTGCAGAGCCGTATTGAAGAACAATTAAAGCAGGTGTTGCAGGTTTGGGCACCAGGAGCAGGTCTTCACTTGTCTGTTAGTGTGTGCACACATGGCCTTGTGTTTGTTTTCACTGCAGCCGTCTGAACATTAGCAGGGAACGCCATCATAAAACATCCAATCTGTTGTTTCTCTCCTGCTCTGTCCGACCCTTGTGAACCTGCTTAGTCTGGTTCATTATGTACTTAAAGTTCAGTTATGTCCAAGAAAATGAGTGATTGATCTTTGATGGTGACATTTTACCTTCTTTTCTTCTCTGTTTCAGGAGAAACAAGACTCGACCAGCACCTCTTTGCAACTCCGTAATGAGATCCAGGTAAGCCGAGACATTATGTGCACAAAACAGTTGACTCTGCGGAAAAATATCACATTAATTTTGTCGTGCGTAATTCATACACACACTCATTCTGATGCGTGTCCTCATCTCTTTGTTCCCAGGAATCTCTGGGCTTCAGCAGTGAGGTCTCCACTCCTGAAACAGACAGAAAGTATGTCTTTTTTTCTATTTTTTTTTGTTTTTAATGATTATTTCTGACTTAAACATGTGTCCGTAGCCAGTGTTGACACTTAAAATGTGCATCTGTTGCGTGTCCAAACATCATCCACTTTGGCGCGTGTCTGGAATACATCAACCACTACATGCCTGTACCAGGAAAAAAAAAAAAAAAGAACAAAAAAACTCATGAATCACGCTAAGACCATAGCAAAAGATGGAGAGAGGCGAATGGAAATGCACAAAACTCCAGATGCAGCTCATGTGGATGATGGATATTTTGTACGAGTCCTCCAAAACGCAGCTGGATTTTCCCTCGGGGAGTCGATGTCGTCTCCTCTGATGGATAAGCGTGTGCCCGGCTGTGTGAGTGACTAGAAGGCAGGACTTCGGTCATAGCTGACCCGTCCCTAGATCTGCTGTCATACATGAAAGTATAACAAACCAAATAAAGCGCTTTTCTAAACATAATCTTTTAAAAGTCTGCTAGGTAGCAAGTGCATGTCCCTTTTCCAATGAGTTATGTGTCAATCATTTAGAAATGGTCATATACTTAGATTTAAAGCTGCTCAAAGAAACATATGTCATTATTAGTTCACTCGGTCTCCCTATAGGCATGGATTGTGACTCTCAAAGATTTACTCTTGTTTGGTCTATTGCTCGATTAGTCTGACATTTAGTCTTTCCTCATTACCTCCCTAAGTCTCTTACTTGTCTCTGCCACGATGGCGTCTGTGAGCTAGTTTCATCATTGCTGATGTGGGAAGCTGAAGCTGTACGCAGCTGTCGTTAGAGATGACCAGGGCGGTCATTTCTCAGGCGACAGCTGTGTATCACTTTGTTACTTTGGCTGATTTTTGCAACATGACCTAAATGTAAGCAAGTTTTCCTCCAAAGAAAATTGAAACTTGGATTTTAACATGAGAAAATAAGTCCTTTTGTGCTGTTTTAAGTCCTGTGGGGGGGAAAAAAACAGAAAACAAAACTCCAAGAACAGCCCGATGTTCTGGCTTCTGAAATTTACGACTGTATTTCCCCAAATTTAAGTCACCACAGTGCTCCATGCTTGTTCTGAATACAGTCAAAATGGCCAATTCTCAGCCCAGTGTGACCCAACGTGACACACCCATAGCTTTAGTTTAGTTTAGTTTATTTAGCACATAACATAAAAAAAAGAACATTACACAACTAAGTTCAGTTAAAAGAAACTGTGCAGGGAGGAGCGAGCAAGCCAGTAGGCTTATGAGGAGCCCCCACCTAATAACATTTAACAAAATCCTTATGAGGATATAGAATCAAATAAAAAAAAAAAATATATAAAAATAAAAATAAATCATAAAAATTGCATGTAGAACATGAATGAAAATAAAATAATAAAATAAAATAAAAATAATAATAAAAAAAAAAGATAAAAAAAAATTACTGTACACATGATCATGAAAATATGAGTATTAAGCTGAACAAATAGCAAATCAGAATATGAAGTGCAAAAGAACATTAAGAGCTTTCTTGACTACATTTTTGAATTAAATGCTCTCTTGAGCAACTTTTGAACATGGATAGGAACCTACAATGTTTTGCAATATGGTACCAACTATTCCAGACTTTGACACCTCTAAATCTAAACAAAAATTGGCTTCTTGATTCCAGACATTTAGGCGGATGTAGGGCTAGGGCCTGCCGAGTTGAGTAGGAATGAATTTGGAGTTAGCCAGGCCTGGCAGCCATGGCTGAGCTCATTTCTGTTTAATCAGTTGCTTCAGTGGCCTCAAACAGCCCAAACTTGGCTGACTCACCTGAGTATCTAATGAGTACTGGGTAAGAGGTTATACCTTTTTATCCAGCCTTCTACATTCATCGACAGTGTCCGTATGACGCAGATGCTCCTCTGGTCACATCCCCGGTGTGGTTAAATGAAGTCGACGACTGCTTCCTCAGGCTGACCTTCTCAGTTCAGCAGGCGCGCTCTGCTCTCTGGTCCTCTGCACTTCCTTCCTGGCTTTGTGTCCTGTGGGTAGAGGGGGAGACGGGGAGAGGGTGATGGCTGAAAGATTACAGCAAAGGAGTATGAACGAAAGAGCAGGATGGAACTTGGCATGGGTGGGGTTCCCTTTTTACTGGCTGCAGTACCGCACAAGTTTGGGTTTACGCTTTTTTTTTTATACGTCTCTGTATTTCACGGACAGTAACTTTCCTCACCACAACCTGACTTAAGGTCAGAGTTGTATACATTTAAGGCAAAGTTACTGTCTGAGTTTAACACGGTTATTCCATGGTGGTCCCACACATTTGGCCCCTTCACAGGCGCATTTGTGGAATCGATTTTAAATGAAGCCAAGCATCAAGGATTAAATTGATTTCCTAACGTCATGTCGGCTAATGGCTATTCCATCAGAGCCATTTTTTGATGCCAAAGAGAATTACTGTTGTTTCTGTTTCTCTTTTGCATTTGTTTGGGGTCAGCACCATCCGTCCGTGACCGCACGTGGAATCGTCACATTCTTGTGATGACTACGTGCAACGGAGGAAGTGCATAACACAGACACGATCCCTTTTCTCGTAGCTGTATATGTTGCACAGGCAAATGCCGAGGATGATGGGAACCAGATGCCAAATGTCAAATGACGTCTATCTGCTGTTCGAGAGAAGCCCTTAAAGAGACCACATCTGTACGGCATTCTGTCTCTTCTCCATGTGGTTTCTTTCTATTTTTAATGCTTCACGTCGATATTGTCTTTGTCCACATTCCACTGCGGTGAATCTATACCAGGTATGATGATATATCATGTTCAGGCCCCTTCCATTCTCCACTAAAAGCACACTTGCTAGCTGAGGCACGGACAGCCAATCATCACCTCTCTGCAAGCCAGTAAAGGATTACCCCGACTTCATCCAGCATCCGTGCAACTGCCCCTCCTCTTTTCTTTTTTTTCCGCCTGTGTCTCCTTGCCACATTGTCGCCGAGAGTCGGGCACAGTTCCCATCATGCCTGGTATGCAGAGGGTGATGACAGCGTCCTCTCAGAAGCTCGAAAGGGTTCAAGCTGGGCGCTTCCTGTTGTGGTTTGTGATTGATTGGTTGGTATTGTTACAGAGGGACGCAGCTGTCTTATCAGTAAGTTTTAATGCAGAAAGTAAATGGATCTTGATGAAAGCATGGATGACTGCCGATGTGGGATGCAAACAGTGGACTGAAGGCTCCGACAGGGACTGTAGGAAAACGGCAGACTTGCAGGCGGTTGGGTGCTGCTTTTGCATTAATCAGATTTGTAAGCCGTGCCATGTGAAGAATCTATTCCAAACAAGAGTACCACGATGAAAAACTTAAGCTCCTTGTCAGGATATTGAAAGTCGTGCCAGTGTGTTGCCGGCCTCACGAAACTGTTCTGTGCCGAGCAAAGTGGATATACTGCTGGGAAACACATGCACGGATAAAGTATGCTTTTTATTAAAAGGTTTTCTATTCTCCTCCTGTTTGAGTGTCTGCCCTTCCCCTTCCATATGGCCGCTGTAAGCAGCGGCCCCTAAGAGGTCACCCCCATGTTCTTCCTGTTATACTCGGCCATCGTCACACTGTCAACTTTCATTGTTTCAACAAGAAAAATGGGAACACTTTGCGCCAGATGGCTGGACTTTGAAGAACATGAAAACTTTCACATGTGCATGCGATTGAGGTTGAGTTTTAAAAAAAAGAAAGAAGAAGGTACGATGAATATGTGGAGCACTCGTGCAGTTTAATGCACAGTGCATCTCTGCAGTTACATCATATGTTCTGTACTATAATGCAAGCAGGATCTTTTGCTTTTCACCTTGTATAGGTGGAGTGGTGAGAGACACAATATTTAACTACCCTGGCCAGAAATCCCCACTTCTCTCTTGGAGAATATTCTCTCTTGTAAGTTGGGTCCGGCATCCCTCCCATTCACAGCCATTTCCGCCGTGGCAGAACATATCGAACCAATCACATGATGGGGGTGGGCTCTATGCAACAACTCGCACAGGAGCGTCCAGAGCCACAATTCAATACAACCAAGGTCTCTGTGGTCAAACGGTTTGTTTCTCTGATTGGTTGTATGAATATCCAGTGGTGTCCAGAAGCACCTTCTCCTGGATCCGTTGGCACTGCCCCCTGAAAATTAAAGCCAAATCCATAAGATAGATAGATCTTTATTATCATTATAACTATGTACAACGAAATTTAAAAGTGCTCTCCAGTCAGCGCATCATACAAAAAAAAAAACAGCCAAACTTAATTCTTTCTATTGAGGATGAAAACAATTAGGAGCCTTGCAGTTTACATAATTTCCTTGGAATCTGTTCACAGCTATTTTGGCCTAGATTCACGAACATCTGTGGCCCTTTTAGTTTTTTTTACATTGTTAAAGTATCATGGGATGCAACTTTTGACTACCCTACAAACTTTTAGCCAAAGTTAAGATGATGTAGTTGTAAAATGCCGAAGTTCTGCTCTTGAGAAAGAAAGCGGCTAAATGCCCCTACGCAATACGAAGAGCAGAATTTGAACTGTCAGACACGGTAAAGATTTAGGGTTTAAACCAATTAAGTTGCAGAGTGACACAATGCCTGTGCTGACACGCATATGGCCCGCGATCATGCATATATGTGTGACAGCATATGTCTGTACACCACATTGAGGTTTCTTTTATGGAGCATGTGTTGTAGGGGGTGATGCTGCCACAGAGGAGCTTCTATGGAGCTTTTTTTTTTAGCTTTGGCTTTATCCTATATGAGAGGGGGGCGAGCAGAGGGGGCAAACCATACCTCCATCCAATTAGCATCTCATTATGTTGCCATGGTAGCCGGGCTTTAAGCTGCGCAAAGATTTCCCTTTGCACGAAAGCCAGGACTGCCCTGTTTGAACAAACATGTGCTCACAGATGCACATACACACCGGCATGTAGCCACTGGAGGGGAAAATGACTTGTTCATTTTGTTTTGATCCTGCTGCACGCTTTCAGTCCGCTTCGATGGCAGCCACCTGTCTGTGCACGCGGCTGTGTGCACGTGTGGAACTGGATGAAAAGTGTGCTGAAGATAACAAATAAGAGATAGTAAGGCTGTTGTCAATTTAGTAGATTGATTAATTGGATTCATTTGCATTTGTTATTTCTTCTTCTTCTCAGCTCCACTTTGATCACATGTTCCGTCTCTCGTAAAGCTTCACTGACTCTTTGTCATCTCGCTGGGTCAACCCAACCCGAGCTCTCAGCAGCTACTTTGAACACAAACCTTTGAAGCTCGTGCTTTTTGATATAAAGTCGACAGATTTCTTCATGTGGTTTCTCATCTTCGTCAGAGCAACGTGGAGTCGAGAGAGCGGAGATGAGATCGAGAGAGAAATCACTCGAAAATAGGTTGAAGTTGCTCATATGTGACTTTTTGATTGGAAGCTGAATGCAGCTCATGTTTTACAAGCAACTCTTAAATTGCTATTTTCTCCATGTTAGTTCTGGTTTATACACATGTCAAGGATTTTTCTCTTCACTCGCATATTTTCCATCCCTGACTCTCTCTTTCATGCCCTCAGTTTCCCTCTTCTCCTCTTTCTCTCCCACTTTTCACTCTTTTTTTTTTTTTTACTCGTGACTGTCTATCCTGTGGAGGGAAGTGGAAAAGCAAATGGGCTGAGTCTGCCTTGTGGTCTCCAACCATCCGCCTCCACCTTCTCTCTCCTTCTTTTCCTTGAGTCCGTAACTTTCCATCTTTGCTCGGCACACCGGGCACTTCTATGGCCCCCCGTTCTTCCGTTAACTTTGTTGAACTTCCTCCTTTCAGCACTGCTGCTTAAAGAGTTTGTAGTCAAATCATTTGTCTTTCCCATTTATTTTCTCCCTGCATCCTCCACTCTCCTCCCACTCCCTCTCAAGCCTCAGGAGCCTGGTTCACAAACTTTAAAGTGTCATCACTGATCCCAAGTGGTCAACGGGAGAACTGCAGTACTACTACTTCTTGAAAAATGCCTGTTTTATTCATGTTCAGAGTCAATGCTCTCGTTTTGCACAGTTTTATCTCCGAAAAGTGTTTTCTTTGTTTTTTTTTTTTTTAATCATTATTTTCCGCTTTTTTTCCTCTGTAGGATGTCCCTGCACAAGTCCAGCTCTGAAGATGGATCTGGAGGTAAGTTGAGATGCTATTTCAAGCTTGTTTTATGGTTTCTGCATATATCTTTTTCAAAATGTGAGACAGTTATTGCGTTTCAAAACAGACATATAATATCTCCTCTGGCTATATAAGTTTGTCAGAGTTGAAGATGTCTCCTGGTGATGTTTTTGTGTCTTTGGATGGAACAGAAAGACCTGAACTTCTCACAAAATAGAAATCTTATTTTATTTTTGGTGATGAACATGAATTCTATCTTTTTTGTGTTACACAGCACAATTTAGGTGGTTTGTGTGAGCCAGGGTTGGAAATTAACTTCATTTTTGCCCATCTGCTATAGAGTCGGGGGATTTTAAACTCTGTCTCCCATCCTTTCAGTTTTACAATTGTAATAGATCTATTTATATGCAAACACAAATGTGATGTTTGCTCTGCTGGGAAGAGATCCTCATAATCTTCCAACAGGCCGAGTTTAATATCAATACTAGTGGTTGCATGACAGATAATGTAGCATATGTTGGAGCCAAGTCGGCTAATTATCTCCATTTCCAAGAACCTTCAAGAAAGCCTTCTTGATTCAGATTGTTCACTCTTAAGGACCTTTTTCCTGTGGTACAGACAGGAAAGCAAAATTTCAGGTGTGGTGTAGTTTTGTGTTTTCCGTGATGCAACTGAACAGATCACATCCCCCTTTATAGGCAAGTGGGACAATAAGAAGAAAAACAAATCCTTTTGGCAGAACTTCCGCAAATCTCAGCACAAACCCGTCACCCGACAGTCATCCAAAGGTTTGTGCTGCTCTTATTCTTCACCTCCATCTCACGGAGAATGCTTCATGTTTTTCCCCCCCGTTTACTCTCTGGTGTTTGCTGCAATCAGGGGAGGACATAGGCTACGTGGCTAGTGAGATCACTATGAGCGACGAAGAGCGGATCCAGCTGATGATGATGGTCAAAGAGAAGATGATCACCGTCGAAGAAGCCCTGGCTCGGGTAGGGGTCGCCTGCCTCATCTTTTTCACCCTCTTCCCCCCTCCTCAGCCCCCTTCCACGACGATAGCCGATCCGTGCCGTCCTGTTAACCCCCACACCCCCTCACGTCTCCCTGGGTTAGATTCTCCCCTCTCTACCTCCTGTCCTCCATAGCCCTTCAATAGTTCTGGTGTACTAAAATGACTCACTCCTACTAACCCTTTAAGGCCCCATATTTTAATACTGCATTGTTTTCTTTATACACACACACACACACACACACACACACACACACACACACACACACACGCACACACACAGACACACACACAATGATCTCCAGACCGACTGGCGTGTCCAGAGGTTCAGGAGTCTGGGACTTTGAGGGTTTGAGCTCTAGGAGTGTGTGTGGGTGTGTTGTTTGGTTCATAATCCGAGGTTGGTGATCGTGGTAGCTCAATAGCCCCACCTGTTGGTGGGGATGCTGTGGTGCTCTGTGGGATTTTTTCTTTTTTTTTTTTTTTTAATCTTTACGCTCACTGGACATGGTGGAAAATCATTTGACTTTCTTTGACATTTTCTAGCGTTTTGATTTTGATCTGACTATCAGTCAGTTTTGTTTGTCCTTCTTTCTCTCTCTTATACTTCTTCCTCTTCTGTTTCTTTTCTTACTTCCTTATTTCCTGCCTGTTGGTCACAATCTGTAATGCCTTGCTCGTGGGTAGCATGACTGACCAGCAGCATTTCAGAAACTGGATGGCAAATTGAATTGTATTTCTATTATTCCTCCCCCATATTTTAGCTGTAGCTTGATCTCAACCGATCAGCAAACCAATCAGCTTCATAAATTATGTCTTTGTTTTGTTGATATGTCTATGTTGATCAATTTTGTGTCTTCTGAGATTTGATAATTCTTTCTAAAAGCCATCCAGGAATGAATTTGATGATAAAGACATAACATCTTTTCTTCATGTAGGAAGATTTGTACCTTTTGAAGAGACCAGCAGACACTTAAACACTTAAAAGCATATTTCCTCGCCCATTGCTGAAGGAAAACCTTTTGATAATGTTGTAAAATCAGAAAGTCTTTCATTGTTTCACAAAACCAACATATGCTTTTAAAACATACTTTTCTTGTCTGTTTATAATAAAAAGAGGACTGATGTCCATGTTGCTGAACCGAAAACTGTAAACAGGTGGCAGGTATCTGAGCCTGCCAGTGGGGGGGCAACAGCAGTGCTGGCTCACTCAGCAAGTAGAGGCCGATAGGTCAGCAGTCGCATGTAAAGATCGTGCTGGGTACCTTGCAACTGCTAACATATCAGACATGAATCATAGTAGATGTGGCTAATGTCACTGCAGAGGCTAATTGGCTGCAGCAAGAATATTGCTTTAGTCTGACAGAGCAAACGCAAGAGCAGCTTTTCTAGAGCCGTCCTGGTTTGGTGTCCAAACTGAGCTTGTGGGCCTTATTTGATCTGGGATATGACATCAGTTTCACACCTGCTACTTGATTGTCATTGTCATCAGATATCTTGAGGTACCACAGTCAATGGAAGACACTTTTACTAGAAGGAGTATTCCCAAGTAAAAAACAAACAAACAGGGCACAGCCGTCTGTCAATCAAAGCTAGCTTTGGCTACAAGCTCCTGCAGCTGAACCCCGACGAAATATCCACAGAGCTGTTTACAGTGGAATATACCGTTTAACATGTTGAACACTGGTGAAATCCAAAGTTACTGTCTCATTGAGCAGACGCTGGAATTAGTACAAATAGCTAGCTGCTTCGCTAAGCGCGGTAGCATGACGGTTACGGATGAGGAAGTGATAACGGCGAGTCATTGGCTGAGCCGACTGTCAATCAGTCATATTAGAAATACATTGTTTTGCTTTATCTAAACTCTCCTGGTGTAATAAAAAAATCACCCCCCTCAGAGTTGTCATGGGTGTGAATTTAAACAATTGAGTCCAAAATGTTTTTTTTAGAAGCAAGCTGTAGCCTAAATGTGTTTATTTTAACGCAGGAGCCAACAGAGATTGTCTTGCTTATGGAACCAGCCTCTAGAGGCCAGTCGAGAAACTGCAACGAATGTTAAGTTCCGTGTGAGCGTCAACCTGGATGTTAGATGGTTGGCGCTTGAGAAAAAAGGCTTCAAACCCACTCACTTAACCCAATTGGTTATGTGATTCAAGGGCTGTGCGATTAATCGATTTTAAATCTAAATCGGATTTATTAATCAAGACAATGTTAAAAAAAGGAAAATCGGAAAATCGATTTTCCTTTTTTGCAGCTGGCTGCATTACAGACAGAGCTCGCCTAGTCATCTTTGTTTGGTCAAGAAAATTGTAAATGTTGTCACTTTACTAAACTCAAGGAGGATTTACAGTATCTTTCAATTGCACTTCATTCCCAATAGGGAAATTTGGTTGCTATTTTTCTTTAAAAATAAAGATAAAATATTTGAAACAATTTATTCCATTGTCTTTTGTAGTTTTACCAAAAAAATTGAAATCGAAATCGAAAATCGGGTTTTCAGAGAAAAAAATCGGGATTTTATTTTTGTCCAAAATCACCCAGCCCTAGCGTCAACCTTTGTTTTTACAGTCTAAGGTTCTCACTCAAAACTGCTTCAGTTCACGTTGATGTAGCGCAATCTAGTGTTATTTCAGATGTCCCTTTAATATGTACAGTCGTTCACACAGGCATTAAACCCAGTGAACTAGAGCCATCGTGCATAAATAACCAAATACATGTTCAATCCATGGCGTTACTTGCTATGAGTCCTGTTATCCAAATGGACCCAATAGTTTATTATCTTTATTCTAACACCATATTGAAGGTTAACATTGAAATATGAGCTGCATAACTGTAAAAGCAATGTTGGTTTTGGGAGACGAGGAGATTTTTGTTGGTACCAGTCAGATGCACGTGTGGACTCCCCGTTTCAGCGGACGATCGCCAGCTACAGGCGGCACCTCGTAGTCGCCACTGTGAATGACACGCTGCTGAACACATGCTGGGTGAGAGCGGCTGGCCTCTTCCCCTGCCTCTCTAAACTCTTCTTCTCCATGTAGCTGAAGGAGTATGAGCGCAGCAGACAGTCCAGCAGTAGTGACACTGCAGAGTGGACTGATGGATCTGCAGCCAATCTAAACCAGTCCGCAACCTGCTACGTAAGTAAACCCCAGCACCTCCAGACCTTCACGTGTCCCCTCCTGCTCTACCTTTCCTAACACTCATCTTCCAGAAAGTTTTGACAATCATAGTGATTGCTTTTTCTTCTCGTGTACAAATATAATGAATGTGTCAATTAATCAAGTTGTCTTAGCTGACTTGATGTGTGTCAATGCATTTGACCTAAATCTGACTTGCAGATATCCCGTTGAAACTAACATCTTCACTCAGCTTTCTAATCTGTCTTTCTCTGTGTGCTCAGAATACAGCGTTATCCACCTTTGCATTTGCAGTCTCTCCACCATGTCACATGTAGTTTTGTAGTTTTGGCAGCGCCTCTGGAGTTTCCATCCTTCACTCAGTATTCTCCGTGTGTGTTCTTGAATTGGCAGCTTTTCAACTGCAATTTTGAAATTTGCACTGCTGAGTGTGTGCATCCATCTTTTATTCATCGATTGAGTCATGTCACAGGCATCCCATTTGAATATTTGTCCCTAACATGGTCACAACAGGCTGCTTAGATGATGGGGAATGTATAAGAGCTGAGCAAAGAGTTACACGTAATCCCTGCCGAATTCTCTCGGAGCACATTTTTTGAGCAGCAGTTTTGTCAGCTGCGATCCCCGGAGAGTGGGATTGGAAACCTCCCCCTGGTTACCTCGAAGAGAGCTGAGATCTCGGAGGATGTTGTAAAGACGGTTCCATAACAGATGCTGTGAGTTTCAGACTTGGAGCTCAAACAATCATGGCCTGTTAGCTCCGGCGTGGTGACAATCTGTCAGCTGTCAGCGTATCTGTGTATGTGCTGGTGGGGTTTTTTTTTGTTTTTTTTTTTTTAAATATTAACACAGATTCAAGACTCAAACCTTGTGGGCTTTCATCAGTTTCCTATTTTATGGAAACATATGGGATTAACAGGCAGTCTCTTGCATTGACCCACTTTTACTTTCTTTTCTTTTTTTTCTCGTAGAGGAAGTGGGTTTATCAAAACAAAAGAAAATCCCAAGTACTGAAAATAACTCCCCGTACATGTATATTGTTCCTATCTTGAAGTATGTTGCTAATTCTTGACTAAACGGTACTGACTTTTTTTAGTTAAATTGTTTACTTATAGCGTAAATGGACACTTGAGCTCATCACATAAGTTGAGATCCCTTCTAATCAAAACAGGATTTAGGTCAGAAATTTCCATAATCAGTTTTATCTAATCATTTACCCGTTTTAACAGAATAAGTCTAATGAAGAAAGACATGAAAAATTAATAAATGGTTGTCTCACACAGTCAAGCAATCTCTGTATGAAGATTCTCCAGAGTAATGATTGATGATTTCCTTCCTAGTGAGAAGTAGGTCAGTGTTGTCATGAATAACCTTAGCTATCCGCTATCTGGCTCTTTGATGCGGATGCTTGAACTGACCATGAGTATGCTAATCGTGTTAATAAATCTGTTAAACCTCTACTGCCGGTCGCTCACTTCCTGCTTGGAGGGACGTTGATCAATTTGGGGATTTTAGAGAAACAAGAGAGGAATGAAGGGTAACTGTACAGTACTGAAAAAGTATTGTGCAGAGGATCCCACCGTCGGGCTCTGGAGACGAGTGCCGGAGGCAGAGGGAAAACAAGAGACAGACAGAGGGAAGATAAAGACTTAACACTTGTCCCCATGGCTCTAAAAACGGGGGGGTGGGGTGAGGGAGCTCTGGATGGCTTATTGCCCCGAGTTCCAAAATTGGCCTGTTCATGAAACATTTCCTCTCTTGTGAGGGCTGCGCTGATGGCACATACCAACCCTTTTCATCCTCAAAAAGGGATGAAAAGGGTCAGTGGATTCTGGTCAGCCCCCTCCCCCCCAGCCCAAAAAGTAAATAAATAGATACCAAAAAAATAATTCAACGTTTTGCTCAGTTGTGCGCGTCTTTATTCTGGAATGTATATCTAGAAATGTGTCTGCGATGGAAGCATCTGTGGTTTTGATACTTCAGCCCCTCTGTCCCTTTTTTTTCTGATTTGTGATGTTGTCCTTTGTCGGTCTCTGGCTATCAGAGCCCACATTCCAGGGCTGGCCATTAGTGATTTGGGGGCCAAGGCAGGGTCAGAGGGGCTGAAATGCTGGGATTGTTCTCCATGCACAACACGCCTTTTCTCTGTTAGCTATGCAGCACGGCACTTCCAAACTGTCCCTCATTCCTCTGAGCTGAATTCAGGAACAGGCTGCATCTGCCACCGTGTTCACAGGCGTACACGTCTTGGTCTGGATAAAATGTACGTGAGAATGTGGTTGGGGTGTTCGGTTTTCGTTTGTTTGCTCCAGTTCTTCATGCATTTTGGCATTTTAACAAAGAAAGTTGTGCTCTGCTTTCCTCTGTGAGGTGGTAAGTTTAAACGCACCTTTAAACTTTATTATCTGAATGAACGTCTCTTATTGTGCATGTTCCGTTTTGCTTTGTTTAACGTCTTAGAAAGATTTTGATGTGCAGCAAAAATAGATGTTGAATACCAGTATCCTACGTTTGGCTTAGACTTTCTGGGGCATTCCTGAAGGGATGTTGTGAAGTGCAATGGTAATTGTGGTTGTGGAATTTTTCCTGGGATCTTGTTTACAATGACAGCCTTTTAGTCCCCCTTGATTCATGGCCTCATATATTTGACCCTCTTTCTCTCGGTGTCTCCTTTTTCCTTTCTTATCTGCTCATTTGCATAGAGAGTGCTCCTTGTGAATGAGCTGGGATTTTTATATCATCACCACCTCTTTAACGTCCCCCATTCCTGTCCTCCTCCAGTTACATGTTGGGACATCAATACTGAGGTGGGTGTGCCTCATATAGTCACTCAACGTATATGGAAGAGTGGCTTCATATGAGAAGATCGGTGTCTCTGCAACTCCTTAATCATTTTATTGAGACGAATCAAGATACGAGAGGGGATTCCAGCGCCGTCTTTTGCTCTTCCAACTTTTCTGTCGTCTCTTTCATCGCTTTGCTGGAGCACTGAGAATTAATACCCTGAATTAAGTCTAATCTGGGGTCAATTTAAATTTGAAAGACTTAGACGCTGCAGACACTCTTGCAAGAGGCTGAGTTGTGAGTGCGGAGGGGTTGTGGGTTATCAGAGCTTATTTCAGCAGGTCAAGTGAACGGCCGCGTTAGCTCTGGTCCGCTGAGTTGACGTGACCTTTAGAGTTTAAGACACCGGCACACCTGCGGAATAGAAAATGGCTTTTAATGTTGCTTGCTTTGGTGGTGTTTTGTTTTTGCAAGCGTTTGTCTGAAAGAAGCCGCACCTGTTCACATCATCTGTTAAGACCAAAGCCACTTGCTTGCTCTGAAGGCAACACTCTCTGGCTTGCAAGCCTCACTGCCGCAAGATAAGGCTGCACATTACCAGACGGGGAAACAAACCTTCACATGCGGTCTGTCTCCCTGTGCACGCATCCGCGTCCGTGTCTTTGCAAGTGTTTCTGCCGCAACTGTGGAACTGGCAGCGTGTGACCGGAGAGGAGGCCTCTCTTTGGAAACCAGAGGGGAAACAGAAACAAATGAAGTTGCTGGAGATCCACGATAATGACCGTGGTGTCTGCTTGGCAGACTTTTGCCAGAGTTTTCCTCACCGCCACATGTTGAGACTGGTGCAAGGAAGGCACGGCTTGAGTAGAACAGTGCTTGTGTGTGTTTCAGTGAGGAGACTGTTTGAATGGGAGAAGAATGAGTCTTAACAAGTGCAACATTAAGCAACATGGACCATTATGTCATTCATTTGTGCAGATATTTATAAATAAATATGCCATTCTTACAGTGTGTTTTTGCTTTTGTGTTCACGACAACAATGAACCTCACACAATGCAGTGGGCCGCCATCCCTCCAATCCTCCATCTCTCACCTCACTAACTTTGTTGCCATCCTAAACACAGCTGCCATCTCTTTCATTATCAGTCCTCCAAATCTTCCAAAATATTGTTTCACTGAATACAAAATTGTATATCAGTGTTTGAACCATCCATTTTTTTTTTTCTTGGCCTTTTTTTTTTTTTACCTTTTTTACGGAATTAAGTGACTCATTTTACCGTATCACCCTTTTTCTTTCCAGTCACGTGAACAGTCGGACGATGAGCAGTCCGAGGACTCTGTGAAGTTCAAACGGCTTCACAAGTTGGTTAATTCCACACGGCGAGTTAGGAAAAAGCTCATCAAAGTGGAGGAGGGCAAGAAACATGCCCCTGAAGGTCTGTGATTCTCTCCAACCAGCTAGATTCATTGTCTCATACGTCAGTTCATTTGTTTGTTAAATGATGGCATCAAATCATACTCACTGTAGAGGGTGTCGCTGCATGCATCGGCTTCAAGTAGTCGTGGGTTGAAAAGCTATTTAAACTTCCCTGACGCCCCAGTTTGACCTCACCCCTCATTGCAAAACATAAATTAGTAATTTTAATTCTAATAATTATTATCATGATGTATTGTTTCATAGTTTATTATTATATTAAGTTATGAAATCTCATGGGATGTTTAACTATAGTATTATTATATTGTTATATATAATAGTATGGTGATATAATTTGGTTATATGTTATAATATTTATATTATATTAGGATATTACTATATTATTATTCTACATTGTATAGTGCTACACCACTCTATATGATAGTTATTTATTTGTTTAACTTATTTACTTTCGAATTAATATTGTCAATTTATGTATCTACTTTCATCACCTTATCTACACACACACACACACACACACACACACACACACACACACACACACAAACTGATGTCGCCTTCTGTTGTTGTTTGTACTGTATGTTAATAAAAAAAAAAAGAAGCTATTTAAACACTTAATATTTGCCTAATTTAAGTTTTTAAAGTGGTCAGAATCTCATGCCTTAATCCTTGAAACTAACAAATACGGTTACTGATTTGTTGTCTCTAGAGTTTCTGAACCTGGAGACGCCTCTCTCCTGCGAGGACAACGCAGCTCTGTACACGGGGGTTCTGAAGAAGCCCCTTCTGCCCCAGGAGGCGTCTCTCCCCTCACTCACCCACGATCAGCTGTCTCTAGATGGAGACACGGACAGCCTGACGACGTCCCCTTCCTCCAGCAGCTTGGACACCTGGTCTGGACACAAACTGGTGAAGACCTTCAGTAAGTCTTCCAGCACCCACGGCCTCATCCGGCCCCCCAGGAGAACCCCGGCGGGCTCCAGCGCCCTGGGAGGCTCCAACTCCGGCGTGGCGGGCAGCGGCTCCTCCTTCTCAGAGCTCGAAGGGTGCGGGTTGGACGATGAGGGAAAGCTGTCCCGCTCCACAACAGACGGCGAGATGAGGAAGGCTCTGAGCTCCATCTCCCATGGGGTAAGTAACAAGGAGGCGCTCTACGCCTTCTACGGCCTCACCAAACCCCGCCCCAAACCCCATTCCCAACCCCGACTTCTGATTTCCCTGGACGAGGGCCTGCAAGGCAGCCCCAAACAGCAACCCGCCATGAGGAACCATGGCAGCTGGACGCACCGGAAACCTGACCCCAACTACGCTTACTCCACCAAGCACCTGCTGTACCAGCGCTCGCGCAATCCCAAGTCCGCCCTCTCCCCCCTGTCCGTCAGCCCTTCCTCCCCCGTCCGCTGCGACGTGAGCAAATCAAAGGGTTTCGGGAGCGGAGGCGCGGGATGGGTGTTCCCCTCTCGCAGGCTGCGAGGCCGGACGGCCGTCAGCGAGCTGAACATCACCTATGTTGTAGAGCGGAGCCTGTACGGTCACCTGAACTGGGCGCAGCTGGTCCGCCCAGTCACCCTCAGCCGCGCCGAGCGCCGCTGCCTGTTGGAGGAGGACCGGGAGGTGGACAGGAAGTGGGCGGCCAGTGTGGACCGCTGCACCAAGCGTGTGCTCTTGCGCATCCAGCAGAAGTCTGTGAGTTCAGACCGCGAGGTTGAAATCGACCGCCGCGTGTGAGCAGGACTCGGCACTCCAAAGTTGCAGAATAGCCCAGAGGTGGCAGGTTCTGGTGGCACAAACACCATCATATATGAGGGCAGAAAACAGAAACAAGAGGGAGGAACGTTAGTCAACGTTCAGTAAATTACTATTTAATAGGCACTTTAGCCAGTTTAAGTTATTTCAGGGAGCATTGTGGGTATTTATGGCGTTAATGGAGGACGTGTGAATCAAGATTCATCACACCTTCCTCAGACCCAACTGCCAACCCTGAGGGAAACACTGTCTCCTACAACCTTTGAGGCTCCAAGCCTTTTTATTTCAGCCGAAGAGGAACAGATAATGAAACGTGTAGTGCCAAACCCGGTCGGGTTAAGATTCATTAGTACTTTTAGTAAATGTCAGCTCCCTGAGGAACATGAGCGCTCTTACTCACAGTACCTGGGGGCATCGATGTGTGAGCTCCAAGCACAGCACGTGCACTTGGATGTCTGAGTGGCTTCATGTAGTTAGATATAACGACTGAGACGGTTTTTCACTTTACAAACGTGACGTTATGCGGGCAGTGTTGCACATCCTGCAGGGATTGTAAATGTGAGGGATAACATTTCAGCGTTAAACAGCACGATAACGGTCCGGCAGCACTGGCCGTGTCTCGCTAAGCTCCCCCGCGCACTGCCTGTCCGCTCCGGCAGAGGAAGAGACACATTAGCGAGGACGGTTCATGTAGTGGCGCTATCCTGCAGCTTTGAGAGTGCCTGAGTCCTCTTGTGTTCTAGTGAAATCACCGGACGTCGCTCTCATCCAAAAGACTCCGAATCCACTTTTTGGTTGTTGCTTTTTTCTTTTTTTTTGTCTTCTTTTAAGGCTTTTGCTGCTGTCGCCAGTGTATTTTTATTTTTTTTTTCCGTTATAATTATCTCTGAGGCGCATTTTTTTCTGGGTGCATGTCCATTCCATTGAACAACATCATCACATTCCTCTTAAGACATCTTCTTTTTTTTTTTCTCCACCGAACTGCTTTTGCTGGGAAGCTGTGATGTGGACTGCAGCCGTGGACGTAGATTTCTCAATGTGCTTTCTCGCCAGAGCGTCTCCTCCCACTGAGACCGACGTCTCACTGAAGTCATTTAACAATGAAAACGGAGGAAAAAAACCTCATGGGATTTCTCTTTACGTGAATGTCTGTCTACATTTTTGTGTGTGCAGAGTCAGAAAGTCAGTCATGTCATAGTTTGCCTCCCCTGTTATAATATTTGTGATCTGTGCAGCCCAAAAGAAAAGTCTGTTTCGTCCTGTCACACTCAGATGAAACTAAGAAAAACAACGTGTTGTTGGCTCTTAGCAACCGGCCTACATGTTGTGCATGCGAGCAAACTGTGCCCATTTTTGCATTTTTCATATTTAAACACTAAATGAGCTGCATCGGGCTGAGATGCAAAAACAAGAAGAAACATGTATGTGCTCACTTTTAAAAGACACATTTTATATTTCAGCTTTGCCACATCAAGAGATGTTAATTTGATTTAGGGAATTATTGTCTCCAGGAATGAAAGTTTTAAGGCACATTAGGAGCTGACAATATACCAGCTCATTTACTCTGAATCATGCTTTAACACACTATTAAAACTGAGCTCATATAACAGATTGTTACATCATGTCTGTCGGCTGCCCGCAGTCCCGTATGACATCATGCCCCCCCCGTCTATATAAACCATACATCCATGTGCATCAATCAAACTGCTGCCTGTGTCGTGCCAAGCATGAGTCACTGTGAGTAGACTGTGTGGGTGGGGCGGCTGATCCGACGCAACCTTCTCGGTTTGGCTCATTTGATTGTGTTTTGGCTCCTCCCACAGAGAACCTGCAGCTTCGGGGGCTTCGATCTGTCCAACCGCTCCCTCCACGTGGTCAACGCGGGCTCCGAACCCAACGTAAGTGCCGGCAAACCCGCAGGATCACGAGAAGCTTTCATCTTCTGTTTTTGTTCCCAACTTCCCCCCTGCTCCTCGCAATCTTTCCTCGCCGGCGGGTTCTGATTTTCTCTTCCTCCTTCCCGTCGCAGAGTAAAGAACAGGAGGCCATCTACAGAGAAGTGGTCAAGTCCCCCACCACGTCTCGGATCTCGCTGGGCAAGAAGGTCAAGTCGGTGAAGGAGACGATGAGGAAACGCATGTCGAAGAAGTACAACAGCTCCCTGTCTGAGCAGGTTGGACACGAGCACAGCTGGACATGCACATGGATCCAGGTTTTCAATGCTTTGTAGAAACTTCAGTCAACATTAAGCATCACGTCCCTCTTTTAAAGGACAAATGAGGCCTCATCAAACAGTAAGACTATTTGAACCGTAGCTTTATTTAAAATGGAGCAGCTACAACATAAACGTCGATATAAAACTAAAACAGTCGAGCCACCTGAAGAGAAAGAAAAGTTCCCCCGTGTTGTGCAAATGTTTGGATGATGTTTAGCAGCGTAAACCACATGTTCTGTCCACAGTGGGTGGGAGTATTTGTGTTAGTTACAGGGTAAACACAGATCCCTGAAACATTGGCGTGTAGATTCCTCTCTCTCTCTCTCCGTGGGCTCAGTGTGCTGGGTGGAGTGTGTTTCTGGTGCTGAGCTCACACGGTGATGCAAGCGTCCCCTGGGTTCGCTCTCGCTGGAGGAAGTGGACCGCGGCTGTAAAGGGCTGTCTCACTGGCCTAATTCTTCTGGGCATTTAGTGGTGCGAGCACTCGTCCAGTTGGATGTCACCTTGTGGGATTGCGTCATCCATGCACGACTGGGACATCTGGACTTCACGGGTCAGGCGGTGGCGTGACCCACATAACCCCACACTGGTCACTCGCTGAGGTTGAGTTGAAATGGATCAACTGCCATGACCAGTAGAGGAGGAAATGCAGTATTTATCTCCTATACTTAAAAAAATTGAAATACCATGGTGTGAACGTGGATGGCTGCAAAAATCAGTCCAACAGAGGGTTTTCAGCTTTTCCAAACTGTATCCTCTACTGCTTGATGTCAAAAAGCCATTAGATACATGCACCATTTCTCTTCTGACTGCTAAAAGTCAGTGTTTATCAAATTGATTTGTGTGGCAGGAGATGATTTAAGTTCATTATGCTGCAAACAGAAAAGGTGAGTTAGATTTCTGGCAGAAAGCAAAACAAAAGCATCAACTCGAAACAGACGACACTAGAGTTATTGTAACTAAAGGTGTCAGGGGAAATGTTGTGAAATGAAAAAGAACAACATTAGAATTTTAATGTCACCTGGCTCTGAACCCGGCGGGAATATCTCAAATGTGTTTGCATATAAAGTGGTGTAAATAAAGTCGTTTTCCTGAAACATCCAGCGGACAACAGTGCCACCTAGTGGCGGAAAACACGAACAGTTAAGCCTCGGTATCATGTTCTTAAGCAAAAAACTGTGTAGAGGATGTTGGATATTATTTTAACTTTTCATAGAATTTGAACAAATTCAAATGTTTTGATCCAGTTATCTGGACCATTGGAGGATGTTACATTTGGACTATCAATCAAACGTTATTTATAAAGCACTTTTCATACATATATGTAGCACAAAGTGCTTTACATGTTTAAAAATTGTACAGTTTAAAAAGTTAAAACAGGGCCCAAACCCCCACCCCTCACACAAATCCCACTCCCCCACATCACACAACGGACGCATCATAATAATTGAAATGTAGAGTTAGGAAAAAAAAGACTAACAGATTTGAAACTGAGTGTTGTATCTTTCTACCTGCTTTGGATGTCGGGGGAGATGAAAAATCAGCCAACAACCCCCGTCGCATCCCTCCCCCCTGATCTTCCTCCACGTCTTTCCCACCATCCTTTCCCTCACATACATTCTCTCTCATATTTTTTAATCTCACAACTGCTTTCCATTTTTTTCACATCTTCCTCTCGAGTTCATGAACCACGTGCTTTCCTCTCCTTCTTTCAGTCCAGTCCGGATGGAGCGCCTGGTTCCCCGCAATCCCCTCTGCCGGATACGGACTCTCTGGAGAAACCCAAGCTTAAGGCTGGAGGATCAGTGGAAAGCCTGCGTAGTTCACTCAGCGGACAGAGCTCAATGAGTAAGACACTCCTTAAGAACACTGAGGAAGCTTATTTATTTATTTATTTATTTCTAAATTTTGAAGAAAATCAGATCTCTTATCAGCCTGGATAAGAGGAACACACAAGTCACTTTTTTTTCACAGAACTATATACAGTTATAATTGAATTATGAATGAATGAATGAAGTTTATTCAGTCATTGCAACACAAAACAACACAAAAAAAACATTGTACACAGCATTAACATTTCATACAAAACCAAAAAAAATGTGTTGAACAATAACTGAAAAGGCATAGGCTGAAGCAAAATGCTTATAAAAGCCTATCCTATAGTACCAACTTTCTTTTTTTGGCTACCGACCTCCAGAAAACCAAAAAGAGAATAGAAAAGCAAAGAAACAACAAAAGGCAAAGAAACAATAGAAAAGCAAAGAAACATTTACAGATGGTCACTTGCACTTATAACCTTCAAAAATAGCTTTACAAACCATTTTCTTAAATACAAAAAAAGAATGACATGTTTTTAAATGTATGTTGGCATCATTCCAGAATTTAACTCCAGTAAAGGAGACACATCTCCTTTTCATACCTTTTTTAGCTATTTGTACTGTGAAATTGCAGACACCTCTAAGATTGTAACGAGTCTCCTGAATTGAAAAGAACCTCTGTATTGGGTCAGGGAGCATTTTTGATTTTGCTTTAAACATAATTTGCATGATTTTAAAATAAAACAAATCATAAAATTTTATTTTATTATCATTCAAAACAGCACACAAGTCAGGCTGATCTGAAGCGTGATACAAGTTTTCAATCAGTTTATGAGGAAGCTGAACACTAGATGGCGCTGGTAGCGTTTGCTGCTGGCTGCTCCATCATTGCATGTAAACAGACGATGGTAGTTGTGGAGACTGTGGAAACTCCCAGAAACTGATCTCACAGACATGTGAAGTGTGTTTTGGTCTCTAAGGTTGCGAGAGTCACCGACCGTCAGCGATTCAGAGCCACAGAACACACAAAAACGCGCTGGCGCACAGGCAAACATGTGGCAGTGATAAAGCAGGAAGTCTTTCCCCTCTGACGCTCTAACACACCAACAACAATACAGATCGTTTTTGTGTTTTTCACTCCTTAAAAAAGAATGTGGATTTGTCTTTGTGATGTTTCATGAGAAAAACGGCTGTTTTTGCAGATGTTTTGAAGAAAGTCTTAATCAGGATTTGAGGAAACCTTCAAATAATGGCAGCTCATAACTGGCTTTTTTTAAATATATATGAAAAGTGGTTGGTGAAGGTTTTACTGGCAGTGGATTTATAGCTTTCATAACACGGGCCCACGTGTTTCTTTGTGTCCAGGCGGTCAGACGGTGAGCACCACCGACTCATCGGCCAGCAACAGAGAAAGCGTGAAATCAGAGGATGGAGACGACGAAGAGCCGCCCTACAGAGGACCGTTCTGTGGGCGAGCGCGCGTCCATACGGACTTCACCCCCAGCCCCTACGACTCGGACTCCCTCAAACTGAAGGTCGACATACTTTTATATTCACCGATTTATTCAAGTGTAGAGCAACAGATGTTGTCACACGTCATATGGATGGTAAGAACTTCCTCCACATCAATGAAATGCATCCTCATTGCAGTTGTCAACATCCCATCAACTTACGATGGAGGTCTAACTCAGTAGTTTGGTGTAAGGTTACAGTCAGAGCCAACTGGAAGCAGCCTTTTCTGTGTTTTTCGATGACGTGGTTTGTATCAGCAAACGATGAGTAAAAGAATCTGGTTAAAGTCGGGTAAATAGTGACTTCTCTATGGGAAATTCAACAGCTCAATCAACCCTTGGTCAGTTATTAGATAAGAAGGAGTGTAAATGTTCATTAAGGACCAAAAATAACATTCCAGTTAAGTGAAATTGGTTTGCAGGTTTGCATGAAAGTGAATCTTGGGTATTAATGCACCTGCATTCCACTATTAAACTGTTTATTGAGCCTCCTTTCAGGAAAAATGGTTGTCATTTGTCATCGCAGCTAGTTTAAATACTTAAGCTAAAATACAGAAAATATTTGAAAAAAGAAAAAGCAAGTATAACTTAAAAGGAACAGAGATTTTTATAAAACCAAGATGCAGGACAAAATTGATGGAACGTTGTGTTTCTGTGAAAGGAATCAATTTATGGAACAATCTGAACAAAGAAAACAAAGAATCCAAATCAAACATTACATTCAAAAGAACAATTAAAACCTGTATGTTAAGGAAATATAACGAAAAATGTTGAGTTTGATTGACATACCCGTAGGCGGTGGTAATTTTATTTAATGTTATTTTAATTTTATTTTAGTTGTTTTTATTCACTTAGTTGTTTTTTTTTTTTTTTTTTTTGTATTATTATTAATTTACCGGTATGTTATTTGTGAAAGGGGCAGATCAGATAAGATTCTTCTTCTTTCTGCTCCTTTTCATTCATAAGTTAGGAACATTTGTATTTGTGTTTGTATTAAATTGTTTTGTTTTTTGAATGAAATAAAGAATAAAATGAAATGAAAATGAAATAAGCTAACTACCGGTACTGTTAAAGTTGAGTGGTTTATAGGACTTTAAACAGCTGAAATTACTTTTTGATTTGTTATACAGTTGAGTGTGGTGTAAAATCTTATTATTAACTTTTCTTAAAATGTTATCCCTCTCTCCTCTGTGATTCTCCAGAGGGGAGACGTGATCGACATCATCAGCAAGCCCCCCATGGGAACGTGGATGGGCCTGCTCAACAACAAGGTGGGCACCTTCAAGTTCATCTACGTGGACGTGCTGAGCGAAGAGGAGGAGAAGCCCAAAAGGCCCCACAGGAGGAGGAGGAAGGGCCGACCCCCCAAGCCCACGTCGGTGGAGGAGCTGCTGGAGCGCATCAACCTCAAGGTCGGCCAGAGTCCGTGCATCATCGCCTCGTAGTGAACATGAGACTGATCTGAGAGAGAAAAAAAAGATAGACAGAATTTTGAGTTTGCAGACAAGCAGAAACAAATATAGTTGACACAATTAGAGACTGCGTGTCTCTGGGTGTTTTTGATTTGACAGCGAGCCTCTAACATTACCGCCCCCATCGCGACGGCCACGCCCTGGGGAGAAGCCGGGCTCTCTCATCGCCACCTACGCGGCGCTCAGAGCCGGCGATCATCCCCTCCCATGCAGGCGGCCAGCAGGCCTCGCTTCCTCAAACAGAGATGTGATGTCTGTGTTTGACGCCGCTCAAATCAATAGCCTCGCAAAGATTAGAGGCTGCCGAGCTGTAAATCAGCTTGTTACGGTCACATTGCTACTTGTTGCCGGTGCACGCGCCTCAGTGCTCGGGTCGCTATCGGATTCCTGGATCAGACAGAACTTGCAGTTATTTCTCTTTTAATTCCCTTATCTGATGGTTTGACCGCCCCCTCCTTCCTCCCTTGTTGCAAGAAAACGGCTATTTATCTCATTTATCTGTCGATGTTGACGGACTTATCGGCATTAAGCACAAACCTAGAGTAATAAATTTCCGGTGAACTAAGTGGAGATCAGATAAGTTTATTTTATGAGTTGGATCAGTATCATACTTTCAAAGCCGGTAATATCACTTGAGCTATAAAAAAGAGGCAGTTTTTGCTTTCATAATGGCAGGTAGACGTCTTATACTATAATTTTATTCATTTTCAGTGAGTGCCTCACTTATTTATGACAGTATAGGTCCTCTCTTTGTGTCATGCACTCTCCGTGAACTGCATAAACTAAAAAGTGATGTGTCGCAGAGCAAAGATGTACAGTACGCTGAAAAGTGCCAAGCAAACACTCAGTTCAGCCGGCGGTCCTCGGCGGAGGGGCGTGACTCTAAAGCAGCCAGTGGACTCGCTGCCAGATCCTCTTTGGACCGGGGTTGTGTTTACATTTTTCATCTGGTCAAAAGCACGCAGTATTCTGCGAGCGAGCCGACGCAGCTGCCGGCGTTTGTGTTCATCGGTGGCCTTCTGCATCGTCCAGCAGAAATAAGGCACGGACACCGGGCTGCTCCGGGTGTAACTCAGGGTCTCGCTGGTGATGGTGTCAGCCGGACCCCCCTTTTCACCCAGAGGGTGGATCTTTTCCCTGCTGTTGATTTGAGTGTATATATCACATTGTCCCCTGTGGTTAAAGATTGCTGTGATGAGAGTCTCTCCGCCCTGACGTGTTCTCACATTCAAGTTTGTGCGGTTGCCGCCTCGGTCTCCACTGGATTTAGTTGCACTCCCCTTGCTGTTACTGACACCGCTTGTTCAGCGAGTTTGGTCCAACATGACAAAACTTGCGCCACATCAAAGAGTGCTGAGGTCTCCGGCAGCCATAACTTAACTACCTACGGCTCAGCACAATGATGGGCAACCTGAAAATCAAAGTGGCAGCTTAAATCGGGCTCACCAGTTGGTCAAAAATAAACTGTGGGCAGGAAATCGTGAGCAGATGACAAGTCAATTGCAGGTTTTTTTCCCTTCTTGCATATGCTTGTCTTTTTTCCCTTCTTGCATATGCTTGTCTTATATTTCACGCATCTGCTCCACAGCTGTTGTTACTAGTCTTCTTATCCATATCTAAAGCCTGTTTTTCTAAACTGAAGTCTGTTTTTCAAGTTTAACCTCCACACTTGATTGCGCGCAGGAGCACATGCCCACGTTCCTGTTCAACGGCTACGAGGACCTGGACACGTTCAAGCTGCTGGAGGAGGAGGACCTGGAGGAGCTGAACATCACCGACCCCCAGCACAGAGCCATGCTGCTCACCGCCGTGGAGCTGCTGCAGGAGTATGATAGTAAGCGGAAGGAAAATCATGCAAGATGGATAGATGTGTGAGAAGAGGGCCCTGTAACATGGCCCTCAGGAACCTTTACGGGGCCAAAAAACAGCCCTGTAGAAGGAGAGGGACATTTTTCGGCCGAGAGGAGCTACTCTGGTGGGGGCAGGGCTCCAGACTAACTTTTTCACAGGTAGCACTGGTGCCACCTAGCTTTTCATTTAGTAGCACCAAAACAAATTAGGTAGCACCATATTTTGCATTGCACATAATATATTTAGAAACACTACAATAAGGTTCCCTCAATTAACATTAGTTACATTCCTTCCTGCAACTGACGGGCCACATGCCCTACAGTGGACACACACCATGGCCTGTCCCTCGTACCTTAACCACGGGAACTGTGCCAGCCATTGTTGTTGAAAGCTGTACTTTTGTTTCTTCTCCCCACTAGGGTTGCCACCTTTCAGAAATAGAAATAAGGAACGTCCCGATTTCAGCGATTTTCGCGAGCGCTAAAAAAAGGGACATCCCCAAAACGTCTAAAATGCATAGAAATGTATATATTTTATATGAAAAAACTAAATGCTGTAATAGCATTGAACTTTCATGACTGTACAGACAGCCTGAACCTGCGCATGGTTATCGTAAATTAAACAAAGTCTGCCTGCATTGGGCAGTTAAACAGAACCACACCTAAATTAAATGACAAAACGACAAAAGACAAGCAGCTCCTTGTCTTTCAGACAAGGGCTCCACTGAACTATTTGTTATAATTTTGATTATTTAATTCTTTATTGATTTCATAAAATATTCAAATTTTTTGAGATTTTTTATTTGGGGTTTTCATAAGCTGTGGGCCATAATCATCAAAATTATAACAAATAAAGGCTTGAAATATCTCACTTTGCATGTAGTGGGAAATAATATATTTGTTTCACCTTTAGTTGAATTTACTGGGTTAGGGTTAGGGTTAAAGGGGACCGAATTAAGTTTAGCAATATATTCTAATTATCCGACTTTCACCTGTATATTATGACCAATAAATAAGAGCATAATATATGTCCCATATAAAACCATATAAAACCATATCAAGCTCAGGGGATGATTCAGGTAAGAACTGTGCAACAGATGCCTGGCTCCTCTGTGACGTTATATTATGTTTGTGGAGGTTCCTGCAGCATGCTGTCTGACACACCTCAGAGAGACCTCTGCTTCCTCTTTTAGGACGAGGTGGGGTGTCTGGAGCCTCTGGAGACATCTTGACTTGACTTTTTTTTTTTTGTTTGTTTAAAGCCGCGCGTGTCGGTGCAGTTAGCAGCAGTGAGAGGTAAAGGCTGATTTATGGTTCCGCGTCAGACCAACGCAGAGCTCGCCGCTTACCCCTACGGCGTAGGCTCTGCGTCGATTTAACGCGGAACCATAATTTAGGCTTAACTAGGCAACGGAGCGCAAAGGGGTTCCGTATTGGTTCAATACAGAACGCAACTTTTAATTCCCAATTACCAAACAATTCCGTATTTCAAGGGACGGGTGGCGAGCCTGCTCCCCACTCTCCCCCCCGCCTCTTTCGCCAACCTGTCACTCTCTTCATCAGAAGAAGAATCCATGATTCTTGTCGCTCCCTCTGCTAACCCTTCTCCTCCTCCTCCACCATGGATCCTTCCATGGTTGCCTCTGGCACATGTTTCTTCTTAAAATAATCGACTATAGACCGCTTCATACTGCGCTTTGTTTACCTTTTTGAGCGCGCTGCGTGTACTGCTGTGCACGTAACGTGCGCAGACCAGGTGCAGTCAGACAGGCAGGCAGACCGAGAGAGAGAGGAGAAATAGGACTCGCAGGAATGAGCCAGAAAGTAAGATTGTATTATCAACCACTCCATTAATGCACTAACACAGCCGAGTGAAAAAAAAAAAAATTGTTTTTTTTTTTCCACTAGTCCTCTTGCAAGTAGCATCGGTGCGACCTCATAAAATTTTAACTCGCACCTTAATAAATTAGGTCGCATATGCGACCTAATAGGTCGCACTCTGGAGCCCTGGGTGGGGGGTCTCTGCTGATTGGTTATTCTAAAAGCAGGAAATTACATTCGGCCCTCTCATGTGAACTTAAATCATGTGACCACCAATCATTTAAGATTTTTGACCTAAGACATTTTGCTACGAGTACATTTGATGAAGTTGGAAATTACATAAAAAAATGGACCGATGGGTCGGTTCAGGTCTTGCTTTCATATTACACTAATATTGCGGTCCAGCGGGGGGGGGGGGGTTCTTTTAATCTCAATCGCTACGATATTTAAAAAGAAAAGCAAGTAGCATCCGTTGGTTACGTTCTTCTTCTCTTCATTCTTCTGCTGGCCCTTTGCGAACTACGAAATATTTGCATTACCGCCACCTGATGGGTGGGCGGCACTATTATTTTCAGTCAACGGTTCTTGTGTGGCGCTACAGTGTAATGGAGACACGGCAGCTGACGGTCGGCCCTGGGTTCCTGTCTGGCGGGTTTACCCGGAACTCCGGCTAGTGGAAACGCGGCTTTAGTTCTTAGGGTGCGTTTCCATTAGTCTTGTTATTGGAGTGTTTACGAATAAAAAAAAAAAAAGAAGAGGTTTGAGATGCACAGAATTGGATTATGGGATGCAAATGCCAGTATGTGGATATATTTTCTCCACTTCGTTGCATAACGCAGTAGGTCTTGTTGAACTACCTTTATCATGAGGTGAAAAGTAAAACTGCCCAAGTGAAAGCCTTTGATGGTCTTAAAGGTATTGTGACATCATTTTTAACATGCTTTTAACACTATTAAAAGTCTTGGCCAACATCCCTCAAATGTGTCTAAAAGAGTGTAACAAGAAAAACTTCACTCTAGTTCTCTTTTCCTGGCTTTTTATTACAGTGTTTTTTTGCGCCGTGAAAAATGCTTCCTTTCCCCCCTTTCCTGTCAATCATTGCTCCGCTCCTCCTCCAAACCTCCTCCTCCTCCAGCCATACGCTCACAGCGGCGTCGGAGAGCGACAGGCGAAGCATGCACGGAAAAGCAGGAGGGCGAACCACAGCAAACAATCATAAAAATAAAGGCATGTAAATAAAGTGTCCCCTTATCTTAAGTCCAGTCAGTGGCCGCGGGTCTTCTTAGCAGTTTTCCTCCGCTGATGAGAACAGAAGAGGCTGTAAACAGCTCCGTGTTAAGCCTGATTTATGGTTCCGCGTTAAATCGACGCAGAGCCTACGCCGTAGGGTTCAGCGTACGGTGCGCGTCGCCGCGTAACCCTACGCCGTAGTTTCTGCGTCGGTGTAACGCGGAACCATAAATCAGCCGTTATGGTGCACTGGAGAGGAGAGGAGGCAGGGAGCTGGGTGGAGGGGGCGGTGATTTAGCGGGCCGTTACGTAACGGCCCGCCAGCAAACCAGGTGCACCGTTTTTGCACAGTTATGCGGAAAATCCCAGAAAGCACACAATACACTGAATGTTAAAAGTTTGTTGTTTTTTGGGTGTAATTGATGTCAAGACACCCAACAAAACACAAAAAATCAAGAAAAATTTGTTTTTCATGTCACAATCCCTTTAAGAAAAGCTGCCCCGTAAGTAGCTCTATGAACAGAGGTGTAAAACGTGGCTGACTAGGGAGCAGCTCTGGTACCTCAGCCAAAGCTTTCCCACATGCATTTCATTAAGACATCAAGAATGTTTATCATCTCGTTCACAGATAAAAAGGGCAAATCAAGTCTCCTTTTAAAGCCTTCATTATTAATAATAATAATAATTGTATTACAATTGTATTTATAGAGCGCTTTTAAAAGATCTCAAAGACGCTTCACAGACACAAAGATAAAACATTGAGATCAAGAAAATTACATTAAAAACAACAGGATAAGTCAACACCATCCGTGCTGACACCATTGTGCATCCTTAGTTTCAGTGATATGTTACTGCAGTAGGAGTTTTTACTTTTACTTCCAAGGTCCAGAGAAATGTGAGACTGTGTTGTGCTGATTTCTGGGTTCTGTGTCTTGCTGGGATCAGGCAGCAGTGACCCGGAGCGCGGCGGCCTGTCGGGATCCCAGGAGAAGCTGCTCTCCGAGGGTCAGGGCCTGACGGGGGACTCTCCGCGGGACTCCGGCTGCTACGAGAGCAACGAGAATCTGGAGAATGGTAATGATCGCTCTGCTTAGTCTGGACACCGTACCCACCCTACCCTGGGAATTAGCCTGGCTCAAACCCACCCCGACTGAAGCCTACTCCTTTTATCACAGTGATCCTTTTTCTCTTTTTCCCCCTCCTCCTCGGGCTTCCACTGCTGTTCAATTACCTGCCATGCATCTCCATCCTACCTAACCCCCTGCCCATCTCATCCCTGCGGACCAGCATCTGTAAATCTCTTAAGCTCCTAAACCATACCTACCTGTCTCTACACCTGTAGTGATACTGCAGCGCAGAAAGAGCCTCCTGCCCTCGATAACTATGCTTTCACTCCACTTTCTTCATCCCTCTTTTCATCCTTTCAGGCGTTCTGTGCCGTCAGTGCCAAAGTCCAGTTGTAGCTGAGAGGGAGCCAGGCTCCAGACCGCTAAGCCTAGTCCACCCCACAATGTTGGGAGCACAGAGGGAGAGACTCCCCCCAATGCCCAGAACTGTTCCGATGAGAACAAACTCCCTGCCCAGTTGTGGACACGGGTTCCCAGCTGGTCCAGCTGTGGCTTCAAGGTCCACAGATGGATACCAGGAAGATGAATGTGAGCTCGGAGAGCACTTCTGTTAAGTGTTCGCAGAATGTGGCATTCAGAAAGAAAGAAAAAAAGAAAAGACTTGCAGAGTTGCAGTGTGAGGAAGAAAAAAAAAAAAAGCTTGTGTTTTCTTGCAGTGGTGATTCTGTAGGCTGATAAAACTTTTAATAATTGTTCAAGAAAGGTAACGGATCTGAATCTGTTACCGTCACATCAAGATGTCACTTTTCTTGTGTTTATAGTGACTATATTGCACAACCATACAGTAATGTGCCTCAAATGTTGTTGGGAATATTTTTCAATTATAGTGCACAGATTGTAAAACACCTCGGATCCTAAAATCTTATTGAGGTCATATGTTTTATTATTGTTTCTCTCAGCATTTGCCATCTTCTTTCACTCAGAGCATTCTTTTTAACAGCTCCATAACTCATAATTCACTGCTTTGTCTTGTTTCTATGTCTGTACAGTCCCAGTGTAACTGCTGGCGTTCCTCTTCTGTGTGATGTCATTCAGGTGCAACAGTGAAAAGTGCAGTCCGCCGCGATAGAAATAAAAGTTGTGCAATAAAACCAACTCCCGAAAACAATAAAAGGGACTCTGGTGCTGCTTGTTTCTTTTTTATTATTTCTTCTTTCTGGTTCTTCCTTTCATGCCACTAAACTTTTCACAAACTAGCTGTGTAACATATGTAGTACATTCTGTCTTTCCTCTTGTGTGTTCAGAGTTCCACAGCTCCACATCGCTGCAAATGCACAGATTTGTTGCTTTTTTCAAATAATTATCCATTTTCGTATTGGTTTTTAAAAACCATCCCTCCAAACTTGCGATGTTCGCCGTTCAAATCAAAGTTTCATTCACGTAAATCGTGTCGTAAAGAGCATCTTCGCAATTAGACATCTTTGGTTGACCGCAACAGACACACGTGAGTCTTTCGGCCGATCGCAATCAAAATAAGAGCATCTATTTATTCCCATCACATGGTTAAATGAAGGTAATTTCTAACGTTACTTACACCAGACGTCTACGGACGCCAGCATATTCTGAGGTCAGTGTGTCAAGATATAATCTATAATACGTAAGTAGTCGCAAACGGCAACCACGTGTGGGTCTCGCCTTCTACCAAAGATAGGTTATTGCGAAGATGGTCTCCAATACACGATTCGCGTGAATGAACTTTTGATTCACACGGCAGATGCAGCCGAAAAGCGACACAAGTTTGTATGTTAACACTATACTAGACACTAATTAAAACTTGGTTGTTGTTGTTTTTTTGAGAAAGTGGCTGTGGAGTCTTGAACGTCTAAGTAAGCCTTTTTTTTCTTCTTTTCTTTAACATAGATTGCTCATTCTTGTTAGGTTTTCTTCATCATGTCATCAAATGACTTCTGCACTGAGGATTTTTAAATGTGAACTTAAATGCGACTGTTTTTGGATCTCGGCGCTGCTGAAACAAAACGGCTTTAGATGTTATTACATGCGCACATTTCTTTTTTCTTTTTTTCCCTTCCGTGTATCAGTAAATCACTAATTACTACTAAAACTGTTTCTCGAAATAGAAGTCATGTTTGTCACATTCTACAAGAATGATAAAACATAGGCTATATGAAAGGTGATGCTCCAAGGGTTTGAACATATTTGCAAGCAGAAGTCATTGAATGACAGCAGCCATTCATCTTATAGCCTAGTGTATTTTTATTATTATTTAGAGCTATGCTTTATGTTATGCTTTTTTCATGTATAAAAAAAGTCATGTTACTGATAGTAAAACCAGTAGGCCCTATATTCTGGAGCTGTGAAGTATGATCCCATGTATCACTTAAATGTCAGGGTGAAAGAGTGCCTTAGTGAAAGCAAACGTCTTCAACACATCTGCTAATACATTTCTCCATCTTTTAAACATATCTTTGTTATGCCGCTATAAAAAAGAAAAAACAAAACTTTTCCAAGCCGCTCTATGGCTGTCATCCCTTCATTTTCTTCTGTATGCCAAAGGATAGATGGTAAGTTGCGTCATCATTTTTGTTTTGATTCTTTTATTAAATATTCCACCCAGATAACTTTATTTAGAATTCCTGCTTTGATAACAGCGTATCATTTAGACCATGAGTCGAAAGCTTATCTTGTCCCTGTGGCTCTGACATGCTCCTTGATAGATATGTGTCTGCGTTTCACTATGGCTTACAGAAAAGGCTCAAACTGCAACGAGTCTTATCTTAGTTTATTTTATGTTTTTTTTTCTCCCATATCTTGGGAGCAGAGTAGTTAAAATAATTGATGCATTCAGTTTGTTGACAAGAATTTGTGTGATGCATACGTGCCATTTTCTTTCACCGCATACTTTATTCATTTCTGACTGCTGACATGATACGAAGCAGAAGAAATTTCTAATAAAAAAGAGAGAAGCTATTTTATTTGAGTTATTTGGTTGCGTTGGCATTAAAGTCTGAATATCTGTATTTTAAGTGAGGGGGCTTTATTTCTGCAGGTAAGACCAGGAAAGCGTCCCGTTCCAGTCGTTCGTCGGCGGGGCTGCAGTCTCCAGACTACCCGACTTTGCCCATGACCATCTCCACCGAGGCCCTGCAGCAGAATGACAAGAACCAGCGCGCAAAGTTCCCCAAAAGCTTCTTCAAGCCTTCATTGAAGGCCCTCAACCTGGGCAAAGCCCCGACGCAGGCGCCCATGTGCGCCAGCCGCAGCTGCGAGGAGCTGGCCGGGCCCCTGCAGCCCCCCGGCCGCTGCAAGCG
This sequence comes from Cololabis saira, assembly GCF_033807715.1. Classification (NCBI taxonomy): domain Eukaryota; kingdom Metazoa; phylum Chordata; class Actinopteri; order Beloniformes; family Belonidae; genus Cololabis; species Cololabis saira. Next base: position 24,114,013 of record NC_084604.1, read on the forward strand.
CTCCCACTCCCTGGGGGATCTGCGCTTCGGGGGCAGGTTTGAGCAGAAAGATCTGAACTTGGTGCTCAAGCCTACTAGGGACCTGCCCAAGTCTGGCCACAGCAGCCCCTCCAAGAGCTGCAGGGGGGACGGCTCTCCTCCGGCGGTGAGTCCCAAAGGCAGAGCCGACAGGCCCCCCATCCCCTCCCAGCTGCCGCTGCGCTCGCCCTGTCCGACCACGCAGTCCTCCAGTCTCTCGAGTCCTACTCCCAGTCCCCCCGACTCAAGCACCAGCGGGGAGAGGGTCATCCGGACTCATCCCAAAAAGCCTCCCATCCCACCTCCCGTCCCTGCCAAGAAATCTAAGGAGAGACTGGCCAACGGCCTGCGCATGCACCCGCCGCTCTCCCTGCCTTCCTCGCCCTCCCCGACCGCCTCACCCACACACTTTGTCAACCGATCTCAGCCCAGCAGCCCCGTGATCCGCAGCAGCAGCAGCAGCCCCAGCCCCGTCCTCAGCCTCAGCGCCTCCCCGCTGCCGGCCAAGACCCCCAGCACCCCGGCCAGCAACCCGGCCAGCACCCCGGCCAGCCCGTGCGCCACGTCCTCCGCCTCATCCATGGGCGAGGAGCCGGGCTCCCCGCCGGCCGTGCAGCCGCCCTGGCTTTCAGATCTCGGGGGAAAGATGGCAGTTACGAGGAAACTGTCCCACGCAAAGATGGGCCCCGACCTGCTCACGCTGCTGGAGCAGCGGCTCCAGGCGGAGGACATCGACCTCACCGAGGAGCCCTACTCCGACAAGGTGAGGAGTCCCGCGGAGCAGCTCTTTCTCTGCAAACACCCACAGCAAAAAAAACAGGGTTTACGGCTGTGTATACCACCGGTATTTCAGGCACTAGCACAGGAATTTATGTAAGGTAAACCACCCGAAAACGAATCATTTTCCCGGTCCGGAAACTCCCGTATTGTACTGGGACCTCCTGCTGTGTTTGGAGGTGCCAGACCCAGCAGGGTGCCATGCTGGCAGAATTGTCACACAAAGGTGTGACATTCCAGGCCGATAAATAAATAAACAAATTCCAAATCAAGGTCACTGGCTTCCAGTTCAATGTGGAAATGGCCATCTTCTTCGCCAAAGTCACCCTCTGTCACAAAAAATGAATAAATAAACAAACAACAAATTAGCTTGATAGTATTCAAAATACAAGCTCACAACACATTGCATCATGGGACATTTATTAGTTTGTATAGGTTTGTTTTTTCTCTCTTTCTTACGCAGGCACACGCATGCACGCACACACGCACACACACACCCACACAAAACAACAAACCTTCATCAATTGGAGATGTGTCTTCAAATTCCAAATCAAGGTCACTGGCTTCCAGTTCAATGTGGAAATGGCCATCTTCTTCGCCAAAGTCACCCTCTGTTACAATAAATAAATAAATAAACAAACAACAAAATCGCTTGATAGTATTCAAAATACAAGCTCACAACACATTGCATCATGGGACATTATTGTATAGGTTTTTTTTTTAAGACAGCATGCTCTGTGTTATAGCAGATCTGTTATTTGTTACACTCACCTTCAATTATTGATGATGTATTCAGTCGATCATTTTCATTGGCTTTTGGATCAAGGTTGTTTTTTTCATCATCATTACCTTCAGTTATAAAAAAAAAAAACTAAACAAATGAGCTTCATTCACACACACAACATATTTAAACCCAAGTAACTGCAATTAGTTGACATTCAAGTTTGCGGCTGTAGTTCAATTTGAATAACTTACCTGTTACTCCAGCTGTATGCCAAACACCATTGAGAAGATGGATTCCCTTGTGACACTGGGAATAGTAGGTAGAATGTGAAACTGTCTTATTACAGTATACACAGAAATGTCGCTTCCTTCTTCTCCTTCTTCCTTGCTCTTGTTCTTCCATGCTGATATTACTAGTCTGGGAGAGTTGAACTCACCTCATATTATAGCAGGAGGGGCGGGGACACTGCATTGTTTCAAATTTACAGTTTACACAATGTGTGATGCAGCCATCGAGAGCCATCAAACGGCCATCAACACTTCTGTGAGTTACCATTCAAACTCCCCCAACCTGTCTATGCCCAATTGGCCCACGTGAATAGCAAACGGAGATAGGGCCTTTATCAAGGGGGGGGGGGGGGGGGCTCTCCTTTTTAAACAAAGGCCTAAAAGTCCCCTGCTGTTCCTCTACCCGTGGCAAAAAAGTGGGGTCAGTAAACTCCCGATTACAGCTCAGAAATTGCCGTACTTCACAGTAAACTTCTTTCACCAGTAAATTCCCAATAACATCCACACACACCCAGCAAACACAAACATTACCGGTTAAATGCTATGTCAGCATATTCCCATAAACTCGTCTTTTCGTTTTTCCGTTTTTTTGGAACAAGCCACAGGTAAGAATATTTGTCTTATTTCTAGTTAAAATGTCTCGTTTTTAGTCAAAAGAAAATCTCATTACACTTAAAGCAGCACAATGTAACTTTCAGCTTTTGTTGAGTTTGGCGGCTCCTTTGGACAAAAGTGGTAGTACTTTACCAGTAGTGTGGAAGGGTTCCTACCATCCACCTCAAAGTTACATAATGCCTGTGAAGGCGATACAGACCCCCTCAGACCATGACAGAGGTGTCATTAAACCTGTTGGAAGCTGATGTACCATCACAATTACTCTGGAAATATCATATTAAGGTGGAAAAGTTAGATTGTGCTGCTTTAAAACAAGACTCATCACTGGAAAAAACAATTTTCACCTGTTTCAATTAGATTTTCACTTAAAATAAGTAGAAAAATCTGCCAGTGGAACAAGATTTTTTGCTTGTATGAGAAGATAAATCTTGTCCCACTGGCAGATTTTTCTACTTATTTCAAGTAAAAATGTACTTGAAACAGGTGAAAATTGTCAAATAAGTAATTTTTCTGGTAATGACTCTTGTTTTAAGTGTAATGAGATTTTTTGACTAAAAATGAGACATTTTAACTAGAAATAAGACAAATATTCCTGGTAAGATTTTGAGTTTTTGCAGTGTATAGTTGCAAAACATTTTGAGTCGTATTTTCACAGCCAATGCCGATCTCCAGGACACGCTGAGCGTCTCCCCATCTGGCGGCGGGCTCTTCTGGTTTCGTGCTGTGACATGCCTAACTTAACTCAGTCATAATTTGGCTGCAGCTCGGCTGCAAATTGTTCTTTGTTTAGGCCGACGCCGCAGCTCGCTCCCTTTATAACTCCTTCAGTTTCAAAAATAGACGCTAATAGAGTCGGGAGTCTGTGTGTTTTCTCGTTGTGTGCAGATGCCAGGGGCCTGTGTGTGTGTGTGTGTGTGTGTGTGTGTGTGTGTGTGTGTGTGTGTGTGTGTGTGTGTGTGTGTGTGTGTGTGTGTGTGTGTGTGTGTGTGTGTGTGTGTGTGTGTGTGTGTGTGTGTGTGTGTGTGTGTGTGTGTGTGTGTGTGTGTGCGTGCGCGTGTGCGCGTGTGCGTGTGCGCTATATAAATGTGCTGCCTGCAGCTGAGGAGGAACGGCTGTGGCTTCGGCCTCCGCTATGATGCGGTTCAGACTGTTAAGTTTATGGACTGAATCTTACTGAAGGCAGACGAGGTCGTAAAAAAGAAGCTTTCTGGCACTCATCAGACCCCAGGCCAGGCCCCTGAAACATGGTGGAGCCCCCGGCTCTGGCAGGAACACGCGTATTCAGACAGACAGACAGAACCCTGAGAGGATGAGTGAGAGCCGCTGGTGTTTCTACTCATTCAAGTAATTTAACGAGCAGTTTATTCTAGTTAACTTTGAAAATGGTTTTTAAAATTCCTAAATTGGCAGTTATGCCATGTTTACCAACTTAAAACAGCTCAAGGCTTGAGAACATCACCCAGTAGTGAAGATGGTCGACCTACCTGGAAGCTCCCTGCAGGGCCAAGTCTAAATCCAGCCGTTAAAATTCAGTAGTTCAAACATCCATCCATCCTTTCTGTCTTAAAATACCATTGATCCAGTTCCCAAACCAGGCTTTGCTGACTGTTTGCCATCACTTCTCAGGCCCACCCAAACACTTCAGAAAATGATCTTTCATCTTCATCCGAGTCAGCACTTGTAATAAAATCCCTAATTAGATCCCAAATGATTTTGATGTCAATGGATTTTGGGATATGTGTATGATACAAGTTTGGACAATAACTGAAATGTTATTCTTCATTTAGTTACAATCCACCGGCTCTTTATGCATTATGTGAAGTTAACGAACCCATGTGGTTTAAATGCGGCCTCCTGTCTTCTGTCTGTCCTCTTTCACCCAGCACGGCCGGTGTGGCGTCCCCCAGCCGCTGGTGCAGCGCTACTCTGAGGACTTGGAGCAGCCCGTCAAAGATGTGGCCTCCTCTCTGGACCAGCTCAGAGTCAGGGAGCTCCGGAAACAGCACCGCATGGCTGTAAGGTCCCAAGATAAACCAACTGTTGTCAAACTTGTCTGAAAGGATGAAATCTGAAATGTTGAATGGATGCATATTCATCAACGTCTCTCTCTGTGTCCCGCAGATCCCCTCCGGAGGCTTGACCGAGATGTGCCGGAAGCCGGTGCCCTTGGCTAACATCAGCACCGTCTCTGATTGGCTCACTTCCATCGGCCTGCCCATGTACGCCGCGTCCCTGGCGGCGGCCGGCGTGGACACGCTGAGCCGGGTGGCCTCGTTAACGGAGAGCAGCGCGTGGGAGGCCGGGGTGAAGGATGGGAGACACGCCCGCCGCCTGCTCACCGAAGCCCGGTTGGTCAATGCACACAGAGAGGGGCAGTCCTAATGACGTCGGCGCAACCGACCCGGCGCGGTCCGAACGCTTTCATTTCAAACACGACCAGCAGGTGGCTGCAGGACTCGAGGACTTCACACGTCTAAGACTCAACACGAGCTCTTCTGTGATTACATCTCTTTATCACTCTGACTTTTCTTACATGTTTACGACAACAAGGAGTTTCTCCAGCAAGATATCAGATGCCTTTTCAAAGACAGAAATAAAAAGACTGAGCGGCTCTGTGGGGCGGCCTTCCACTTTGAAGACCCCCGCAGAGTCTTGGAGCTGCCTTTAAGGAAGAAAGCACACTTTTCTAGGATGGACGTGGGTTTTTTCTGTTGTCGTTTGTTTTTAAAATCCAGAAAGATGCTTTTATTTCCTTCGCATTTCTTGTGGCAAGGCACCATAACGTGAGGGTGAAGTGTGGACTAAATGCAGATGCCAAACAGTGGACAGCGAGTGGCTTCAAGGTTGCTTCTTTTATATCGTATATCTGTATTATAGCCTAAAGCACATCTTAATTCTAAAACAATCTAAATATTAAAATTTGTGTTTTGCCTTTTTCAATGTTACAGCCTTCTCGGAGGCCAGGTTAAGCTGACCTTTTCCCATTTTCTTGTATGTCTTACTTCACATCTTGAATGCTCCCCTTGCTGTAATATCGAGAGTCTTAGAGAGGGGTTTTAATTACAATCAGGTTTCAGTGAAACAGTACATTCCCTGATGTTTATACGGACATTTTCAGCTGCCTTACCCGTGCGAATGAAGTCGACAGAGCTGTGCCGAAGGCATTTGACCTGAATGTGCCGTTGGAGTGAAGCGAGGCACTGTCATCGTCCCACGTGGAGCAGCCTAGGACCACGTTGACATGACCAATGCTTGAGGGGGTTGTGGGACAAGAAGGGAGGGAAAAAAAAAAGGAAAATGCTCCTCAGACGCAACCATATCTGGAGTTTATTAGACTTTCTACACTGTTTGTTTATCCCGTTGAGGAATTTGAGTTGCAGCTGAGCGATGTGCTCCTCTGGAGCGTCCTGGAACTTCGAATCAGCTTTTGGTGAAGAAAATCGGACGCCCCTCGAAGACGGCGAATGATCCCACATTCAGCTGACGAGTCTTGAAGTTCAGGGAAACACTGAGTGGGGAAGGACTGCGAAGTTCTGGGGCCAAAAATCACAAGAAACTCTGTCAGTTGTGCACTCTGCATGAAATGGTGTAAACAGATATTCCTTTTTTTGTTCCTCATATAACACTTAATATTGTGTTTTATTACCAGAACTGAGCTGAACGCTCCTTCCGTGTATTTCACATTTGAACCATCTGTGTATCTTTTTTTTTTATTTTCATTTTTTTGCAGTGGGCACTTGATGGATTGATATTAGATGCCTTTCCTCTCTTCAATCAAAGCGGTGCTCTGGGGAAATAGGGGGAGGGAGGGGGGCTATGATTAAACAAGTAAAAGACCCAAGGAGCGTTCTGGAACGAATGAAAATACTGACACTGTAAATGCACTTTAGATGGTAAATCTAGCGGTTTTTATAGGCAAAATTGGCTCCGTTTGTTCACAGGTCCTGAAACGGACCCTCGTCAGGTATTGTAAAGGCTTTCCATATAGGTCATGCTGGTATTTTCTTTTAGTGTTGACTTCCCAATGCCAAGTTTAAGAACCAGTCATGAGTTTTCCACCCGGTTACTCAACTTGCTTTTTCAGTCTAAAAAAAAAACACTCTTGATTACATATATGAAATGTTTAGCAGATATTGCACATTCTGTATATGTAATTGATATTTAAATAATTTATTTTTTTTCTTTTTGTTTTTCTTCATATCGACTGTAATTAGCTGTACTATATGAATAGCAATACCTTCCTGCATAATGCATATTGTTCTAGCCAGTAAGGAATTACAGTATGGATTGTAAAATACGTGTACAAATTATTTTATTTGCTTTTCATATACCTAATGATTGTCCATACAGATTTACATGTGTATTGAAACAACAAAAGTAATGTCCATAACTATTTGTCATTCTGAGTTATAATAAAAAAAACAACTTTTTTCTTGTCACAATCCGATCCTCCCGTTGTCTCCATGCAGGTAAGAAGCGTGCCGAGCAAACCTACCTGGTACTGAGAAGATGTGGCCTGCTGGCTCATCACATCGGACTGGTTAACTAAATTATATGCTAAAATGAAGAATGTGTGGTTTTGCAAAAAAAAAAAGTAACACTCAGTTTGATTTAATTAAAGCAGTTTGTCAAATGTGCGGTTTTATTCTTGGTCACAAGAAGCAGTTGGGCTTCTTTGGGTTTTTCGGTGGGAGAAAACAAAATAATCTTAAATCTTGTCTGTTTTGCAACATTGGATGACAAAGTCATATACTTTCTACACTGCTGGAGGTGGAGTCGACCCCGCCCTCGGACTACAGGGAGCTTAAAAACCTGCTCTGCTGTCTGACTTGCGACTCATTTGAAAAACTGTACACATCTGCTCCGGACCAACAGCTGGATCCACAGCGGTTTAATTCTGCACATCTGCTGGCATTCGTTTGCCTTTTTCATGCCACAGATCCTGAAGTAGGGAGTACAGACTGTATTAGAAGAACTGGACAAGGCCCATGTGACATCAGGTCCATAGACCCATGTTGAAGCCTGATTTTTCTCTTTTGCGGAGGACGCCCGAACCCCAGTCAATCCAAAAGTGGCTCTGCTGCCTCAAATGGGATATTTTCTCTTTGCTTAATTCATAATATCCAGCTTGTGATGCTCTTGGGGTTATGTTCAATTTATTCTGGTCCAGTCCGTCTATCCGTCTTCATTTCTGTTGACATAACTGGTCATCGCACTCCTGAGTGGCGACTGGGTCTGATAACAGCTGGACCTAATGATGCATACATTTATGGTTTTGTATAAATTCACCATGGATGTCAAATCTAGCAAAATCAGGCTGTAACTTGTGTGTATGACTGCAAAGTTCAACATTTTAACATGAGGATCTATGAACATTGACTTGCTTTTTGAGTCAGCTCCCAGTGGTCAGTTGAAGAAATCCCATTTCTTCGCTCCCTGGTTTGTGTCGGGATGTGGCCCCTTTGGACAGCAAACCCGAACCCGAGTTGTGTAACATCTTGTCCCAGAGGAATGTGTATGAAATGATTTGATCGAAGGTCAATTAATTTAAAGATTGCAACAAGACTCTCCCCGTCTTGCCATTATTCTGAGCTTTTCTTTGTCTGCTACATTATTTTGCCTTTATTCAATGTGCAATGACAATTCTGAGATTCTGACAAGGACATGGATGCGTAGATGTCTTTATCCTCACTGTGCCGTACAATGAGATGTTTGGAGCTGTCAGCAGATGTTTAGTTTAAAGTATAAAAGGATTGCAATAAAAACACAAAAACAGTCCAGAATTCATTATATTACTTGATTGCGTTTTACTGCAACAGAAAAACTTACAGACACGGTAAGTGCTCATATTTTTTGTCATATTCTCCTCACCATCCATTTGCTGTCAATCTTCTAAGTACACTGTGGGGGTGAAAAACAACACATGGCCCTGACTGTGAACTAGAAACAAATATAGCTGATTTCTTAGTGATTTTCTGGATGATGAATTTGTAGTTTAATTTTGGAATACATCCAAATATCTGAAATTCTCGCCCCCTGTGTTCCCACTACACTGTCCTTTCAGTCTAGTTTTAGAAAGGTAAACTTGATTAAGAGAGGCTGCGTAATTCTACAGCATGTGCTCTTAATTCAAACAAAGTGATCCTTTTTCAAATGTGTAAAATCCGTGCTAATTTCTCTGCCTCTCGCACCCCCACCCCCACCCGTCCTCCTTCAAATATTTACTCTTATTCGATTAGATCATGAGGAACCTCACATGGGCAGACAAATGTCTTACCCAGAGAAAGAGTAAATTCATTCTGCAGATCCTGAGGGGCTAAATTATTGATAAAGCTGAAGAGCTGAGACTTGCACCACAGTTGCTAGCAGTAGGAGCTTCTGGCAGGTACCTGCAATCTTGATGGATTGATGGCAGGGAGACAAAAGTTATAGTGGATCCAGAAAACTTCTGGAGCCATCATGACTTGTTTGATGCCAGGAGCCTGCAGACCTGATGCATAGATGGCATGAATCAAAAAGGAATTAACAATTTTGCACCCATGTTGATTTTGGATTTGATACAGTGACCTTTCTGACATTTATACTACAGTTTTTTGCAATAAACCTATCGATTTGGCCGGCTCCCTCAGCTATAAAACTTTAATCTATTTACAAGTTTTGTGCCAAGCTTGCAGAGGGCAGCACTATAGAATTTAAATGCATTTACCTGGGAAACGCCATGCAAGTCAGCCTGTGAAAGAATCATTCTTGTCCTCCTTTATTACATTTTCTTTACTCCCTCAACAACTGACACCCTAGAAAGCTGTTAGTGAGGTAGTAACTGTTATAAATAACCACCCAAGTGCAGCTGTGGTCTAATGGTGGCTTCTGACCCTGCTGTGGAAAATATATGGTTTAATATGAGGTTGTAACAACTTGCCCGCGAGGGAAAAAGAGAAAGTTTCATGTGTACACACACGGGAATAGTTAACATTCCACCAGATTCTTTTCTTGAAATGTCTTCAGCCTTATCATGTGATAACAAAAACATGTAATCATTATAAAATAACAACCATTTTTTAAAAAGCAAAACAAGGCTGCATATATTTCTTATGCCCTCAGCTCAAAATAATTACAACATGAAGTCTTTATTTAAATCTACAATCCCAATTCTAAAAATAAGTGCATTTGCAAACTTCACAATACATATTTTATTCCTACATGAACATGGAAAACGTATCACACGTTGAAGGAGAGACATTTAACCATTCAACAGTAGGCAAAAAAGGCCAAAAAAAAACACTAAGCAGAAACATCTGGAGGGAAATCTTGAAATGTGTTAATTGGTGATAGTTAAGTGACATGATTGGGTATAAAAGGAGCATGGAGAGGTGAAGTCACACAGAAGTAAAGATGGGTGGAGGTTCACCCGCCTCTAGAGTCCTCTCCCTAAACTTCAGCAGCTATTCTCCTCAGTTCCAAGATCTACAGTATATGTATTTGTATGTGTTATACAAAAAAAATAAGGATTTTGTTACTCAAATCGCCCTGTCTCAACATTTTGTATGATTTTTATTATGAAAAAAATGTTTTTTGATTATTTCTTTTTAAACTACATCTTACATTGTGTCCTTTTTGGAGTTAAGACTGTTTTTGTCAACAGGTTAGGATGTTTTTGTTCTTTCATATGTGAGTCAAAGTTGCTGTCTAAACCGTTGCCCGAGAAAATACCCAGTCCTTGCAAAGCGCCACTTCCCTCAGTAGACACAGGGGGGCGCTGTTTCACGCGCTGCATACCGCTCCAAATCGTGCTATGAAGTGGAAGTTTTCTCCAGATTTCCACGTTGAGTAATATGACACCCAAAAGGCTCAGAGGAGAAGGATGGACTCTTAAGTTGACTGGAGGGACGGAAGGAAGGAGCAGTCATTCAACAGGCGCAAACGAGCGGAGAGCGAGTGCAGAAGAGGAACGCTGTGCGCAAAAGAGGAAAGAATTAAACAAAAAAAACAACAAGAACCCCTCGGTTCCGGGAAGCGGAGCACATCTCGGATGCCTGCGCGTCTCCAAATTCACTGGCTTGTCCAACTCAAATGAACTCAAAGCGACGAGTTTCACTTTCCACAGGCGGATGGGTGACTTTCCACTGCGCTTTGTGAGGAGGAGATGATGAAGAATTTCAGCGGCAGTCCCCTTCAGAACAACAACAACCAGACCTGCAACCACGTCAGAGAGAGAAACAGCAGAAACCACGGCTTACTATCGGTGTTTCCGCTGAGATTTTCCCTGCGTGGGTATGGTTTCTGCATGGCTACGCTGTTCCTCTTCTGCTTCGGCTCCCTTTTTTACCAGCTGAACGGAGGACCTCCTCAACTCCTGCTGGACATCAGGCAGTATCTCGGTAAGAACAACTTCTCATTTTCTTTGGGAATGGCTGCAAATCGCCAGCAAAGATTTTCACTGAAAGTTGCACTGGAGGTTTAGACTTAAAAGAAAGAATATTTCATGACATCAAATTAGTCCCACGTGGAATTACAGTTAACTGACAGACTTCTCTGAAAGGGCGAGGATGCTGTCATGTGGACAGTAAGTTGGAATCATATTATTAAAAAAAGGGGGTTCCTCCACTACGGTCTTCATGTGAGTCCTAACTTGTCCAAACATGATCCAGCACCTTTAGGGACACATATCTTTAGTGTCGAGACTCATCCTGTGTGTGGATGATCTCCCCACGGGGCTGTGGAGCAGTCGGCTGGTGCGCTGCAGCCACGCAGCGCGCATTACGCACGGCTGGAACCAGACAAGCGTCATGAGACACGCGTACCTGGGATCGATAGTCACATTAAAACACGTGGAGCTCTTTATTCTGCATATTTTCTCAACAATCTTTCATTTTAAATGCAAAGAAGCGTTTAAAATTGGTTTTAATCTCGATTTCACAGTGCTTCGTTTCTGTAATTTTGTTGCGCGGTGAAGTTTTTATATTTTGCAACATTTTTCACAGACAGGTGCCTTGGCTGAGTGTCTGTCTTTATTAGAGGAACACGTATGAAGAGTCGATAGGGGGGATGCTTTGATGCGGAAAAAGTCTGGTTGACTGATATAAACCTCTCTGATAACTGCACAGAATCAGGCGCAAAGGTGATACAGCACTGGCTGCTGCTGGAATGTGTGTGTGTGTGTGTGTGTGTGTGTGTGTGTGTGTGTGTGTGTGTGTGTGTGTGTGTGTGTGTATGGGTGTGTGTGTGTGTCTGTCTGTCTGTGGGTGTGTTGAAAGGAGGTTGTGTTCTTACCTATTTCTCACATGGAGCTTTCAGTCGGTTATGGCGTGATAAACATCTGGAACAGAATGAGCGCCACTCACCAAGTCAGCCACTAATCCCGAGGGTCAGATTGGTTTCCTGTGGACGCACACACAATCTCACGCGTCCTCACGCGACTGTGCGTGCCTGCGCACCGCAGCTGCGCAAAACGCTCCAGAAAGATATGAAGCCTGGTTTGGCGTGAAACATGAAAACATAAATGACAGCTTTCCTCACATTAAATGTTTAATCAGGAAGAGGAAGTTTACAGATCTGCTTCTCTCTCTCTCTGATGTAAACGCTCTGCAGCCTAATTCAATTTAGAAATCAAGGCCGCTGATAAAAGTTATTTTTATTTTTTTGAGTAATTGCACAAAGTGAATGCATGCATTGAGAGAGCCTGTAATATCTTGCACAATCTCACTAAGTAGCACTCCTCAGAAGTGGACGAACACACACACTTATACACATGCTGCATACAAGGTTGTGGTGGTCACAGGACACATCTATATGCCATTAATACAACATTGGATCTAAAATAGCAGTAGATTGGCATATTTGCACCCTCATAATTCACCAGTGCTCAGGTATGCGTGGACCCTGAAGGGATCTTTCTCTGTGAGGATCTGCATGTGTCTGCTCCCAAATATCTGACGTGATCTCCGCCGCAGCTCTGCACGGAAACCCAGAGGACCTGAGCTTTGTCTGGCACCCGCTTCTTTGTGCTCTATTGATTGTGGAAGAGGGGTTTTTCTTTTTCTCTTATGTAACAACAACATTATTCCAGTGCAGCGCTTCCACAAGGGTCTGGATGAGTAATCGTCTTCACTTGTGTTGCGGGGGCGAAGCTTTGTTTTGAACAGAAAGTTGTGACACAGGGAAATTATTAATAGGGAGTTTCTTTTTTCATTTAGGACTTAAATTCTCCTTTAGAGTATTTTCTTTGTTGTGAATTATAATACAGTTTGACTACAGTGGGCAGTCTGTGTGTGTATGTGTGTTTTATGGGGTGTTGCTTCCATATTCTACTGGTACTTGTCCCTAGGTAAATTATTTCTCATTATCTAAAAGATGCAGACATGATGCTAAACAAGCATGATGCTGTGGTGGTTACAAGACTGAAGCTCACTCTTCTTTCCTGGACTTAGTTTCCCTTTTCTACATAACGCAATCTTGATCCCCCTCTCTTGTCACTCTGGATTTTGCAGCAATGGGATGATGGCTGCGACAGGAATCCCTCCCCTGTTGCGCCCCCTCAAGCACATATCGCGTATGCCATTGCTGGGTCTCAAACTGCTGACCTTCCAGATGGAGCACTGATATGCTGATCCAAGTCCAACCCTGAAGAGGACTGTGTTCACCAAGTTCCAGGCCTTCAAGGGGCAGCTGCTCTGCATGTTTTAAATGTTTCCCTGCTCCAACACACCCGGTACAATTGAATGAACCATCAGTAGCTAGTCATCTAGGTCTGCACAAGTCTATTAATGGCCCATTCATTTGATTCAGGTGGACTGGTGCAGGGAAATGTGTAAAACATGAAGGGCAGTGGACCTTGATGCCAGAACTGTGGAACCCTGGCGAAGAAACCCATTGTCCTAAAGAAGAGATGTCTGTGATAAATAAGGGAAAGGAAGGGGAGTTCTCTGGAAATCAAATTCCTGTGAATGAGTAGCGTGGCCAGCCGTCCTTGCTCTTTTCTTCTTCACTACAAAGAAATGGTCTCTTTACTGGACTTGAGTTCCAGGGTGCATCACAAACGGATGCAGGACAAACTGCCGCTGGATGCCATTTGCTAGGCATCCAACCAATCAGAGCAACAACACGTGTGACGTAGGCAAAGCAACAACCTGACTTATGGGCTCGACAAAACATGTCCAAGATGGCGTACAGAGGAGTAGGAACGCTGGTGAATAACTGTTGTTGGTTTTGCAGCCAAAAAATGATTTAAGCATTTAGCAATTCTGCAACCATCTGCTTTGCTTTGAACAGCAGCTCTTGGATGAACCTTTTTAAGTCATCACATAAAACTTGTTGCAATTCCTTTGGTACATTCTGTACCGGTAGAAATGGCTGTGAATGGAAGGGGTACCAGACCCATTTCACAACAGAGAAGTGAATGCGTATGTCTGCCTCCAACTGGATAACTGATAATCAGAATTGTTTTTCAGTCATGCGCTGATAAATTATAAAGGTTTTCATTTTATTTTAACAGAATAAAGGGGGGTGGTCAGTATCCACAGTATCCAGCATCCACAGAGTTCTCCGAAATCCTTTTTTTTAAATAAATGTTTACAATCAAAAGTAAAGTAAGTAAAGCACACAACTCTCATCCTAAGATGCTATTGATTATGATTATTAGAATGAAAATCACAGAACTTTGTGCTCCCTTGTCTCGTTTTCTTTAACCCATCTCAGCTTGAATCAGAAGAAATTCTTTTAACAAACTCTTTAAAACGCCTGTTCCCAGGAGTAACAAGCTCTAACATAAAAGCTCTTACTATTACCTCGTACGCCACACGTCAGCCTTCTCTATATTTGATTTGTGGCACATTGGGCTGCACCGTGCCAACATGAAGGTGAGGACTGGATGGAGGTGCAAGTGAATGAGGGTGTGTGATGTAGTGTGATTGTGTGTTAGATGTGTGGGCTTCTCTCAGCCGGTTGTAGAGCGGAGGGAACAGACTGTGTTTTGTTCAGCCTGCACTGGGGAGGTTGGTGTTTGAGGCTGTCACTCAACATATAGATGCAGTAACTAAACTAGCGCGCAGACCTTCAGACCTGGATTTACAGCTCAGGGCTCACTCCTGCGCGTTTCCAGTCGATGACCTTGTGAAAGCTGTGTCAAGTCTGTCTTTCAATCGTACGCCCATAAATATTAATGAAGCTGCTTTGCCAAAAAGTCTCCTCTTGAGTGACCTGTCTGCGTGTCAAAGATACGAGTGTGAATGCAAAATCAGACCTGAATGTGTAGCGATGATTCCCCCAGACTTTTGAACTGCGTGATGTTGAACTAAAACTTTATTAAACTGAGATTTTTGTTGCTTTTACCAAGATGGGCAGTGGTTCCCAGCCTTATAGTTCAGAGTAGTTTTCCATGCACCAGGGTACCTGGTTTAAAGCAAAAGCTGGACTGAAGGATGGATTATGTGCAATTTGTTACCAATCGTGGAATCTTTTTTACAGAGGAAGCCGTCTCCGCTCCTGTCTGAAAAGGATATAAGAGAAATATGAAAGGATTTGGCGAATACTACTAGACTGTGGGAGATTTTGAAGTCATGAAACCTGTATTTGGCTCTTTGTCTTTCTCTACACACACCCCACACCCTATATTTCTGCAGTAACATGCCAAATGCCATCTGACTCTGGGCTTTTCTGGTTTGCTGAAACCGAAACAGACAGAAGTGATCTGCTTTTTTGAGGTGGATACTTTCAATGGCTGTATCTTACGACTTTTAAAGACACTTGTTGTGTGTTTGTGTGTCTGTAACAGTCTTGACTGGCATTGAAGAACAAGCTTCGTGTGGCTGTTAGTGTCTCTCGTAATGTTGAGCTGCTTCTCAAAAGAACTCTGTAACCTTAAATCCCCTGCACTGGTAAATTTAACTTTCAGAAACTGGCAGCTAGAGTGTACGAGTGGAGACTGTGGGGCAGTATTAGGGATTAGGCAGGTATGTATGGACACAGAGGAAGCTTTGGGAGCCCTCTCTCTCGCTCTCTCTCTCTCTCTCCCTCCTCCCTTCATCATATTTATGCAGGTCTGGAAGTGCTGCAAAGTTTTTGAATAAATACACAACACACATTTTTTAAAATCAAACACAGTTTTATAAAGTTTATTCAAATGTTGAATGGATGCACAATATTCATTTAGATACTTTAAATCACTACAATTATTAACAACCATAATCCTGTTGTTCAGATAAGAACATGGTCTTTGACAAAGTTATTGTCATGGGGGTTGCAGGGTGCTGCTTTCTGGGAAAATTTAGTTTTATTCCAATAAAAACTATTGAAAGATTTGTATTAATCATAATAAACATGATTTTGATTTAAAAGTATAAGTTAAGTAAAGTTCCATGGAGGAAAAGAGGCGACGTGCAGGACCTCAGCTACTCAAGATCCCCCGTTATTTTAAGCTGCTTTTGCAACATTGTCTTAGATTAACTTTTTAGCTCTTGCTCGATCACTCTTATTTTCTCTTCCATAATTACTTTTTTAAGCCAGTCATGGTAAACCAGATTGTAACTCTGTGAGATAGTTTGGCCGATGCTGAAGTGTAATTGTAGTGCTGTAAAACGATATGAAGTTGTCCCCCGAGGACAGGAGTCAAAGGTTTCAACAGAAGACTGCTGCTTTAGGTAGCTAAACTGAACAAAAAAGAAGCAAACATTTGGCTAACAAGTATAATGACATGCCTATGATGACTACTAAAACTGCAAAGCTAACTGAGACCCCGTCCACACGTAGCCGGATATCTGCGGATATCTGCTAAACCAGAGATATTTTCCTACGTTTTGACCTGTCATCCACACGAAAACGCAAATAAACGAAGCTTTAAAAAAACTCTGGGCAAAGTGAAGATTTTTGAAAACTCCGTTTATGTATATGCGTGTAGACACACACAACCGGAGTTTTGCGTTTTCTAACGTCACATTATGCTCCAAAACAACAACAAATCTGCTCTGACGTGCGCCTTTTGTTTACTACAGATGATCCAGCATCTGTTCTCCAAGCTATTAAATAAATGGTCTCTGCTCTTGACCACCGCTTACTGCGTTACACCGACACAGAGCCTACAACCGTAGGGTACGCGGCGACGCGCACCCTACGGTGCCCGCGGAGCCCCCGCGGAGCCGCGGAGGTGCAGCTTCCCGGGAGCCTCAGATGATCTACGGGTTAGAATGCTTATGAATGTGGTCGAAAACGCAGATCTTCGGTTATGTGTGGATGCAAATTTTTTTATAAACGGAGGGGGGAAATATTCATTTTTAAAAATACCCGGCTACGTGTGGACGGGGTCTGATAAGGAACAGCTAGTCAACTTAATGTACTTTAAAAAAAAATCTAGAACATTTGACACAATAACTCCTTTTCCTTTGGTGAATACCCCAAGTTTAACACCAATAACCTGCCTCCAAAGGTGCACTTAATTGTGCCTACTGTAGCACTACTGATGCGGGGCGTTGTTTCGTTGTTGGTGGAATTTGTTGATGACAAGAAGAGGATATCTGCGAGCTTCTCATCCTCAGAGCCACAGACGTCATGAATCAGCTTGTTACAGAACTGTAATCTGCACCTGGCTACTAAAACAAGTCATAAAACTCAGGTAACTAACAATCTGAAGAGCCGATTTGGAGAGAGTCACTACTCACTTCACATATCGTGCTGTTATTCAGCATGGATCCACCACCCGCTCTGTCACCTGCATCAGTCAGCCCATCTGATGTTGGTGACGCCAGAGAGGCCGACCAAACAGACAGTAGGCGGTCATGTTACGTGGTACCACTCAAACGCCTCCCGACTACTCTTCCCTACACAGTTTTAACCTTTGGTTACACAGTGTAACCAAAGGTGAAGCTTTTTGATTTACAATAGTAGTGGGTTCCTGCTTTTAAAGCAACACTAGTTATAATGTATCATAAACACGGGGTCTCTACTAATAAACACGCTATTCTTTAAAAAGTTCTGAAGCCCGTTTTCCCTCGTACGTAGCGCCGGGCGTGTTACAGGAACACGCCCACTTGGTCATCAGTCCAGACATTAGTCTGTGTTGATTTTCAGCACGTTCACTAAGGACCATGGTCAAAATTACAAAGTGGGTTAAGAAACGACAGCAAGATGTTGGATAGTCTAGTAACTACCGATCTCACTTCCCATTTCTTGTACCTCACAATAAGTAAAAGCCAGCCCAACATTTAGCCTTGTCTCGCTACTTGCTAAGTCACATTCTCTTTTGCTTTTCCTTTTTTTCCACTTACTTTTTTAATTTAATTAATTTTATTTAATGGGGACAATGCAGGTTTACATGTGATCACATTCACTCATTACAAACAAGCCAACGTGACTGATGTTCTGCATACAGAGATTATAGCTATTGCTAGTTTCCATCTCCTGTCCCAAAACTTTGACTTCGTCCTTTTTTTTGTACCCATAATAACTGTAGTGAGAATAGTGAACCGACTGGCTTCTTAAACCAGTTGGTGCAGATGTTGGGGTGTCACTGGCATCACCCCATTGATACTCATTGATATGATATGCTCTCCACAGTCAGACACGCCGTTGCTAGCATCATTCTGTGGGTATCATTGGGACCTATTAGGGAAAAAATCTAAATTAAAAAATGCAGCAGTAGCTTCGGTAAACTTTGCCTGGGAAGTGGTTGTGCAAGATACAGCACAAGAACTGTAGGTATAGACTGAAAGAACAAAATCACAGACAGAAACAGATTAAATAGGTTTCCTATACAGGCTGGGCTCCACTGTAGAGACAAGGTGAGAAGTTCCACCATTCAGAAGGGACTTGGAACAGTCTCCTCCACAAAGAAAAGAGCCATTTGAGGTTCTTCAGGCGTCTGGCTAGGAAGCCTCCTGGAGTCATGTTTTGGGAATGTTGAACTGGGTGCAGGCCCTGGGGTAAGATCCAGGACACAGTAGTGGGATTATATTTCTTGGCTGGCTTGGGAACGTCTCGATATTCCCCTGGAGGAGCGAGAGGAGGTGGCCAGAGAGAGGGAAGGTCTGGGCTTCTCTGCTCAGGCTGCTACCCCTGCAAACTAAGATAAGTGCAGGTTAACTGGTGGATATTTTCACCTATATGTTACCAAAACCCCTTTTCGCTGAGTTACTGTGGAGTATAACATCAGTATCACTGTATCAATAATAGTGAGAAAAAACATCACCTGAAACATCTGGAAGTGTGTAAAACTCACAAGGGCCTACCAACTTTAAATACACATTTTTCCTTGATTTTAGTCAAATAGGAAGATGTTTGTGCGTCAGTAGTCTGGTTGTGAAAAATCAAAGTCACTTTTTCTTTATTTGCCCAGCTTTTTGAGCCATAGACCTTCACAAACCAGCTCAGATCTCAGCTGCTGTGATTCTCTCCTTAAACGTGATTAAAACCTATCACACTCAGCGGTTTGTGTGTTTCGATTGTTTGTACAGTTATACAGCGGTGAGGAGAGTGACACACAAGCTGAACAACTTCCAAAGGTTTTGCTTTCGCTCTCTCTCTAGAAAAGTCTGCCATGTATGTGTGAGCTTTGGAACAAACTCCCCACTCCAGTCACATTAGCACACCCACTTCCTGTAAGGATATTAAAAACACATTTCTTTTTTGTAATGATCATATTTTGTTCTTTAAACTGTAAGATTTAGTGACACCGACTCTTTCCAAAAGTGACAGAGTTGCTGCTTTAAAGTAGTTTACTCAGTGTCAAAGAAAATTCAAATCAGAGCGAGTGTAGTCAATCTGTCACTCGACATTTTACTACCGGTGGCTGAGTAAGCATCAGTCTGAGGCCAAGTGAAGTTGGTGATGTGGAAAAATACTTGAACTGTACACATTCATGTTTAATACCAAAGGCTATGTCTAATATTATATCACTTTTAGGAAGTGAAGATGGAATAATATTTTGCATCCAATCAACACATTTTGCTGACAAAATTCATCAGGAGGTTAACGCAAGACGGCCTGGCCTGGTTCCTCTGTGTTTCCACTTTGTTAGTGTCAAGAAAAACTAAGTATAACTTCCAACATACCACAAAACAAACAACACAAACAACAACTTTGGATTCACACTCAGCTTCAATGCCAAAACAGTCAGATGGCTTGTAATTTGCTCGGGACTGGCAAAGCGAGCAGCCGCGGCTGCTCAGTAGAACTGAGCCGCTCTGTTTGTTGAACTAGTTTCTAGCCAGCTTTTAATTGGCTATAAGAGTCGATAAAGGGATAATTGTTTTTGTTCAATGGGAAATGAAAACAAAAAGACACAGTGCTTCAACTTTGGTTCAAAATAAATAAAATCAAAAAATAATTTCTTTCATAATCGGGGTAGTACTTGGTTTGGCATGTGGTCATGATAAATGATTATCCTATTTTCTATATAAATTATTAAAACCAATTAGGCAGTTCTGTTTTCTTGCACCTGTGTTATGTTGCCATAATCGTGTTATTCTAGGCTGGAGTTCTCATCATGCAAGGCCACAGTTTTCAGACATTGCTAAATGTAATAAAAGCCACCCTATACAATATTTAAGGAGCCATAAAGGTGACAGCGCAGGAGGGGTTTACCAAGTCAAAGGCGAAGACAGAGGAGTCACCGCAGTCACCTTTGGAGTTTTGTTTTTCTAAAAACGAGATCAAAAACAAATCATCCAAAGTTGTGATTTTAACGCTTAATTGAACACTTGGAGTTGCGTTGGAGGCCATGACTGAACAAGTCATGTAAGCCAGAAGAAGTGCAGGCAGTCAGCTTTATGATGGACATTTGGACCTCCGACAGGACTGTCATTAGATCGAATTGCAGTGACAGCTGATGCTCAAATCCTAGGGTACGTCATTGGAAAGGAGAAACAGCATCAAAATGTAATTATTTCTGTACCACTGCTTTTCATTAAAACAGTACTTTGCAATGCCGCAAATGGACAACATGCACATGTTACTCCTCAAAATTACATAGAGACGTGTTTGCAGGCATATTTTTAAGTTCAGACAGTGTTTACAGCGTATGAGGTGAAGCTACCTTAATCCGTTACAGTAATTGACACTTGAATCTCCAAAAACAGCAAGTTGTTGTTAATATTTGGCACTTTCCATCGTAATTGAAATAGAATTTCTTCATTTTTGACCTCACAGTTTGTTATGAGCCCAAAACTCAACCCTCGAACTGGAAAGAGTTTTGAACAGGCACATCCATTATTTTAAAGCTTCAGATTGACTGGCTGGAAAATACAGCAAAAGAGGCTAAATGCAGGTTGACTAATTTACAAGTTGTCACAACAAAACTTTGTATTTTTATAGCGGTATATAACATTAGCGGCCCATTGGACATCATCAGTGTCTGGTACTAGCTGGTAACATCAAACCAAGTTTATTTTGATGCATGCTCTTCCGTGATGAATCTAATTATAACCAACCAAGACTTGCACTATTCATCAAATATTTCTTTTACCATCTACAGAGCTAATTTTCATGATTCAAACGCCACTTGAGCACCCAGTGACTTAGAATCACTTTATTTGAAACTTTAATGAACTCATTATCTTTGGATTTTACAATGTGAAAATGAGCCCCTAAATTGAACGAAATTACTTCCTTTGTTTTAGTTGAGAGGATAATAAGAGGGTGATGTTTTAAGGCACTCTGTGTAACTTCTACGTGGTCCAAGGACTTGTGTGTGTGCGTCTGTGGTGGTATCAAACTCCCACCGACGCCCAGCAGGAGTTACCTCTGATGCTTTTTAAAAAATGTGACAACACCGTATTGTACATCCCAGCATTTAAAAATTAAGAAAAATAGATCAAAGCCAGAGTAAGTGGAGCTTGTTTGAGAGAATTAGGTGTCTGCTTACAACATGTAATATGAGTCCCTCGCTTAAATGAGCTTTGCCCTGTTCATGTAGAAAGGAGAAAACCTTTAAACCTTCAATTCTGTCCTTTCGTGATAGAATTGGAAAGACATAAATTGTACCCTGCCAGATAGGCATTTTTACACCTGTTCCTTACATCTTTGTGCCCTTGTGATGTTAGCATATTTGGGAAGTTTCTATAATTACTTTGGCAAATGTTAAGACAATTCACATTCCTCAATAGGCTTGCCAGGAGAACACCCAACATGCTGAATTCTTAAAGCTTTTCAACTTGCCACACTTGCTATCAAGTAACAGGACTGTGTGCTCAAACAATTACTGTCCATTTTCATCAACTTCTTTTGAGATGGCAGATGCATCATGTGGCATCACTGCTTGTTACGGGACTCGCTGAACAGAAACATGCTGGTCGATGGTCAGTGGCATACCTTGTTCTAGGAGCCCGGCCCGTCTTTACTCGTGAGTGATTTTACCACAACTCCGTCTGCTACCCTCGTTTCACGGCAATGAAAAAGTACATAGCGCTTTAAAATAGCAGCCTTAAATATACAGCAGGGCAGATAGAGCAGCAATGCCCAGCCCAGGTTGTTAAAACTGCCATGGGCTCTTTGAGGAAGTTTGCTGCCTTGAACTTTAAAGTTTTATGTAGCTTCAGTATTCCGTTTTTTGGGACTCAGCTGAGTTGAATGGGATACCATTAGGTCAGATGTTTTCTAGATACATTCATTTGGAGTCATTTGTAAGAGTCCCTTATGGTGATGATGAACATACAGTTTCAGCAGCACCGAAATGTTCAGTTAAACTTTTAATATTATTATTATTATTATTATTATTATTATTATTATTATTATTATTATTATTATTATTATTATTATTATTATTATTATTATTATTATTATTATCATTATTAATTAATTTTTTTTTTATTTTATTTTATTTTTATTTTTTTTAGATGAGTAAGGAGTTTTTTTCAGTTAAACATTTAGTACCATTTGTGACAAATATTTCTCATAAGAGATGTTGAGGACTATAGACTGAGTTGGTGCATTGCAATTATTGATGAACGTTAACTAGCTGGAAAGATGTGATCGTTTGTGACATTTATGTGGTTTTATACAACACACGGATCCTAAAAATTCTCATCAGCAGATTTTCGACAAACGCCTCAGTGCCACAGGGAGTGACGGTGCCGTGGTCCACTTTTTCAGCGGTTTTGCTCTAACCTCAGGTCTCGTTTCAAAATTGGGGCAATTGGAAGTTTATCCACCCTCCAACGTTTATAAACTCTCTAATGTATCCACAGGTTAAAGTCATTTCAATTAACAAGTCGTAGGGTTTTATTCTCAAAGTTCACCGGTTACTCTGAGCAATTCTCATGCCTGACACAGTTAGATGCAACTACACTATATTATCCATATTTACACGTGGTGTAAAAGACACAATATTTTCATTAAAAATAAGCACCTCTTCAAATAAACATAAAATGTATGCCTTTGCATTGCAGAATGTAGCTCTGCGTTGTGGCCCAGCTTCAGGTATTCACAAAAAACAATCTTTGAGCTAAAAAGAAGTGCTTTGATTTTCTTCAGTGAAAAAACAGATTTTGCAGAAACACTCCACATATTTGAGGGCCATGCAGAAAAGACCGGGGATAACAAAGGGATCTAGTAACACATCCCACCTTCCATCCAATCAATGTATTTTGCAGCAGGTCTTTATTTCTGCTTCATCACTCAGGATGTCACAATTCTTTGTTGCGCAACCAAAAAAAGTGAAAAATGACCTCAAAAGGATCACCTTAAACACGGACTTGGATCTGCTTTGATAAAAAGTTGATATTTTCTTGTATGATCTGTCTTGCATGTAGGATTTGTGGGTTCTTGCAGTCTTTTTTTTTTTTTTTTAGCTGGAATGTGGTTTGTAAATCTTTGTAAATCAAACCTCACTTCCACCGAATGTCTCACCTCCGTCTCAGAATGTGGTGTCCTTCTCTAAAACCCACTTCTGTCCTGCACCACTTCCCTCAGTCTGCCTCAGGCTTCCTCTCCTAATTGCTTACACACTTTTCTCTCAGCGCCACTGTCTCGTGTGAAGTTAAGAGGGCAAACTATCGCAGTTAGTGTTAAAATCCACATCCTGCCATCACCTGTCAAATTTGCCAAGTCTTCAGTATCTGAATCTTTTTCTTTTTTTGTCATGTTTACCCAACAAACTGCACTTCCTTCAAGTGCTCGAGCCGCAGCTGAGGCACACTGTTGCGGTGCAGTCTGAAGATGCGGCGGTAATCCTGTACAAATGTTCTGCTCTGCTGGAGAAACCACATTTTCCAGATGTTTTGAAGAGACATCATGAGTAAAGGCAGCACGATCCAAAGTTAACAACGTTCTTTTCCCTGTCCAGTCAACACTGAGGTTGAGTTTATTATACTCTCAGCAGAGTTCTGGTTCTGGGGAGAAGTCAGCTGATATTGTTGCTATTGATTTAAAAGTTTTCAGGAGAAATGAGTAATATCTGACCTGTGTTTGAACATGTCTGAAGGAGAAAACTGTGGACAGATATTTCAGCTTTTCCCCGGCCTTTCAGCTTCAGGAATGCGGGCTGCAGCAATAAACTAGACTTTTACACGAGGTTAAAGGTCATGTGAGGACCCAGGATAAGCCCACCTTGATGTGAGAAAAGAGTTACACACCGCGTAGCTTTGAAATCCATAATTTTCCTGGCTGTTCGCTGGCCCAGATTCTGGTTGGGCAGTGTTTCCACTGACATTCCCAGGACAAGTTTGCCAGCATATCGGTCCACCACCACCACCTCTATGCTCAGTCTGAGTCTTACCCCAAGAACTGCCACTTTTCCCCTTCTTTATTTTACTCCTGCCATCACTTTTCATTTCCATCAGTTCCTATCCACTTCCTCTTTCTTACGTCTTCATGCCGTGTCCTACCGCTCCCCCTCCCGCCCCTTCCATGTAAAAATTCTTTCCTAGACAGCATAATACGAGCAAACAGATGCCGCCTGTGTGTTGTCCTGCACACTGCAGTGGACGTGTGCGAGCCACATAAGCGCACATGTGCTTGCAACAGTGCCCTGGGTGCATTGGCTGTGTGGCGCTGCCAGCTGGAACATTCACGTCTTTAATCACTACACTGAGTTCCATTACCGCAGGATTTCAAAACCCACTGTCTCTGTGAGCCTTCCTGTATCAGCTCCAGTCATTCACGCCAGCTGCATGTGTTACTGTTCATGCTTGTTTCATCTGTGAGAGCGTGTATCTGTGAGTTTGCAGACTGTAAACAAGTATCACCATTTCAAGAGTACACTTTGTTATGTTTGTGTCCAGGGGCTGCTCTTGTAGTTCGAGTCCTGTTGGTGTGAAAATGATGCATGATGACTGGCAAGTTATTATAATTTATGATCCTATGAAAATATATATTTGATAGCTCCTCGCAGCAGTGC
Organism: Cololabis saira; assembly: GCF_033807715.1. Classification (NCBI taxonomy): domain Eukaryota; kingdom Metazoa; phylum Chordata; class Actinopteri; order Beloniformes; family Belonidae; genus Cololabis; species Cololabis saira. Next base: position 24,138,752 of record NC_084604.1, read on the forward strand.
TTTTTTGGGGTGTTTATGCTCATTAAATTTGCTGAAGGCAAAATGCACTTTATTTAGACTGAAGGATCAAATGATGAAGTTAAAGAATAAATCCAGTAGCTGTTTGTTTTCAAAATGTCTGTAATAGCTCTATAGTTTCACCAACCTAACCCTCCAACTAAGTTCAAACCAGCTGAATTTCAGAAAGTCAGCTGAGCACAAAATTAGAAGCCACCACTATCTATTTTCAGCACGAGTGAATTTCAGCTTTCTTAACCCTTTCACGGGTTTTCTATCTCATTCTTTTATGTTTCATAAGGAGTTGTTGTTCACCCAGTGTTTTCGCCCGGTGTTGTCTATAATTAGTTCTTGGGCTCTAATGAGGTGGTTTCAAAAAAGCTAAAGCAAACCGCTGACCGCCAGCTAGCATAGCCTAGCCCACAAAGCTAAATTACAGGGAGGTTTGACCTTCAGGGCCGGGCGCAGCAACCACTTACAGATGGCAGCCCGCTGCTTTTCAACATCCAAAAATGTCATTTAAAAAAGTTACCTTAGTTTGGCCTTGTGTTGCAGTTGTAAGCACTAAATGTAAAAGAATATGCCTCGTAAATTTACAGGCTAGCTGTATCATACTGGCGGTTGCCGTGGAGATACTTCAGTTTTTTTCATCTGTTTTGTTGCTTTATAATTTATTCATGACTTAAAGATTACTCTCATTTTCAAAGCGAAGAAACCCATGTCTTCACAAGTGAATGGAAACATGCTAAGTTGACCGGTTTTATGCTACTTAGCTTAATGGAATATTTGCATTTGAAGCTTTGCTAATAGACAAACTGAAACAATCAACCATTTTTAGAACATGTAACTCGACTTATCACAGGCTAAACAGCAGAGGTGTAATGAAGGACAGTGCTGGCCCAGTGTGTATTGGTACCGTTTCTGTGCTAGCATGCTGCTAATACGTTTCATTAAATCACCAATGCTGAATTTGTCAACAAAGTGTTATGAGTACTACTTATTCTTCTAGCAAACTTGTTTTTCCAACTTCAAACGTAGCGCAGTTTCTTGGAAATCCACAGCAAAAGCTACAGTTTCTAAGCATAAAGTTGTTTTCAGATTGGAATAACCAGAGTTTCATAAACCCAGTTCCATGTTAAAGATTACACCCAGCACATTACCCCTAAGTAGACAGGTACTTTAATTTGCATGTTTTGTAAATAAATTCATCGGGCTGTCAAAAACCTTTTTCTTTTCAATTACTAGTCACAGTAATGCCTCTTGCACATAGAAACCACTACACACTAAGCTCATTAGCCTATGTCTTTTTACGTAACTGAATCAAAGCCAGCACTTTTCTTTAAGGTGTTCTACACTAATGTCAAAGAAAGTGCAAGAGGTCATTTAAAGTGTTTTCATTGACATGATGGTATTACCAGGTGAGGATGGAGGTTGTTATCCTGCTGCTCATGTTACTGCTCAGTAATGTATACAAGTGGCGGGCTACTTCATATCCCTGTGGAAAGCTGTATAGATACTGTCTGAGATATGGTGAATCATATAAAAAACTAATAGTGGTTTGCTTTATTTTAACTTGAGTTTGTCCTGCTATCTGGCAATTGTTCATACTGTATATTGAAAGGTTTAAATAAGAAGAAACGGGAAAGAGCTATTAAAATTGCGATGCTCTGTTTGAACAAATACCTCTCTCCAGTGATGTGAAGAAGTTTATGAAGGGTGTGTAATCTCTTCCAGTTTTGAAGAAGTTATAAATGTTATTTATAGTCAATGTTTTCTTCCAAACATCATTTTCAATAAAACTGGAGATCACTGAATTAATCTCTGCAGTATAATGGTTTAGCGGTTCCAAGTTTCCAGTCTGTGCATTTGCTAATGGACGAATACTCATTCACACACCTGCTGTTGCTTCCTGTCCGCTTGCCAATCGAAGCAGACTTTTAAGAGCTCGTGTGTGCGGTTGACATCTATTCAGTGGAATATGTTATCTTTTTCAGGGGGAAAAATAATGTCCTGCTCGGTCCTTTTTCCTCATTAACCAGATGTCCTTTAGTCTGCCGCCATCTTTTATCTCTTCTGTCCTTCTTCTTCTTATCGTCTTTTCCTTTAATCCCACACTGACAGTGACGGCTCCTGGGCCGGAGCCTTGATGAGTGGGGCAAATTCCCTGCCTATTTATAGGCAGATCTCAAGGCAAATGCCCACATAACATCTCACATCTGACACATTGATTACAGGTTCTCATAGACTGTCTGGGTCGGTGAGCTGCGACCAGTGGCATGTGGGCGAAAATGACCATGACTGACCTCAAATACTGTAAGGCACATGTATAACCAGCAACTCTTGCCGGTTTAGTGCTGACATCTGTAGAATATTAGGAGCACAATGAGGTAAAAAGGTTATGAGCCCCAGCTGTAACTTCGTGAATAAGACCAAAATTGTGTTGTAATGAACGAAAATTTCAATTGCAGTATTTATTTTTTTCTCACATAATTATTAAGGAAGGTGGATAATCTAGATGAAGCCATGCCAGGCAAAGGATATGAACAAGAGCATGGCATTCAAAGCTAATCTGAGTGTCCAATAATGCCTATGAAGGATGCTGCTTCTGAGCAGGATGTGAAACTGTGTGCAACCCCGGCTTGACACCAAAAGATGGCCAGATTGAACACCTTCAGTCCTTCAATATCCCTTTTATCTGTCCCTGATGACAAAAACAGGAGGGCTACACTTAACTCTATTGTTAATATAAGGAAACCCAGTTTATGAACTATAATTAGGTTCCTAATGGTCCATAATAGGTGTGTATTTCTTCAGTGCCTCTCTTTAGAACTTGTGGTTTTGATTTTATTGCAAGAGAGGGAAAAAAAAAGAAATGACTACAAAAAGTGCTTAGAAGCTCTGCTGCTAGCCATTGTCACAGAGACCCACACTCAGTCCATACTGAAGAACTAAATTCTTAGTGCTTTTTACAATGTTAATTTGTACTTTTTAGGGAGTTTGTATTCTTTTCTCTCTTATTGCAGCCAGTAGTTGTGCAGAGATTCACTAAGTCATCATGCCAGAAGCGTTCAGACTGCAGGCATCTCAGTCTTGTGTCTCTGCCTTTTTGGACACAGTGTCGCTTCTGTTGTTTCCGACTGATTGGGCCGGATTTTATGTCCGGACATCACCGACCTATCCTGTGGGTTCTCTCCGCCCGCGGGGGATTAGTGGAGGTAGTAACAAAAACTATTTTAGTTTGTATGAGGTGAACCGTGGTGCAGTAGAACACAAGCGCTGTAGACACTGACATTGCTGTCAGTCCTTTAAGTCTGGAACACCATCAAGCTACGGCATGATTGCCTGATATATTGAGGAGTAACTCACTCAGAGCATTGTAAGTCACAAAAACACCACATTGACCACCATTTCAAATATTTTTGATTTGGTCAACAAGATCTGTTTTTGAATGTTACATGACTCAGACTCAGAGGAACGCAGCTTCATTCTTGCATCGTATATAGTTAACTTCACAGCTTTGTTCCACTTAGATTTGCCTTACTGTCTAACTAAATATGAAGAAAAGTTGAGGTTCAAATGTCTTGATAGTACCTGCAGTAAACAGCCACATCTGTAAAAGACAATGCTACTTTTCTGACCCACCATCTGTTTTTTATTTCTTCATTATTGCGCTTTGCTCTGTTTCTGGCCACCACAGTCCAGTGTTGTGCCAAAGCCTGTCACTGGACTATCATCTGTCTTTAACAGATTCATTACTGCCTCGCAATTACAGTCAAATAAACATAATAATATAATAATAAAAATGAAGTCAAGGTCCTTTGTAGTGTTGGCAGTAAAACAGGTTTTGGTTATAGAAGTATGATGAATGACATGTCAAGTTCAAGTGTCAAGTTCTTTTGCTCAACATGTGGCATACTGTATGTGCTGAATTTTGCACTTTAAAGGAAAAAAAAACCATGTGTACAGTGTGAAGATAGGGAAGGCACCTGGATGATGTCAAGGGATTTCCAGATGGTCTGCTGCAGATGCACATCCTCTGTGGGACTTTTTTCTTTCACTGTTTCTCTCAAATCTACTCTTAAACACACAAATACAAACCTTCCTTCCTTTCATGGCATTGTTTCCCCACATGCAGCATTTAAACTTCCATTCTACACGCTTATCACGTATATGCAGATAATCTTGGAAGGAAAACTGAGCATGAAGCGAGGGAGTGTCCTGATCCAGCAGCGGTTTAACCTGGCACTGACCAGCGCTCCAGACCAAAACGGAGCTTGACAGCCGTTTCCGTCAAATGGGTATTTGTGTAACAGATGATACAGGCATGGAGGTCAGGGCCGTGCCACCGTCCACTGTGTAATTACTGAGATGCTTCGGGGGGTTGCAGACTCTTGTGTGAAAGTACACAACTACACCAGTCGCAAAAGTACCTCCTGCATTTATGGAAACACTTAAGGATACTTGAAATTGAAGAAGTGCCTGATAGACAATATCTTCTGTTTTTCTTTGTCTGGAAAGTAGAAGAGGAGAGTCATGGGTTGGAATCATTTCACTCTTCCAAAGTTATAATTAAGTTGGAAAAAATGCTGTGACAATAAGATTTAAATGTATTTGCTGATTTAAAGTAAAGCGATTATCTCATTAAAATAATTTTCTAACCATTTTACATTTGTGGAAAGCGCAGTGGCATTTTGGATTTCCATTTCTCTGGTTTTATTTGAAATTACCAGACACATGCAAAGGCTTGTGCCAATAGTCAACATGTTTGGCAAAGATTAATTATTCTTTGCAAGACTGGAGTATTTTGTAACAGTTTTATTGGGAAGAAAAGTGGAAAAGAGGAGTAACGTCAGTGATTTAGAGATAACTCATACCAAGGTCTCAGGGTTTAATCAGCTCTCTGAGCCGTGACTTATCCCATAAAGGCCATGAGGAGAAATTTCAAGGCTGCATAAATACTCAAACCCCTCAAAGCTTGCTCCAACAATCAGCAGCCTTGGACTCTTCTCAGCAGCTAGTTAGCGCTCTAAAAATTCAAATAAATACTTTCTATTAAGTAAGTGAAGCCTGTAAGAATCTGGCAAAGCGATATCTGGTTATTTTTACAGTTCCCAGTGTACGTAAGAAAAGACAAAATGAGAATGTTTAAGGGGAGGTTCTGGTCTGGTTCAAGGACACTTTGGAAATATAAAAAACATCTCTTTGACTTCTAAAGATTTTGGACAGTGTTAGTGCGCTGCACAAGTGTCCAGGCACACCTGCACAAATATGAACCTTGTGAAAAGAGTCCTACATGCCTTTCATCAGATGTTTTTGAATTTATTTTTAGATAAGTCTGGCCAGAGGACACTTAAACTGTATTGTACTAAAGACTGTACTAAAAAAATGTTTTTTCTGTGATCATAAAGTGTTGCAACAATGAATTCTTACAAAGTCAGTGGTGTGAGACTTTATTTCGGGGCTTCAAGCTGCTATATCCAGAGGTGGGATTGTTGTGATTGGTCAGATTCTAGCACAGAGTAAAGAGGTTGTGGTTACCTGATTTAATTGATCCATATGATCCATAATGAATATAAGACCCTCAATTAATTTGATAAACAAATTAAAAGAAATGAGACTGTAGTACTGATGTATATTTAAGATATCTCTATGGGACAAATGAGAGAATTTTACTTCCTCAAGAGCATTATCTCATTTTCAGGAAGTTTATCGTTCTAAAGGAAGTACAAACTGATGGTAATGATGGATATTGTAGAAGTATCCTAGATGAGACAAAATGTGTGGAAATGGCCATCTGATTTACATATCAGTAAGAATCCATCAATAGGAACGCCTGAACATGCGTGAGTCAGTCGAGAATCTCATATAACCATAAGGCTTTTGCATGAAGACAAAGCGTCTCCCAAACAAGAGATTCAAAACAAATCTATCAAGTGCCTCATAGCTGTGATAACAAAAGGTATATTACGGTTTCTCATTTGAGCTATTAAAGATATAAAAATACTTTGTTGCTATGTTTGAAATAGGCAGGATCCCCAAATTTCTGGGTCCCCTTCTTTGACCACATTTGTATTCTTGTTTGGGATCCTTCTCTTCTGATGAAGCAGATCAGTGTAAAGATACTTTTTATTTGTTAAAAGGGATTAAAAAATGTATACATATTTTAATACATATATATACATATTTTAAATATTTTATTGTTCTGGACCTTTTTGATGGATTCAGTCATCTACACAACTTCCTTAATTAATATCAGAAGAATACAGACAGCTCGGGATGTGAGCAGACCTTCATGCTATGCTTGGAATGGATCGTCTCTGTGCAGAAATCACACCTTTCTGTTTCAAGGAGAACTGTGTCACAGCCATATAAATGTCTGTAGTTGGGGCCCATGAGAAAAGTAGCATGCTCCGGAGGACCATGGGCACACACTGTGTGGAGCTCTCATCATCTCCCTATTCTCTAGAAATAGTTTATGACACAGTCTAACTTCTGACAAGGGTATCCAAGAAGCTATTACAAGGATGCAACTTTTTTGTTGTTGTTGTAAGATTGTAAGTCTCATTTCAACACTTCTTTCTATCATTGCTCATGTTTGGCCCCCTCTTTTGTCATCTTGCCTCCACAGATCTTCATATTTCTCCCGCTGTCTCTCTGGCCCTCTCTTCTCTCCTCCCTTCCTCTCTTCTCTGTCCCTCACTTCAGTGTGAGACTTTGCACCACACAGGCTCTCTTTATGCAGTCTGTTTGTTCTGCAGGGCCAAGCTGCAGCGCCGTCCTCTGCTTATGGGCCCGACTGGAGCTACCGCTGCTGCACAGACGTACCGAGATTTTAGAATGGGGATCCTCTCTGTGTGTGAATGTCAGGCACAAACTGGTTGGCACATGGACACACACATTGTCGCAATTAAAGCGTTGTCTTAGCCGGCACAAGCAGACAATGGAATGCATGTATTGCCTGCCATAAGCCAGAAAACAAGGATCTTTCCCGCAGCTGGATGAGTCTCTGAGCCAACACTTTCTGTCTGGAAGCAATAAAATGCCATTACACTCAACAACCAGGATATTTCTTAATAATCGCAGCTATTAATCATTAGTTTACTTAGAATGAGTTCCTTAAAGTCAAGAAATGCTTGTCGCATATTTGGCAATTGCCCGACACCGAAAAAAAACCAACAATTTTTGTCTGGAAGTGCATGAATCTCTGACTCCTGCTGGAATCATTATGCTCATCTTTGTTGACGCCGGCATTTCAGACTATTGAGAAAGCTGCCAGATACTGCGTTCAACTTCTTCTGCTGACCTCCACAGAGGGTTCAAAATCTGATTACATAACAAATTGTTCCTGTTTCAGCCACACTTGCTTTTTATCTCCCTCAGCTTTCTTTAATTTCATTTCCACAAGTGGGCTGTATCGCAGCTGCTCTTCCTGAATCTGTTTCTTGTGTCACATCACAGGCTGAGGAATTCAGGTTTACTGTAATAATTCACTAACTTATCCACTGCACAGGCTCCCGTGGCTATGGGGCTTGAGCGGGACGCCATTCAAACGCGCTTGTTGGTAACTGCAAGGTTTAATGCTGCATTTATTTCCTTCTAAATCTAGATGGAGAAAATGAACTGTTGAAGAAACACTTTAAAGGAGGCTTATTGTGTTGACACATTTTTTTAAAGGTATTTATGAAGTGTTAGTGATACAGTTTGGTCAAATATCAAAGCAATACAGTACAAAAAGTCCCTTTCAGCTATACTTTAGCGGTTTTGTTCACAGTAGCCCGTTTTAGTCAGTGCAACGAGCCACCTCCTCCCACTCCACCCATGATGTGAAGTTGAGTGGAGACAAAGATGAAAAGGCTGAATTTGAGCAAAATCTGGATCTATGATGTCACAGTCACCCGCAGGTGTAGCTGGCTGAATGAAAGGCCCGTTTTCAGAAGGAAATTGCTCCAAATAAAGCAACACAATTGTGTTTGGTCACAGTTTTTTTTTAATGTTTTGTGTGAAAAGCTCTCGCTAGCAGCTGGTTAGCCTAGCATGCTCATAGAACAGAAAACTGTGAAGCAGATCTCTCTGATGCTTTCTAGCAATAAAAAAAACATGTAACCCCTATACATTAGCGTTAAGAGTAAAATTAAGTGTTTTTTTTCCTTCCACGTCTTCCATAATGTACACCAAGCTAAACTAGCTCCACATTCAAAATTTATAAAAAAAAGTTTTTTATAGCTGAGTGAGTGGATCATGAACTTCACCTCAAAAAGGTATTAAAGATGAAAGTGGGCAAGGAGGAAACGTGCTTGTCAGGCTACGTCTTAAGCAAGTATCTTACCTTTTGTGTCCGCAGATGTGCAAAGTGTTTGCCATGAAGTTTTGTCATACAAAATCCTCTAGCACCGACACCCCAAGATTGACAAGCTGTTTGAGGAGTTTGAGAAGATGGTTGGAATTATTAAGGGGTCTCATCCATTTCCCAAAAGCATGAAAAAAGATTTCAATTCAATTCAATTCAATTTTATTTATATAGCGTCTAATACAACAGAGTTGTCTCTAGACGCTTTACAGAGACCCATACCCAGAACATGACCCCCGAGCAGTTATTACATAAACAATGGCAGGTAAAAACTCCCCTAGTGGGAGAAAAACCTTAAGCCAAACAGTGGCAAGGAAAAACTCCCCTTTAGGAGGGAAGAAACCTTGAGCAGGACCAGGCTCATCAGGGGGGACCCTCCTGCCGAGGGCCAGACTGGTGGGTCAGGGACGGCAACAGCACAGCAGGCAGGTGGAAGCAGCAACGGGATGACCGGGGGTGGGGACCGCAGGCCAGCACACAGCTCCCGAAGCTCCGGCCCAATCAGCAAGTCCCAGGTTGGGGTGCAGGGTCAGGAAAAGACTTGTGCTCCGTAATGCAAGCTACAAGCCACCCATGGCCACCTGCAGGACAAAAGAGAGAAAAGGGAGGAGAAGGGGGGGGCAGCAACGGGATGACCAGGGGTGGGGACCGCAGGCCAGCACGCAGCTCCCGAAGCTCCGGCCCAATCAGCAAGTCCCAGGTTGGGGTGCAGGGTCGGGGAAAGACTTGTGCTCCGTAATGCAAGCTACAAGCCACCCACGACCACCTGCAGGTTCCGGTGTCCGGCAAAGGATGCTGCAACATTTCACTGTGGATTCATAGCTAAAGTGTCTGTCTTCACATTAGATTTTTGTGGAAATCAGGTCTTTTTTTTAACTCACTCAGCTAATCACAAAAAGTATTTTTCTTTATGCAATTGAATTCAAAAGGAGGCCAACTGGGGACATTTACTTCATGGTTCCTATCTAACCTATATTTCTCTATATTTGAGTTACTATACTATGGCATCTTTTTAATGTAAGTGTTTTTGTAATAAATGCATGCGTGTCCTCTGGTGCAGGGATAAAGCTCGCTGCTCTCTACAGACTCTGTGTTTGTCAGTGGCTACATGCCCATCCAAGCATGAAACCTAAAGCAAACAGATAGCTGAGGCTCGGCCTGAAAACACATCCCGTGGGAGATATTCTGCAGATTTTAAAACTCATGAACCCATTTCTGAATCTGTGTGGAGCACTTCAATGTAAAAAGCAAAAATGCATGGCATGTAGTGGTGGGAGTTTGTCACCCGGAAGACCGTTCGTGCGGCTTCTTCTCTACTTTTGTCGCGGCGGAGGTGAATGTAAATCGTTTGAGGGTTTTCATTTTGACAAACCAGCAGAAATACAAAATATATGTTTACGAGGCGCAAAGAAATAGCATATCTTGATGAAGATTTTTTTTCTTGGCGTGGTTGTGCAAACTTTTTAGTTTTATCTATAGGGTGCATCACCTTCGACTCAGAAGCATCACCACTAAAGCCCAAAAGATGATTAAAGTTTCTAAAGCCATCTGAGTGGAAAACAACCATGCCAACATCAAGCTGATACAAGTGGAAATACCACACTTTTCTTTATCTAATGGACATTACAGGTTAAAAGTCATCACAGGCAGGCTTAAATACGTTTGTTGTCAATAGGTCGTTGTTTTGTCATCACTGGGTAATTCATGGTTGATCAGGATATCAGTTATTTTGATGACAGTTAAATTTGAGCTAAAGATAGCAACATGTTGGAGAGAATTAAATCAAAAGTAACATATTTATTTATTTTTTCTTCATTAAATGGTTTCTTTTTCTAGGCGGAGAGAGGCCTAAAGGAGCTCTGTTGTAAACAAACAATTAAAGCAGGGTGTTTTCTGTTTTTCTTTCTCCCAGGGAGTTTACTTTAAGGCAGAGCCTTCTGTGCCTGCCACAGTTGAGAGACTGTGTAGGGAAATTTAAATACAACAAGTATTAAAGCTAGGGTCTACGATTTTACATATTGTATATTTTTATCAAAATCATTTATAAGGTTGTTATGGCCCAATAGTGTTACCTATGAAATATGATTAGCAAAAAGAACCAAAAGAAAATATTTCTTCTATATGCTGTAATCCTGCAAAGAAGTCAACCAATAGGCGCCATTCGGCCCGAACGGCGCCTATTGGTCAATCTGCTTGAATGTCAGTGATTGGACAGTCCTCACCCTACTCCCCGCCTCCCAAAGTACGGCAACACGTCCTGCTGGCTCCCATACCAGAGGGGGTGTGTCGGAGGAGGGAGCTTCATGTGAGGCAGAGCACAGGGGGGAGGGAGGGAGTTTGTGTGGGGAGTAGGTGTCTTTTAAAAAAAAAAACTCAAGATCGTAGACCCATAGATTTAAAGAGACCTCGTCGTCTTTCAAGGTGCTCCAGAAGACCCTGCAAGACCTTAAAGAGAATAAAGTGGGTGGTAGAAATGGATGGATGTTTGGATGAAAGTATGAAAGTGAAAGCTGCTAGTGGAATAATGATTAAAAACGCTGTCACAAAACAACAGAATTGGTTTATTTTCAATGGTAGCTCTTACGTTATAGACCCAACTCACTATTATCTCTTATATCCTATTGCAGATTATTGGATTATTTGTTTTTTAACTCCTCAGTGATACTGCATAAAAGTCCTCCAATGGCTCAGATTTCAGAGTTACTGTGAGAGTACACTGTAATGAGTCTTTGCAGTCTTTGGTTTCTTGTCGGATGGACATTAAGACTTGGATGGAACTAAACTTTATACATTCTTTTTTTTTTCAATATTTTTATCCCCGATTTTTTTCCCTCATTTTCATCATCCAGTGCTCCTACCTAAGTAACAGTCCTGGGGCCTCATTTATAAAAGAGTGTGTAGGATCCACACTAAAAGTGCACGTAAAGCCAAAAGCCGAAAATGGCGGGCGCAAAAAAAAATCGGGATTTATAAAACCGCGTGCACGCACACTTGCACGCAATGTTCGCTTTATAAATCACAGTCCAGCTGGAAGTTTGCGCAGCTGAATTCACCTCATATCCCGCCCTCTACACGCCCATTTTTTACCATATATGGGCAATGCAAAGTAGTATTTGCATATGAATGAGCCTGCAGAGCATGCGCAGAGGCTTCCTGCAGCCTGTTTGTGCGTCAGGATGAATGAACGTATCGAGTCACCGTGCCACTAAATTTCACAGAGACTGAGAGGGGGATGTTGTGGGGATGAGGTGGAGGACAGGAAAACAACATTATTTGGTGGTCACAGTAAAAGTAGAAAAAGTATATAAATATACTATATATAAATAGTAGTAGAGTGATTGGCAGCACGGCGTTGCTGCGCTCAACGCCATGAGTGCCCCGGCGCAACAGGGGGGACATGTCCCCCCGTCTTTTCAAAATCATGTTTTTGTCCCCCCCACTTTTTACAGTTTAAAAACTAACGGTAGGATCAGCCATTAATTGCAAATCATCAAGACACCCTCTGCGAAGGCGATGCGAGAACGGCCCGGCAGCCCCGCTGTTCTGTCCTCAGTCACTCTACGGTTGTCGCGGTGGGTGTGAGGAGGTTCCCGGCGTGTCCTGGCACCGCGGCTGCAGCCCCAGCTCCAGCAGCACCAGAGTCCTGACTGACGCTGTGCTTCAAACACAGAGGGACACGATCAGTGCTATATTATTATAAGTCTGATATGTGATGACATTATTAAGAGTATGACATGAATCAGGCTTCATTTCACCACCTCACCGCCTGCGTCGCCAGTTCCCCATATCTTAAGTAAGTTCCTACGGGAGGGTCAGGGTTGCCGTAGGGATACGCAGATTTTTCGGTTAGTTTTTTCTTTTTAAATCCCAACCTTTGCGTAGAAGGTGGCTTGCGCATCTTTCAGCCCTGTTTAGTGCATAAGCAAGCTTTATAAATGAGGCCCCTGGGCATTGCCATCCTCTACCAACCCCGGGAGGGCCCTGCACTGAGGAGTGAGCAGGCCAAACTTTATACATTTAAAAGATAATAAGACACAAGTCATTATGTGAGGGCATTCACAGGACCCCCGCCCTCTCCTCTGGTTAATTGGGGCCTCTTGCGTCAACGTGCCTAAATGTCTACTTTCCGAGGTCTGGTCAGCTAAAAGTTGCCTTTAGATGTCCCCGCATGCAGGCTAAAACCAAAAGGAGGACATGTATTTGCAATAGCTCCTCCTAAGTTGTGGAACAATTTACCGTCCACATTAGATTCTGCACGAGTTTGGGAACTTTTAAATCTGCACTGAAAACTGGCTTTTAACAAAGTTTCATTTTCAGCAAATTTTCATTTGGCATCCAGGTTCCATTTATTGTTTTTATCTTAAGGGATGCATTTTATTATATTTATATATAATCTTTTATGTCACCTAGTATCTTATATTGTTGTTGTTATGCACTTCATCTGTGCACTTCGGCAAACTTTGGTTGTTTTAAATGTGCTTTATAAATAAACTTAACTTAAAAATCTCATTTGACAACCACATACACAATTGCCTACAGTGATTAAAAAGTAATAATGAATAAATTATCTGGAGGGGAGCACGGTGGCTTGGTGGTTAGCAAAAGTTTTGTGACCCTCCCTTGCATGTAAATCAACATGGTTAATAATTGTGGTTTCTCCGCAAAACAATATTTTTCTGTCAAGAAAATGTGTATTGGTGAGGCTCTCTGCCAAGGACAACGAGCTATGAGGCTGCTATTAAGGGAATAAGTTAAAACAACCACCGATGGATTATGAGATGGCAAAGAGTGTCAAATGTAGTTAAGGACCCAAATGCTAGGAATGAAGATATTTTTTTGGGAGAACAGAATATGTATCTGCAGCAAAATTGCAAGCGATGCAGCTACGTCATAATAACAGAGTGACAGGAAAATAAAAAGTGACATGCTACTTTTCAATGTTCCTCTCAAACACTGACATGAGAACAGAAGTAGCGCATTTAATTGCACTTTGTGTGTATAAATGATTGTGGTAGATGTGGTAAAATGACACAAATCCCACAGTCCCATGCCTGCATGTATCGTAATCCATTTAACTCTAAAATACAAAGCAGATTTCAGTCATGCACTGTAAAATACCAAGATAATGTTGGCATCTTGGGGGGCAGGGCAGTGGGTCTTGTGTTATTTTACAACTGAACTCTTCATTATAGCTTCGGGCCATCGGACAGCAGCGCAACTATTTAATTCGACTCTTCATTGCAAGTCCAGTTATGCCTGTCACAGATGTCATAAGTGGTGTTTTTGTGTCACTGCGGGCCCATTTATCCATGCATGATGCATTTCCACATCTGGTGTGTGTTTTATGAGCTTCAAGCGAGTGTATAGCAGTGCACGCCAAGTGGTTGCCCAGTTGTGGTTGGTTTATAATGGGCTGGCTGTTGTTGTTGTTGTTGTAGCTGGAAGTACTCTTGTTTATATCACTGAGCATTCAGAAATACTGTAGCATGAAAGCTAAATGTAAATGCTAAATGTATAGCTTTCTGATCCACTACGATAATGTGTAGTTTAATCTGACACGTTCATTCACCATGTCATTATAAGGATTTCATAAACACACAAAAATGTGAAATATGCATGTTTCTTTTATTTATTTATTTTATCTATATCTTCAGCTGTCTTTAAATACACCAGCCAGTAAGATTGTACATGGAGTACTTCCTGCCACAATGGATGTTTATTTGACTTGCTACCAGTCCAGAGGACAGAATTAAAAGGTCCCCTTCATTTGGCTTCTTTTGTAGGGGTGTGTTGGAAAAATCACAGGTCTTTGAAAATGGCTACCGGCAGGCTCTTTGTCCATAAGGACAGGGTAGAAAGACATCTGGTGTCGTGCCCGCGCACCCACAAGGCCAGACAAGGTACGTACAAACTGCAAAAGCGTTGTTGGTGCTCTCTGGCAGGGAAATGACTTGTCAAGAATTAGCTGACTGAGCATGTAGTTCACCAGAAATGCGTCAGAGCATCGTATCCTGTGATTTACAGAAAAGGCTCTTTCTCATTGCTCTGGCTATATTGACACAAACTTCCCAGGATATCATATTCATGGACGAGCACTGCTTGTCCCATCATTTCCTCACTTGTTGAGGAGTTGTTACTTTGTTTATAACTTCCTAGTGTTGGATGGGTTTCACCAGCTTGTCCATTTAGTTTTTTTTATATCTATGTTATGGTTCTACTTTTATGTAGAAATAAGTGAGGGTTATGAAAAAATGTCCCTGTCATGTTGATGGAAATACAAAATGTAGTTTATAATACTCTAAATTAAATCGGTAGCAGTTTAAAGCACCTTAAAACACAACATTTGCAATAATTGTTTTGGGATTTAAAACTTTTGAAGTGATTAAACTAATTTTCCTTCAGATGGTTTAAATCTCAAGAGTCTTGAAGCAAAGTATCATCATGGCTGCTTGACTACTCCTCACTTTGCATGCTTCAATTGCCTCACTTGATTAGATTTAATTTTGTATAGCCTACAGTACTTCATTTGGTTTCATTAACTGCTTCTTTCCATCATGACGTTTTCAGACAACAACTGACTGCTGAGGACCTGTACGTCAACTATAAAACTCATTCATGCGAGTTGTGTGGAGGACAATATTTTCATGACTTTAGGATTACCAGCACTAAAACTGCTGTCCTCCTCCTATTACATCTGCACAGTCGTAGACACATTTCTATGTCCCAGGACGTGTCATAGTCAAGAAGCAACATCCAGATTTCAGGGTTGAGTTCAATGTGGGAGTCAGGAAAAAATGCAGTTCTTTGAATAACCACAAGGGGCTAGTTCCTAAAGTGAGTTCATCTCCACTGAAGCTAGTGCGATGGACTGGTGACCGGTCCAGGGTGTACTCCTGCCTTTCGCCTGTAACGAGCTGGGATAGGCTCCAGCAGCATGGGTGGATACAATGTTAAAATGTCCAACTTTGCAGCAGAATACTTATATTTACAGCTTGGTTCAAAAAACGGTTTTGACATCCTGAACCAAATTTCACATCCCACTGTATGGGGGAGGTGATTTTTTATGAACCACATCAGGCCAAATGGGATGGAACCACAAATGTATGCATAACTAGGGACTTAGTTGTTTGATTGATGGCTGGTAGTAGCTAATGGCTTGTATTTATCACTTTAGCTACTTAGTGTTTAGCACTGTCTTGTCCTCTTAGCTGTGAATAAAGATTTAACTGAGCGTAGTCACTGCACTGCTTCTGGTGTGGCTGGTTTTGGGTTGGCCTGGATAGGTTTAGGAGCAATCTTCACTCCCAGGGATAGCTGCTTCAGGTTGCTCTCGTATGCTAGGCCTAACCAGAGGACAACAGCTAGACTGCCTCAAGGCTTATACCTCTACAGTGGAGCAAAAAAGTATTTAGTCAGACACCAATTGTACAAGTTCTCCCACATAAAAAGATGAGAGAGGCCTGTAATTTTCATCATAGGTAAACTTCAACTATGAGAGAGAATGGGGGGAAATAATCCAGGAAATCACATAGTAAGATTTGTACTGAATTCATTGGTAAATTCCTTGGTAAAATAAATATTTGGTCACCTACAAACAAGCAAGATTTCTGGCTTTCATAGACCTGTAACTTCTTCTTTAAGAGGCTCCTCTGTCCTCCACTTGTTACCTGTATTAATGGCACCTGTTTTAACTGGTTATCAGTATAAAAGACACCTGTCCACAACCTGAAACAGTCACACTCCAAACTCCACTATGGCCAAGACCAAAGAGCTGTCAAAGGACGTGAGAAACAGAATAAGACCTGCACCAGGCTGGGAAGAATCTGCAATAGGTAAGCAGCTTGGTGTGAAGAAATCAACTGTGGGAGCAATTATTAGAAAATGGAAGACATACAAGATCACTGATAATCTCCCTCCATCTGGGGCTCCACGCAAGATCTCACCCCGCGGGGTAGAAATGATCACAAGAACGATGAGTAAAAATCCCAGAACCACACAGGGGACCTAGTGAATGACCTGCAGAGAGCTGGGACCAAAGTAACAAAGGAACCATCAGTAACACACTACGCCGCCAGGGACTCACATCCTGCAGTGCCAGACGTGTCCCCCTGCTTAAGCCAGTACATGTCCAGGCCCGTCTGAAGTTTGCTAGAGAGCATTTGGATGATGCAGAAGAGGATTGGGAGAATGTCATATGCTCAGATGATACCAAAATATAACTTTTTTGTAGAAACACAACTTGTCATGTTTTGAGGAGAAACAAAGCTGAGTTGCATCCAGAACACCTACTATGAAGCATGGGGGTGGAAAAATCATGCTTTGGGGATGTTTTTCTGCAAAGGGACCAGGACGACTGATCCGTGTAAGGGAAAGAATAAATGGGGCCATGTATCGTGAGATTTTGAGGGAAAACCTCCTTCCATCAGCAACAACATTGAAGATGAAACGTGGCTGGGTCTTCCAGCATGACAATGATCCCAAATACACCACCCGGGCAACAAAGGAGTGGCTTCGTAAGAAACATTTCAAGGTACTGGAGTGGCCTAGCCAGTCTCCAGATCTCAACCCCATAGAAAATCTTTGGAGGGAGTTGAAAGTCCGTGTTGCCCAGCGACAGCCCCAAAACATCACTGCTCTAGAGAGGATCTGCATGGAGGAATGGGCCAAAATTCCAGCAACAGTGTAGAAAACCTTGTGAAGACTTACAGAAAAATGTCATTGCCAACAAAGGGTATATAACAAAGTATTCAGATGAACTTTTGTTATTGACCAAATACTTATTTTCCACTATAATTTGCAAATACATTCTTTAAAAATCACACAATGTGATTTTCTGGATTTTTTTTTCTTTCTGTCTTTCATAGTTGAGATATAGCCTACCTGTGATGAAAATTACAGGCCTCTCTTATCTTATTAAGTGGGAGAACTTGCACAACTGGTGTCTGACTAAATACTTTTTTGCTCCACTGTATGTGTACTCTGGTCAAACAACGATTGCCTCAGATGACTTTAGGACTCTTCCAAGTTGACTAACAAGGCCGCTATCCAACGACATCCGACTGAGACTGCCAGCTCCGGCAGCACTAATTGTGGATGTTGTTTCCAAGTGACATTTGGAATAAGAATATTTTGACGGATTTTATCAGAATTAACTACTAGTTAGCACTAATTAGTTAGCATCAGAGGTTAGTAAAAGCTAAGCCAGTCAAGCTAAAATAGCCATATAACTAAACTAAGGTTGGTGTTCTCCAGCTGGCTTCCAGGTCTGCTCGTTCCTCTATTTTGACCATTTTTTGGATTAATTGGGGTTGGGCGGCATCAATATTTACCAACATAGCGCACTGCCGCAAGATGTAAAAGACGCTCCAGAAGCCCTCTTCAGAAATCAGTCAAGAGGGATATTGCAAAGTTTACCGCCAACAAACCAAATCATTTTTGGTGTCACTATTTTATGGCCATTATAAGACACATTTAACATCACAATGACAAGTTAGTAAAACTGAAAACCTGCTCACTGCCTCTTCAAATCATAGTGATACTGTCATGGATGATTTTCTCTCGAAGTGTGCCACCTCTTTCTCCGCTGAAGCTCTGGAAATGATTAAGCTTTCCCTTCACTCGTTCCACAAAGTATGTCTTTTATTTTTGGCTTTCTTGGCAGCTGCACAGCCACCAAAGTCAACACTCCTCCTCTGGGTCCTCAGTTTACAGGCGCGTTCTTGTCGTACAATATACACGGTGGCAACCGCTGGTGTCCACAAATGACATGCTGACAGTCATGTTGAAGTCTCCCAAACCCTGCACATCTGCATGCCTGCGTGTACGTGAATGCTCGCACTCCATTTCACTAACCAAAATTTTAGGGGAACATCAAGTCAGCAAATTAGTCTCCCTAGCAGCTTTCGGTGTTTGGGCACCTGCAATAACAAAGCAGTGGTAGTTCTTTTATATTTATATCACCAAGCTGTCCAACCTTTGTTGATTTTTTGAGTGACTCGAGTGTGATGTGGAGCAGGGCGTAGTGGGCGGAGCCCCTGACCCTCAGCTTAACTCCCTTCTGTAATTAGAGAGGTGGGTTGAGCTACGGGTCTTAATGGAGGGCCACTCCCACGCAGCAAATCAAAGGGCTGTGTGACCACACACGTACATTACGCAGAGAAAAGTGTGCTGTGCATGTAACTCATGCACGTGGTGCAAATGTTTAGACGTGACAGTAACCATAGCCGTGTCTATGATTTGCACTGGGTGTGTTTTACACAGACGGATCGAGCACGAGAAATGTTTCTCTTGATCGTCTTGCTGACCACCTTTCCATCATGTGATTTTTGTTTATGTCAGCGAAGTGCTCCACGGTATATTTTTAGGACCACTAAAGACCTGAAATAAGCCCACACCTTTCTCCTGTCATATTCCCTTCCGCTGTATTCAGAAAACACACCAGGATGTGGTTATAGATGAGCGAGTTTAGTCTTCACAGGGGAAGGAACCTGTAATCTGGTTTCCCATGCTTGTACGACAGGCCATAACAGAAGCTCTGTCGCTTACATCTTTCCTTTGAATCCTGTGGCAAAGAGAGGCAAAGGCCCCTTGACTTGAACCTTTTGGTCCATCCTTTTGGCCTTCCTCTCCAACGTCATTCCTGTGTGGTTTTCCGCTCCCCCGGCCTATTCTTGGACACATGCTTTCCTAGGCTCTACTTATCCAGTTTTTACAAAGCAAATGAAATGTTTTATGCTTTAAATACATGTTTATGAAATTCCCAAAGTCGCTGTAGCATTCCTCGAGCAGGCGAACACCAAAAGCAAAACGCCAGAGTTTAAAAGAGTTATTCTAGACTAAGAAAGAAAAAAAAAGAGAGTAAAGCTGCAATTTTACACATACAGTAAATAGAGATCTCTCAGTCAGGAATTATTCACTTCTTTTTTCAGCATCGATAGTTTGTTTTACAGACCAAAGGAATTATTTCTATGTGCCGTATTGAACACAGTAAAACTTGTATTTATTACAAGGCTTTTCCTTATTTCTCATATGGACATTTGAGCTGGCAATATTGCCAAAAATGAATTACAGTACAAATTAGAGTACAAACACATGGTAAGTGATGATGCTGGCTGGATGATGCTGGCTGACAGTATATATACACACATATATACATATATATATATATATATATATATATATATATATATATATATATATATATATATATATAATTTATAAATTATATATTTTTTTTTATAAAATATAAAATCGTCCTTGGTTACTGTTGGGAGGACATTAATTCCTTGCACATTTTTAAACCATTTCCCAACACCTTAGAAAGCTCAATGTTCCAGGTAAAAGTAATGAGTTTTGCCCCATCTGCAAACAATATTAAGTGTGGCGCACACATGAGTTTCCACTTAAAAATGCATTTCTTTGAAACTCCACTGGATGTTGTGATAAAAAGCTGAACTTTCTCTTTCATCTTGTCAACATTATGTTATTATTAGTTTTTCTTTTTTAAAGTCTGGTCTGGTTTCTTGAATCTTTATCCTCATGTAAGATTTTTTCCAGTAATTCAAATGTCTGTTGTAGCGGTCATTGTTGCCAGTTTCCATCGCTGGCAAAACAGTTAAGATAGTCTTAAGTTTGTTGGTTGGAATAATAATCATAATGTCATGACAGTCAGGATCTTGTGCCTGAAAAATAGAAATAGCAGCAGCTGTGGACCAAACTGAGCTTGATAAGTTGTCAGCGTTCTGAATTAACAACCAAGAAGCATATTTTTATACCCAAGAGCAAAAGAAAATACCTTCAGCTAATAAGATGACAAATGAATGCAAATGTGGTGTTGGAGTTTTATGTTTTTTGGCTTTTAAAAACGTTTCTGCTTATATTAATAGGTAAAAGTTGGTGCCCATATTAAAAGGATAAACACAGCAGCTTGTGGTTTTGTTAATACACTTTTAAAGTAATCTGTTTTTGAAGGAAAGTGAGGGAAATATCGTGAATCAGACCTGTGTTTTCCTTACGCCAGATTTCCATTGTAGCGTTTCGTTTCTGTTGGAACATCTCTGGCAAGAATAAGGTTCACAGAGCTTCTCACTTTGTTCTTGCCGTATAAATCATGTTGCATAATGTCTCCACAAGGAAATGTCCCGTACGAGCTTTCAACTTGTATTACTTCCACATGTTGTTTAAAAAGAAGTCATGAAAAATTTGTTAATTTGTGGACCACTGTTGTGAAGATTATGACCCTTTCTTGTTTATGAAGGGAGAACCGCTTGACAAAATCTTTGAAAATCTGTTGCCGATAAAGTGACATCTGCTACAAAATGTTTTCACCCCTGCACGGCACAGATAATAATAATGAAACTGCATCAAGCAGAGTTATTTTTGCACGTCTCCTGTTTTTACCTTTAATTCTCCATGATTACGTAGCGTATGCCTCTTTTTATCAGTGATTAAAAGTTGAAAGCATCACAAATGTGTTCTTATTCCTGTTACGGTATTGATTAGGTAACTGCATGTGGCAATAGTTATGCAGCTGCTCTTAAACGGAGGCCAATCTGTGGATCTTGTGACACAGTAATCCAATTTACCATTTAGCTACATACCAATGCATACCCACACTCAAATTAGTTGCTCCGTCAATCACCTGCTGACACACACACACGCACATGATCACAGATGGAGAAGTGCACAAAAAACCCAACAAATGTGAGTTTGTTGAGTTTCAAGTTTTTTTTCAAGTCTTTTTCCATATTCAAGGTACATCTTTGCTTGTTCCAACGTCGGTTCCAACATAACTGTTTCCAGCTCTTTTATTTTATTTGGGAATGCTTCTACATTAGCTTTGCACATCTCTAACCTCCAAACACTTTGTTATAGCTTTATGGCATGGCCAGAAATCCACCCATGCATGTTTGTATCTGGAGTATGAAAGTTGTCAATGAGAGGAAATGCAACAACAAAGATTACACAGTCAGTTTAGGGCGACTGTAAAAGCAATCCAGCTAAAGCTGGAGAATGTCTGTTGCATGCTCCTGACCAAAGATACATTTCTTTCAAGACAAGTTTCATAGTTTGCAAGATCATTGTTGCAGCTAGAGAGACTCTGATTAAAATGTTGTTTGTTTGTTTTTCTTCCCCCAATTGCATTTTCCAATTTTCTTAAAGGTCAGATCTGCAGGTGCTGATTTTTTTTGCAGATTCTGGTTTTCTTTCTCAGAACTATAATCAACTGCATATATCATGAATAAAAGATGGCTGAGGCTGCAGGGTGTTTGCTCTTCTGGCTCTGTTTTGAACCTTTTTTAGCATTAGAACATTGAGCATGCTCAGCAGGGTGAGCTCATTTTAAGCATTGGATTAAGTTTGTTGTCTCAAATGTTTTGGGTTTTTGTTACTTTACATCTTTCATCTTTTCTTTTCTTTTTTGTTTCATAGGCTTCAAGTGAAGTGATGGCTTGATATGCTTAGGGATGGGGGATTTGGTTTTTCAGAATCCTAATCTTCTAAACTGATGTATTTAAAAAAAGAAAAAAAGATAACGTAATCAGTAAATAATAAATCTATTCATAGTTGTGCATATGATACTAAATGAAAAAAGTTCATATTGGCCAATATCTATAACCAGTATTAGTTACTAATATTGGCCAGTATCTGTAACAAATACTGGTTACAGTAACCTGTATTGGTCATTGAACATTACTGGCCAATATTAATAACCAGTATTGGTTATTGGCTGTTATTGATCAACATCTGTAACCAGTATTGGTTATTGACCAATATCTGTAACCAGTATTGGTTATTGACCAATATCTGTAACCAGTATTGGTTATTGGCCAATATCTGTAACCAGTATTGTTTATAGGCTGTTATTGACCAATATATGTAACCAGTATTGGTTATTGGCCGTTATTGATCAAAATCTGTAACCAGTATTGGTTATTGGCTTTTATTGGTCAATATCTGTAACCAGTATTAGTTATAGATTTTGTCCAGCATTGTCAAGGTTGATGGCAGAAGCAGTACAACCTGATTGTTTGAACAATTTGTGCATCCCCAGTTGAAACACTTTGGATGAGTATGGAAACTAAGAAAAGCATTTACATTTACATCCAGTGTCTGAGGACAGTGAGGTCAGTGAATACAATATACTGTACAGTGGCGCTTTAAGTTCATTTTGCTCTCTCTGTGGGTGGTGGGGGCAGGCGGCGGCTCTTGGCTTTTACAAGCCTCGTGCCCTGGAAAAAATTAGTTCCAATCCTCTCTCCAAAACGTTAATGAGAAGCACACACAGGAGGAAAGGAGGGTTGGATGGAGGTCGCGGTGGTGGCGAGCAGTGGGGAGGATTGTCCAAGATGGATGGCGGAGGAAGGAACAGAGACGTTTGCCCCGCTGCATCCTCACCCTGCCATGACCTGAAATGCCTCTGAGAATTGCTGCAAACACGCAACTCCCTCAGCATTCCTCAGGAAACTACGTAAAGCCACATTAGAGACACAGATGAAAAGATAGTCGAAAAAAAAAACACCTCAGGGTGCGGATAACTGCTGTGTCACAGTTTATAGATTCAGCTTTTCATGAATTAATGAGCCGCCACACACACACACACACACACACACACACACACACACACACACACACACACACACACACACACACACACACACACACACACACACACACACACATTTACAAATACACACTCACACACACAGAGGAAGCCATGTAAGTTTGATATTGTATCTGGAGAGTGTGTTTGACTAATTACTAGAAGTTTACACACCACCATGTAAATGTAAACAGTAGTTAGAAAGTCATGGACCTACAGCACAAACACTAACAAACGTGTCCAAGTCTGTGCTGAAGAGGGAAACTTTTTGGAAATGAATCAGTTTGAATGTTTATGCACCATTTCACATTACTCTCATCTGTGTTCTGGATCACATTTCAAAATACACAAAGGGACACTGTTCTCTTATGTAATAATTCCTCTTTCGGTTTTATTTCAGCTCCCTAATTCGCATACGTTCTTTGTTTTTGTTCTCTTCCTCAGTCTCCCTTAAAACCCGAATAATGTACAGTATACGCGATGGGGACTGATGTGTCCCTGTGCGTCTAAACGGGCCGCTGTCTGAAGCCTGGGCCTGGATTAGGAGAGAGGCCTGAAAGGCGAGGACAGACTCTCAGTGTGGGAATGACCTTGAAAGAGCTCCATTGTTCCATAAAACAGCCTAACAGTGTTCGATGTTGTGTATGGTTGAGCTCCAACTGTTTACTCTGCTTGTCTTCTGGGTGACAAGAGGAAGCTATTGGCTTCGTGTGGGAGTTGCACTTTCTCAAATTATATCTGATGGAACGTGCCCTTTTGAAGGGTGGACAAGAAGGTTAATTGACAGCCTGTCCATCAAAGCTTGTACATACCTTCTGCTGTGATGTAGCTTTCATGATGTACTGTTCTCCATCTAAGGTTTCTTCCACATATATTTTGATTTGGATTTAGACAATAAGTGATTGATCAGGGATTGCTGATATATGTAACGGTGGACAATATGAAGTAGTATCTGTCTTCATCCACATGTAAAGATATTGAAACACAGATGGCCTGGAAATATCCAGCAAGTTGTCAGCAGAAGGCTCCTAAACTATGTGGAGATTATAATTATTAATGTGCGGTGTAAGTGTGTGTGCAGTCAACGCCAACTCCAGTATCCATACACATCTGTGTCATTTTCCTGTCGGCTGATGAGCAGCAATTTGTCTGAGTTGCAAATGCATATCTTTTTTAAACACTTGGTTAATTCAAGGCTATTTGAAATGTCAACATGATTGTTAGGTGATTTTAGTTTAGTTTAAAAGCTCGTTTTATTTTTACATGATTTATTACATCTTTAAGGAGTCTCAAACTTGTAATACAGACAAAAACTATATTTTCAAAGAAGCTTATTAAACACTTTACTTTATCTATGCTCTCCGGGCGTGGATTTTCAAGAGTCTAACTGGTATGTGTGCTTTTGCAGGTGAATCCACATATCTGAATGACCATGGACCCCCGCTTCCAAGAGTAAGTCCTACTTTCTGTGCTTAACCCCCCCCCCCCAGCTCCCTGTGTCTGATGTGCTTCACTGAAATCGAAAGCTGTTCAGTCCATTTCAGGATAAGTGGTGGAGTCCGCGTGAAGGCCCTGCATGCAAACTCCCTCTAAATAGCAGTTAGACCAGGCTTCAGCTCTACAGATGTGCTTTGAACACACTCTCTCACACACGGCGCTGACACAGGGTCCTTGTATCCATCCAGCTGCATGTTTGCAGGAGTATCTCTGCTCTGAGCGTCCTCTTTTCCTCCCTACCAACCGCTTTCCTCCTCTGTCTGGTCCTTGTTTATTATACACCTCGTTAATCGCTCACTTCATTTTTCGCTTCATTGCTGTTCTCTCGGGCCTCCTGTATTTCCCTTTGCTCAGGTTTGAACTATTTATGCTTTTGTTTGCACATAGAGTTAGAATTTACAGCATTGCTAACTTGAGCTGTTATCGTTGATTATGAGGTTTGCTTGCGGCATTTCGGAGCAGCTGTTTTTGGAAGTTTTGTGTCGCATCTGGGCTTTGTTTGTCAGTTATGTCTTTAAAACTTGTTCTGACCATTCAAACAACAAAAGAAGCCACAGTGCTTGATTTTTACAGCAGCATTCAGCAGGGAAGTATTATTTATAAGGAGCACGGTTGGAATCTTACATTTGGTATTTAGAATATGCTATTATTTTACATTATATATATATATATATGAATCATTTTTATTCATAACAGCCTCATGCCAATTTACATAACTTCTCCTGTCAATAAAGTGCATGCCAAGCTTTGGGTTTTATATGCGATATTCCATTAAATAAATGGAAATCATGCCTTATAAATCAAACTGTTTTTATGTTGCCACAATGGAGTCACTGTATTCTAATTCTGCATATTTACTTCAGCAAACACACGCTTGTCTGAGTTACTACAACTGCAAAAAAGTTTGACATTCATGGAACAGAAACTGTCAGAAACCAGCAGTTGTTCCTTTATCTTTTGCGTGAATCACTTATTGTTTTGTAGTAAAGTACTATAAGCTTTTTGCATATGTCTGTAAAAAACATTGCCAAATATTTTTAAGAATGCAGCCTACATCCCGCTGAGCCAATTCAAATGTTGAAATATTCATCTGGATGTGGTTATCAAGACCTTTTTTCTTTTTTTGTTTAGCTTTGTCTCTTAGCTGTCTTTAATAATAATCTTTATTTGTCAGTATAAATCACACAAAAAAGTTGCTTTTGACCCATCGCGAGTTACGCCAGGCTGCCATTATTCCAGAGTAGTTGGGGTCCAACGGCTTTGCTAAGGGGTTCCACTCTCAGCCAACCCCGGGATTTGAACCGGGGACTAAGCTCGCCTCTGTCACCGCTAGGTTACCGCTCCTCGTACCCTAGATAGCATGAAATATGGTAAAATAATGTTAGGGTGATGCATCAGATGAAAAGTAGAGGTGTCTTTATTTTAGTTTAAGCTCAAGCTTAGAAAATGATTCTAAAAACAGGAAAGTTGAGGGTGGTGCTCTTGTAGTAAATATGTGACTGTAAACACCCAACCAGGGGGCAACATCTGGTTTTAAGAGCTTTTTAAAGTGAGGGTGGGCCAGTGGGCCAGGCTGGTCACTGCTTTGGCTGCCTACCCGGGACGAGCCACCTTTGCCTCCCATACCATTAAAAACCCACCTATAAGGGTCCAGGTGGGGGTGGCAGTTCAACCGCTGCCTGCTGTCAGCTCGTCTGCATGAGCCGCTTCACTGGGCCCAGGCTAGAGACTGTTGGTCGCAATACCTCTGGACGAACTTTGCCAAAGTCACTTCAGTTAGTATCATAGGTTAATGTGAGCTTAGCTACAACAGGTCGCTTGTGGTAAGTAGACAGAGGTGTCAAGTAACGAAGTACAAATACTTTGTTACCTTACTTAAATAGAAATTTTGGTTATCTATACTTCACTGGAGTAATTATTTTTCAGACGACTTTTTACTTCTACTCCTTACATTTTCACGCAATTATCTGTACTTTTTACTCCTTAAATTTTAAAAACAGCCTCGTTACTCTATTTCATTTCGGCCTTTAAAAAAAAACTATCCAGTTAAATTGCTCCATCCGGATAGAGTGAATGTGGTTGTGGTTGTTTCAGATGTTCTTGTCCAGTTTTGTTCTTACATCCGTTCCCTCAGATTCCTGCAACTAAACTTGGATGTACATTCCAATAAAGGTTAGGATAAAAGATAACATGCCTCTGAAGTTTGACTTTTTGCACCATTACAATACTTATAGGCAACTAGTCATCATATCTCCTGCTCTCTGAAACACATATTAATGCTCAATAGTACACATATATGGTTCTTTAATATATTTGCATCATACTAAGATGCATTCATTTTCAATGGCTTTTGTCCTTAATGGCTTGTTTCCCCCTTACATTACTTTTACTTTATACTTTAAGTAGTTTTGAAACCAGTACTTTTATACTTTTACTTGAGTAAAAAACTTGAGTTGATACTTCAACTTCTACAGGAGTATTTTTAAACTCTAGTATCTATACTTCTTCCTGAGTAATGAATGTGAATACTTTTGACACCTCTGTAAGTAGACTTGTTTGTGGCACCCATTTGCCCATTTTTGGATTCACCAAGGTTGAGAGGAGTCAGTTCCTGCCAACGTAGCATCCCCCATAAGCTGGCTTCTGGTTTGTCCAGCACTCTTTACGCTGCCTGTGGACCCAGTGTAAGCAAGAGCAGACAAGTGTCCTACTCTTCCCCGTTCTCTAATCAAAACAAGACTTCTAATCAAAACTGGCGGATAAAGTCTACCTGCAGCAGCAGAACGTCGTAAAAAAAAGGGCAGCTGAAGTGTCCAAGCAGAAGTGATGAGAGGACATCTGCTGGTTGCAGCCACATTAAGAGCTTCACACAGGCTTTACTGCTGTGCGTCTAGTCTCCAGACGACCAGGCCAGGCTGACAGTTGTTATAAGTTAGATGCAAACGTTGATTAACTCTGTGTCAGCTGTCATCTCATTTCCCACACTGACTGCGCTAATGCCATGTCAGTGGTAAGCAGCACACCAGCCACATTTTTCATTACCCCGTGTGTCCCCTCGGTTGGAGTCCCTCTGCCGTTTCAGCAGCTGTCTGATGGCCTGCAGCATGTGTTTTTGAAAAGGCTGCGGTTCTGGTAAATGTAGGGAAAGATTAGAAAGCAAGTTCAAAGCTCATCTTAAATGAGCATGAAAAATAACACTTCTCCAAAACCAGAAGTGTGAGACTTTATATGTATGGGGGTGTGACTGGAATGAAATGTCCCCTCCACATGTGTATACTTTAAAGACATTCATGAGTTACATAAACATACTTAGATGGAAACACAGCGACAGCTACAGAGTCCTTCCCTTGTCCTTTCAGCACTCATTAATAACAGGAAATGCTTAGCGCCTCCAATCTCTCCCAAATGAAAAATAAACAAGCTGTTCTTACATGGAAGTAGGATGATCGCTTCACTGTAAAGTGCACTGAACCCAGATCAGGGTTAAGTCTGACCAACTGAGCTGTTTCTTTTATGCTGGAGTTGGAAGTTGGAAGCCATAGCAGCTGGTATGGCTTTTTCCAGGAACTAAACGGGACTTTTAGGAAGATGTCTCAAAACGGTGCAATCCCTTTTGAGGGTTTGATTGTAAATAGATGGGGAAGGGGAAGGACTTTTCAAATCCTCAAAAGTTCACTTTAGGTCACTTCTCCAGAAGTATAGCTGCAAATGTCACAACAAGAAATTCCGAATAAGCATCATCATTTCTTGCAACATTGATATCAGCCCTGCTACATATTACTCCGCGAGTCTATTATTGACAGAATCATCTGCTGTCAGACGGAGCGGGCGTTTCTCACAGCATGCATCAGAAACTTAAGCTCTCGAAAATGGAAACAATAACAGCACAAACTGAAAGATCGCCCCTTTTGTAGCGTCAGTGTCAGCGGGAGAGTTGGGTCTTTTGATAGCGTCTCTGCTGCTCCTCCACTGTTATTCAGCATCAGGCTGTTAGAAGTTTGACACAGTCATTTGTCATAATATCAGCAGGGAATGATGTCTTGCAAAGCACCGAATGTATTTCACACGCCTCGTTATTGTCACAAGCCGAGATGTCTGTGGCTATTTGGCATACACTGAGGAATGTCGAGCTGCTGTCCAAGAAAACCATCTCCATCCTGCCTGAAATATTTTCCCAAACCAGTGAAACGGCTTCTCTTGAGGGTAGTTTTTTGAACTACTTGATGTATTGCACTTTTTTGGGAGGGGGGAGTCATATTTAACCTATACGCCTGCTGTGAGTTTTAGTTCGAGGGCACAAGTTGAGGCTTGTCTGTCAGTAAAGCTTGTGTCAACTCCTGGAAGCTTCTTTAAGACGTAAGATGTGACGGTTTTCCAGAAAGGAACCAGAACTATTGACACCCTTGAAAGGTCACCAGTCCATCAGCACAGAAACCTACAGGAAAACTTGTTTCTATTACAATGTTGTTGTTTTTTTTGGTCCTTTGCTTATTCAAGAAACCCAGTGTCACGACAGTCGTGACCTGATATAAAACTATAATCTCATCAGGTTTGAAAGGAAAAAGCACGCTAATGCCATTTCCAGTCTTTGAGTGAAATACATCCACATGTTTCAGACTAGCTCAAGCATCATTTACAGTATGAGCTGATTGATTTCCCTTGCAACATCATCTTTTATGTATCATTTGTATATTTCCTCTTCACATTGTGACAAATTGCTTTCCCATAAGTCCAGCTAAATGTTGGAGGAACTTGCGCTTGACTCACAAGTAGGAATGGGCGATATTTTACCGTTCACGATATACCGTCAAAAAAATTCCCCACGGTAAGAATTTGTCATGTCGCGGTAAAAACGATAAATTCCCGTTGATG
This sequence comes from Cololabis saira, assembly GCF_033807715.1. Classification (NCBI taxonomy): domain Eukaryota; kingdom Metazoa; phylum Chordata; class Actinopteri; order Beloniformes; family Belonidae; genus Cololabis; species Cololabis saira. The sequence continues at coordinate 24,168,067 of NC_084604.1, forward strand.
ATGTTTTTGTGTAACAAACATGGCGGAAGGGGGATCTGAGAGCGAGGAGCTCGCTGTTAAACGAGGCTCCAGCTCCGTTATCTGGAACTGGTTTCGATTTAAAAAGAGAGACGAGGAGCAAACATCATCTATTATATGCAGAGTCTGCAAAAAAACAGAAGGAAATGGTTGTTACATTTTGATATAACGTTTGACTATTATGAAAAAAAATTGCAATATTAATCTAATTTGTGGCTCCATTATGTTCCAACCACAGGTTAATTTGCACATTTTATTCATATTAGAAGAGGTCATCACTGATAGGATTTTATTTTCAGTGAACTTTTATTTATTTGTCCTGTTCTTTATTTATCAGGTTGTATTTTTTTCTACTTTGTGATTTTATAAGCTGAGAAAACTGTTTAAGCCATGCAGTTTGAATAAATGTTGAATCTGTTCTTACGTTTCAAACTTGTTTCATTTGAGTCATTACAGTTTTACAGTACAGGTGTACTACTTTAATTGGTTTTTATGAATTCAATTTAATTGGTGTAGTTTAGTAGCATTTAGTATTCTTTTAGAGCAGTGATTTGGGGGCTCCAAAGACTGAATGTGGTGATAGATTTATAGTTACAAAGATGGAGTTGAATTGGTATTTTTTTTATCGTAATTTTTATCCTTATCGTGATAAATGCCAGAAATTATTGTGATACATTTTTTGGTCCATACCGCCCATTCCTACTCACAAGCACCTCCTCACAATGCTTCCTCCCTCTTAATTTGCGCCCTGTTCTCCGTTTGACTTCGTTGATACTCATCCTCTCGTGGCTTTTCTCTGTCGTTCCACCGGGCTCTGGAACTCAATCAGAGAAGACGTTGCTGTTGTGACTGGGCCTGTGCTCGGGTGGCTCTGCTGCTTTTGGCGAAGACGGGACAGAGTCACACAGCGTGTGTGTGTGTGTGTGTGTGTGTGTGTGTGTGTGTGTGTGTGTGTGTGTGTGTGTGTGTGTGTGTGTGTGTGTGTGTGTGTGTGTGTGTGTGTGTGTGTGTGTGCGTGTGTGTGGTAGAGGGATAGGCCACGTGGAGTAATGGGGTGGGGGTTGTAAAGAGTGATAAACATCCATTTAAGAGCATATAATGATCCATCCTGTAAAAGTTTTTTTAACCAGTGACAGGAAATCCTCGTTTGAACTTTGATTCATCTTTGAACTTCTGGGTTTAGTTCATGGGAGTCGGTAGACTTTATACTCACTTATTCATTTGAATTAATGATGGAAAATGCTTTCATAACAACAACAATCCATCCATCCATCCATTAACTTTCAATTATTCCAGTCAGCTGGTGGGGTCAGCAGTCTGAGCAAAGGCCTCCCTCTGCAACTCCTCTAGTGGAATAATGAGGCAAGTTGAGGCCTCCTTCTTATTGGAGATGCCCAGAATCCGTCCCCAGAAAAATCATCCAGTACTCATCCTAACCAGATGCCCGAACCGTCTCAGCTGGATCCTCCTCTAGATGTGAGGGAGTGGAGCAGCGAGTCCGCGCAGGGTCTCTCCAGGATTAGATTAGATTAGATAAGAATTAGATTAGATTATTTATTTATTGTACCCTTGGGTAAATTTGGTTTACAGTGAGTGATTGATCTCGTATTATACATACAATCCAAAACCAAACACTCAACAACACAGGACAAGATAAAGTGACGACAGTGCTTTGGCTAAAAGAACAAAAAGGACGGCCTCAACATAAGAAGCAAGATAAATTAAAACATCAGTAGATAAAAAAAAACACTAAAATATTCAAACCAAGCCAAAGGATAAAAAATGTGCCTTTTCATAAAAACAAGATAAAGGAAACAATACAAAACATAAATACAAGGTTATGTTGCAGTTTCTCTCACTTGTTAATCACTTGGATGACTCAGCTTCTCACATTATCTGGAAGCGAGGGTCCATTCATTCACTGATACACCCGTCAATCCCCCACTACATCCTCCCCCTCACTCATAAACGAGACCACAACATACTTGAAGCAGCAGGACCCACTCCCGACTCCCGAGGGAGTTTCACACTCTGATACTCTGAACCACTCCAGTGGGAGCTGAAGGCAGCTCGACGATGCCGGCGAGACCAGACCATGTAGAAAAAGCAGAAATGTAACTCAGAGCCCCTCAAACCGGGCCCCAAACCGGGCCCCCTCCGTTCTTTGATTCCTCCAAGAAATTCTGTCCATAAACATTGAGAGATTTCTATATATTTTTCTTTTTTTAATGTTACTTTATGGACACAATGATCCATCTTTCTTTCATGTTTGTGGTAGAAGTCGCATTAATGAGGAATCTTTTTCCTTCCCATTCTGTCCCCTAACCACTTTATTTTGCTCGTTTTTCTGTCTCTCCTGTCATCACTGATAAATTTACTGCTGTAGCATTTCCTCTTAAGGGCCAATTGCGTGACGCCCATGAATTCTTTGGGATAATTGATAAATCGCAGATTTTTTGTTCTCATGTGTTGAAATGACCAACGTTTTCGATACTGTATGTACTTAAGGGCCTCAACTTCCTTGCTTGTACCTTTTAATAATAATAATATTTTTTCCCTTATTAATCCCACAATGGGGAAATTCTTTCTCTGCATTTAACCCATTTTCTAGTCAAACTAGTAGCAGTGGTCTGCCATTTGCACGGCGCCCGGGGAGCAGTAAGGGTTAAGGGCCTCGCTCAGGGGCCCAAACCTGGGTCCTCCAGACTCCAGCCCTCCTCTGCAACCACTAAGCTACCACTTCCCTTTTTTACCACCTCCCACTTTTATCTTTCTTTTTGGATTTCTGAGTCACAGCTAAGCTGTTTCTTTAATGAGTGAGTCATCAGACTCTTACAAGTGTTCACTGTAATGCATGTCTGCGTGTGTGTGTGTGTGTGTTAGTGATAAAACAGCAAAAACTTTCGTCAGTATCGATTGCAGCGTAATCTCTGACTCACTAAGTTCACTGGAAGCATGGGTGTATAGGGAAACTGCTCGGCCTTTTTGTGTGCTGTTGCTGAAAGGAAATGAGCTGGGAGGTTTCTGGTGTCCATCCTCAGAGGAAAGGAGACGTGTAAAACAGAGGAAAGAGTAGAGAGGAAAAGGCTAAGGAATCTACTGAGCATTTGATCGGTTCCCAGTTTCCCTCCTTGCTTTTCCAGTTTTTTGCATCACTTCATACTTGTCTTTAGACAGGACAAATGTTTTATTTTTTTCACATCATTAGCAAATGATGCTTCACAGTCAGAATGACCATTTTAAAGCTTTTACCTTTGTCTTCCTCTTGGTGTGTGTGTGTGTTTGCAGGTGCTTCCATTCCCCAGCCAGGTGATCTATAACCGTGTGGGGAAGTGCGGCAGCCGGACCGTCGTTATCTTACTGAGGTTACTGGCTGAGAGGCACCAGTTCAACCTAGTCTCCTCTGACATCCACAATAAAACACGCCTCACAAAGCATGAACAGGTGAGCTCAAACCACACAGAGAGGTGATGCTTTTTTCTTCTGTTTTTGCAGTTTAATATCCCGTTATTGAATTGTGGCGGAAACATTTTTTGAGGTGTAATGTTGCACTTGGGAGTCAATGACAGATAACCTGTTGCTGTTTTAATTAACCTTACATACTTGTTGGAAATTTTCATGGAAAAAACTAAAAGCTGCTTCCCAATCTTCTCAAATTAAAAGGATGGTTTTGGTCCTGGGCTGTCTGGAACCTTCACATTAAAATGGCCATCATCAGCTAGACATAATTAGCTGAGTCAGAAACTCTAACAAATGACTTCACTTCAGGGTTTATTAAGAAGCAGTTTTGCTGCTTATGGCCATCACTTTTGCATTCTTACACAATTATCTTTTTATTTAGTTGTTTTCCTTTTGCTGCTGACATTTGAAAAAGAAATTTAAAACTAAAATGAACTTGCACGTGGGACCCTGCGGCCTTTAGATCCCATGACCACAACCACTAAGCAAGGCATTCATCATTAATGCTTAGCCTAATAGAATCAGGTTAATCAAATTCTGTTTATACACTGAGATTTCATTCAGCTGATGTAGTTAAATCTTTAGAACATCTGAATTGGTTCCTGCTTAGGGTAAACATTACGTGAAATGTATAAAGACCGAGCCCACAAGGGTGCAGTCTCTTTCAGCGAAGCAAAGGGTCGTGCAGTGGTTGTCTTTCATTTACTTGAGAACAGGGCCGAGGGATCGGGAACGTCCTTTTATTATATCCTAGAATATCTCAAGGACATGAGTGCTGATTTCACTGGAGAAAACCACTTTTATCTGGAAAATGGAGCCTTCTGAAACACAAGTGCAGGGCTAAAACAAACTGTATGAAGAACACAGACCAAACTAATTTTAGGAATGTCAAATGTCTTTTCTATCAGGAGTTGTGTTTTGTTTACATGGAATATGCAAATATCTCATGTGAAGTATTTTTTTCTCTTGCTTATCACAAGATGTCCCAAAACTTAATTTTCAAATTTAGTCAAGTGTTTAATATAACCTACATGGTCCACGTTGATTGTGCTAAAGTCTTTTTGGCAACAACTAACTGTTTAAGTGCTACTGAGCACCTGATCTTTCATTTAAGTCAAAGCACTTTATACAAAAAACAAGTTCAAAACAGTCCAACTAAGTGTTATCCAATCTTGTCAAATTCATTATATTTCCTTTAGTCGAATCTATTCTGTTAAAATTCAAAATAAAAGATAAAAAAGTGCTCGTTCATAAAGGAAAAGCCAGGCTTTGAATCTCTTTGTTGGAATCCCACATCCCGAGAAAGCACGAGGGGACAGTGAAGAGGGGAAAAGGAAATGATTAACAGAGATTAAAAAGAAAAGGACTCAGGCAGGCGGCCATCCGTAAGAATAGTACAGAGAATAGCATAGTCTTTTATATTTTAATATAAAAGACTATGAGCAGGCTCTGATTGTACATCAACTTTACGTTAACCTGCCAAGTGTAAGTGTAACCCTTACACTCTGCTCGTTTTAGAAGGTAAAGAAGACATTTTATTGGAGACATGTATCCTAAATGTGCAGATTATCCCGTGATTCACGCCTCGTCTTGAATCTTTCAGGAGAAACTGAATTCATGAATTGAATTAAATGTGTGAAAATGTATCAAGACCGACTTTCAAAGTAAATGCAAAATTAAAATATACTTTATTAATCCCCAAAGGGAAATTGATTTATTTATTAAATGAATTGAATAAAGCCTTTAACTGACGTAATCTTATCAATCGTAATCATATTATTCTTTTTATTCGGATATTAATCATAATCAAGGTAAAATGTTCTATAAAACATGATATTTTTTGGAGGTCACATCACCAGATATCGCCCACGCTCAGTGATGTCCAGCATTTCCCAATAAAGCGAAGGCCCCTCGAGCCGTCTATATGAGACGGCAGCTTCATCAAGTGTTAGTGTGGGAGGATTGCAGCGATGACTCATATCAACCATGATGTTTCTGGCTGCGTCCTTTAGGAAGATGCTTGTGACCCACTTGTGTATGGCCGGCTGATGCTAAATGCGTACAACCATTACCGAGCAATTTGATGTAAATGTTAAGCTAATGTTTAAAAAGTTGACCCATTCATCAAACCCTGAGTGCAGGCTGCACACACAGTGGCTCGGCACACAAGAAATCTCTGTGAACGCTCCAAGCAGCGCGCCCCCAGAAAAAGTGCGAGCATTCCAGCGTCTGAGCAAGGTGTTTGGGGGGGTCTGTTTAAGAGCGTCCTTGTGTGTCCGTAAAATGTTCCTCCATTTTTCTCCATTTATTTGCACGCGTACCTCAGTGCATGTTGACTTATGCAGATGCGGACACACGTCTCCTAAGTTTAGAGGTGCTGGTCTCATCAGTTGTGGTTCTGGCGGGAACTGCAGTTTTTGGATGGTTTTTCCCGCTGGCTCTCACAACAGTGTGTCAGAAGGTTGGTTGCCGGCGTGGGTCGCCGGGACGTGAAGGTGCCCCATTCACGTGGAGCCGCGCACAACGTCTGACCTGACATATCCCGCTGGCTGTCGTTTTTCAGTGACTCCGGCCCCCGAGCAGATACTCGACACCAAACTTTATAAGACCACCAGCTGCACTTATTTAGGCGGAATCTCGTGGAATCCTCTGATTACCGCGGCTTATATTTAACTTTTGCCGTGAGATGTATAGTTTAACTGAATTAGTTAAACCCAAGGTAGCAATCAAAGCTTTTTTTGGTGGTTTTAGCTCCTCCTCTGTTTCCTTTGATGAGCCCTCTTAGGACATGGCTGAAGAAGGAGGGGTGAGGTAGGTATGTCTGGAATCCTCCACTTTCTCCCTCTAACTCTCTCTGGTAAATTAGAGGCGGTAGGGGGGGGGTCTGGCCAGACAGACAGACAGACTGACAACGGGTTGGGTCAGCAAAAACACACGCATACACACACTTAAAATCACCAAATGTGCCAAACGCATTCTACATCTGCACACCAACCCCAGCGTTGGGGGGAGGGGAACATATAAAACTGATTAATTATCCTCTTTCTGGAATACTGATTGCAGAATGAATGTTTTATAGGGAAAGACAGTGCTAAACTAAGGATACCTGCAAGGTTGTGCAATATATTTTACAATGCTAAAGGCAGGTTTTATAGCAGAAGAGATCCATAGAAGGTAGAAGCAGCGCGAGTGGAAATATACTGAGTTTGTAGAGAAGAGGGAGGGAGCAAAGCCCAAATCTGACTGGGGCCTCAAGTTAACTTGCCTTCTGTACATAAACAAATATACATATTAGTATTGCTATCCAAACAGAGTTGCTGTGACATAACAGGTGCCCATACAGAGTTTATATGAGCAGGACATTGAAACGGCTTCTTAGCTGATCCGAACTTTGCAACAGATACAGTATGTTTTTACACGGCGACTGAATAAAATTGTGAAGATCGGGTGGAAAATAATCTACAGTATTTAGCCACGTAATGTGTGGGGGAAATTAGATTTGGGAATATTGACAAGATAAAGAGTACAAAGCACCCAAACAGTGGATCAATGAACTTGGATCATATTGTACTCCAGCAAAAATATTGTATTCCGTTAGAAAAAAACCTAGAGACTTTGACCTTATTTGGGGACCTTTTTTGGATTTTTTGCTTTGAATGGACTGATGATCTGAATCATCGACTATATTAATGAATGTGTTTACACAGGACTTGATTATTTAATTTATTATTCATTTTTGTTCTAGTATTGATAGACATATGTTAAATGATTTTGAATTATGTAATCTATTGACCATATGAGGGAGGGAAGGGGAGAGGGTGTGCTGTTGTTTTTTATTTTTATTTACTTTTTTTTTTATTAATTATTATTATTTATTTATTTTGGTTTAATTAATGTTATGAAAAGTAAAAAAAAGGGGGGAAAATATTGATAATTATATTGTAATTGTAACTCTTATTTCTTTTTCTTTTAATGCCCTCAATAAAGACATCTATACAAAAAGATAAAGAGTACAAGAGGAAATGACAACGTGGCACAGTTTAAAACAGAATATTGATTATGCAGAGCAAAAAAGGTTCAAAAAAGGTTTGTGTAAAGAACACTTGTCCAGAAGTAGATGGATTCATTCACTCAGTGCGTCTCTTCCTGCCGGGCGCCCGCCCCTGCCTGTCTTCTCTGAAATAGCCACACTTGTTCCCTCTGGGAGCGTGTAGATGCTGTTCCAGCGGGACGCTTCATTGATAGTATCCTGGCTCATTGACTGGGTACATCCAGCTGCCAACTCTCATCTAGTAGCCGAGCTGCCAAGAGGATTGTTTTGACTTGCTACAGAAGCACCTCCAGTCACTTTCTTTTTTGCCTGACTTATTTTCATGCATCAGTCCCTGCAAGTGTGCTTGAAAATTGGTGAAGCTTTTTTAACTTACTGTTCCAACCCCGACATGATTTAAAAACATTGTTTCAGCAGTCTTGAAACTTGAGATCCAGAACCAAGTCAAACAAATTAGTTAAAGTCCAAAACAATATTACCTTATTTATTGAGACAGGTGATTCAAATCAACCCATTACACACCGTTCAGTGACAGTGCTTCAAGGGAAAAAAAAAACAAACTGAAAATGCATCATGATGAATAATTTTTTTTAACTATTTAGTTGACAATTCCTTCTCAACTAGGAGTTGATAACTCTGACTGTTCTGCAGCTTTACTGCAGCTAAGGTTGATCAGGAGTCTCTCTGTGTGGCAATCTCAACTCACCTATTAAACACAAACCCTAGGGTTGGGAAATTGACTTAAAGGAGCCGTCTGTAGGAAATGGCCAAAACTGGTACTGCAGTCACTTTCAAAATATTGTTGAGCGGCGTGTACCCTCCCCCTCCTCCCCCCGACCAGAGGTTGCCAGGTAGGCTGCAGAATGCAGCAGGAACGTAGGCTGCCATGGCAAGCGACGAGTCCTACACAGTTAGTTTATTTTCTGTATTTAATGCTTTATGAAAGATCTTTTGCGAAGTTATAATGTAGTTTTTGGAAAGCTAGACATTTTTTCATCCAACACGTTCGTAGCGGCTGCTGCGATAATTAGAGCCGAGCTGGCAACCCGGATGCCGAAACAATACTGACTTGGTGATTGGGAGATAGGTGGAGGGTGGAGCTTCAGACCAAAACAAAAAATGACAACATAAACATCAGTTGAGGGCTGCAACTCCTCTTTTTAAACTGGAATATCCTGGCTTGAGTGCCGTTGTCAGTGACATAAGTATTTGAAATTAACATGATTTTTAAATGTCTGTTGACATATCGGGGTCATTTTATGATTCGTTTTATTATTGCTCTTACATACAGCTCCTTTAAAAAAGGCTGTGGACCATTCTAAAGTTGGCGTTTCCTGTCATTGATTAAGCAGAAACCTCATCTTCCTCTGTCCTCTCAATTGTCACTTAATTTTCATTGGATAAAAGAGGGAGAGATGAATCCACCTTTCCTTGTATTTACTTTTGTTTCCAGTGCAGCCTGGCTTTGAACCATTCCCTCCCGCCATCACCTCTTGTGTTGCCAGCCTTGTTTCTCACCAAAAGCCAAAAGAGTTGGTGGAAGCAGTTAGTTAGGGAGTGAAAAACAAGTTACATAAAAAGAAGGTCATGGCTGAGTGTGGCTATAACAGGGGGATCTATTAAAAAGTACATGATTTCAACACTGAAGCATTTACTCTTCTTGAGGAAGGGCCATGCATTTTAATACAGGTGTAAAGTTCTCATTCAGAGCCCATGTGAAGGGTCTGCACTGTATATGACATTGCTGTGACATCACTCTGAGTTTATTTTGGCCTCTGGAAGCCTGTCGCTCCATGAAGACCTGGAAACTCTAGGAAGTTCTTTTTTTCACTTTGCAGAGCAGAGGGTTGAAGAAACCTGAAATAACAGTTTTGGAAATGTCAGCTTTCCTGTGCAAAACACTGAGGAAATAAGATCTTCGGGAATTAATAGTATGAGGGAATAAAAACAGTGGCTTTGCTTTTTTTTTTTCTTCATTGGTATGAGTTTGAAGATTCTTTAGATTGTATCAAGGTGACCCTTCAGCCTCAAATGTAACTTCATGGCCGAGCTGTACTTAATCCATTGTTGAGTTTTCATTTGCAGACAAAAATTGGAGGTAAATCTGAATTCGGTTGCTAGTCGCCAGTTGTTGTCTATGAACCCTTCTTAGAAGTGGCTCTTGAGGCCTGCCGACATGTCATAGATGCCCATCAAATATCAGGTATGCTTAATATCATACAGGTGTTGGCAGGGTAGAAGTCCCAACGAGAGTTCAAGAAACGGGTTAAGAAGGAAAAACATAAGCATATATGAAGGATGATGGCAAGTATGGCAAAGATGATGTGGTCTACTTGGACTGAAAATCATCAAAACATGGTTAAACTTTGGAAAGGTTTTTCATCTTTAATTTCCAACATGCAATATCATAGGCATCAGGAGAGAGGAAGCAGTGAAACAAACTGCCAGTTCTCATCAACAATTAAATGAGAGAACAAAAAAAGGGTTGATTCACCAAAAGGTCCTAAAGTTGAGCGTTGAGTCTCGTTAAAAATGTTGAACCGTCATTCCCATCGGCGGTGTCGCATGAACCCACTTCAAAACTTCCAGTGACAAGACAATCATGTCACATCAAAAACTCTCACAAAGGTGGAGATCAGCTTGAGTCAAAGGGCGAACCAACGGGGCTGTTGTGAGCTGAGGAGCACTCTCTTCCGTGGAAGTCAGCCACTCCCTTTACTGTTGATGAGTGTGCTTGGTTTACATGCTTAAAAAGCCAAACGGCACACTAAACTGAAGAGAAAGCTCACTTTCATGCTAAAAAAACCATATGCCTCCTTGTACAGGTGGATCTCATGAGGAACATCAGCAACGTCCCTCAGCCGTTCCTCTACACAAGACACGTTCACTTCCTCAACTTTACCAGGTAGTGTTGCAGTAACAGATCTAAAGTATGTTTTCTAATAACTGTTTTATTACATCATTCAGCATTTCTGTTTCTGTTTGTCAGGTTCAGGATAGAGCAACCTGTCTACATCAACATTATACGGGACCCCATCAACCGCTTCCTCTCCAACTACTTCTTCCGTCGCTTCGGGGACTGGAGGGGCGAGCAGAACCACCTCATCCGGACTCCAGGGATGAAAGATGATGAGAGATACCTGGTGAGTCCTTTGTGTTGTGTGAGGGCCGTTAATCTGCAAACACGGAGCGTTATTGTTCTAATCTCACGGCTACGACCAACCTGAGGCTGGCGAGCAGGCAGCACGCTGGGCTACCGTTTCAGGGCCATCCCAACACCCCAGCGCCTGCTGGAAGAGCCTTTCATCACCGTCACATTTAACGAGCTAAAGAAATAATGAATCTTTCAGCATTCTTCCCCTTTATCTGCCTTTCATCTCTGTCCCAGTGCCCACAAGTCCATTTACTTTCTTATTGACAGCAAAAATCAATTCTACAAATGCTTACGTCTTGAAATACTAATGCATTCAGACTGTTTTATATGCTGTAGCTGCACATGATTGCCAGTAAGAATCCTTCAGGTTTCTATTATTTTGGTCACGGGCCAAGTGGTATAATAGCATAAACTCAGCTGAGACATAAACTAAGATATACATACTGTACACGTCTCATTCTAGTAGACCCTTCATATGGACTATAATTATGAAGTGCATATACAGCTTGGCTTAATAGTAGTAGGATCTTCCATGAAGGATCTTAACAAGAACATCTTAACCTACTAAAATACTCCTGTTGCTGATTGTTTGATTTTGCAAATGCTCTGTATTTGATTTTGTTGTTATCTTATAGCAAATATTAACTTCCCCAATTGTAAATCTACAGTATTACAAAGCTTTAAAACCGCACTCTGCTCCTTTTGAAGATATCCCACATGTTGCCAGAGGGAGGTTGGATAATTGTAAGGCCATGGCCGCCTGATGTTAACCTAATATTTAAATGTGATTCGGATTTAAATTACAGACCCATCCTGCCACACGACAAACTCGGTATCCTACATCTGCCTTGCAGAGTTGTTTACCCCCATAGCAACGTTTTAAAGCCGATGCAGCTCATATTTTATAGCACATACAATTTTGAGGCTTTCTTTGATTTTCAAGTTGACGTTTTTCTGATCTCCGTGTGGATTTTATGACGAGGAGGAGCCACCTCGTTGGAGACAATTAGATACTCTAAGTTTGGCAGTGAAGCAATGCTTCAAAGTGGTGTTGGAGTTCCCCCTGGAAAAGTACCAGCAACTTTATTCGAGATAAGGGGGGAAGCAGGCAAAAACAAAACATATCGTCGCCAGAAAAAAGATCACATCACTCATCAACGTCCATGCACACACACACACACACACACACACACACACACACACACACACGTGTATGCTCCAGTCATTCCCCCTGCGGTCCTACGTGAGGCCAGACACCCTGAGAGCTGAGAAGCCCATTTGAGAGGCTAAAAAGACGAGTTAATGTTGAGTGTGACTGGGCGTAATTAAGTATTGCGCCACTTTCCCTGGAGTTTTGGAGCATGTGAGTTGAGTTATTAAAGTATGCAGGCCTCAGGGGCCCCGTGGTACATTACAACAGTGGAGGGGGGTATGTTATGTTGTTGTAGACTGTCTACCTGGATGCACGTGTGTGCTTCCAATACTAATGGGGATCGACTTTTTATCCACGTACTACTCACTACTACTACATACAAGTAAAGCTATCATTGCATTTTGAATTTTAGGAGTTCAACAAGAGGGTGATACTCTAAATAGGCCCATAAAGAGATATACTGTTAATGTGTGTCTGACAGCCTGATTTATTCGGAAGTTAAATATGGTAATAGTAAATGTTTTTCTTTTAGACAGAACCTGACGATCAGATTTAGGATTAACACAAGTTGGCGTTTAGAAAAGTCGACCTTTCTGCCAGAAAATTTCATATAAGAATTTGAAAGGTATTTGATACTGTGTTGATAAAAACATTTGGGAAAACTTGAATCTGCTGTTTAATCTGGAATTCCAAGGCGTCTGTAAGCGTGTGTTCCCCCCCCGTCTGTGCCAACAATCAGATTTCAGACGCATGTTGGATGTATCCCTTGGCCGGTGTGTGTTTGCCCTCCCTACCCCGCGCTGGCGGGATATGAGAGGTGTCAATGAAAGAACACTGTCCGTTTGCTTGCCGGGGGCCGTAAGAACCTGATGCACGTGCTACTGAGACATTCCTGTGGTCCTGTGGATTTTCCGTCCGTCTCCACGTCTCTTTTTACATACACATGCACTGCACTTTACAAAGGCACGCAGTGGTGAGGCGGTGACCTGGACATATGGCTCTTAGGGTCACACAAAATGTAAATGAGAGGCAGAATACCATGTTTTACAGTGTTAATTCCGACAGTATTTACCTAAGCAGTATAAGAATGATAAAAAAGCTATGTAGCATACAGATCATATGGTGGTTCCTACATGTTTTAACAATAACTTTCCCTAAAACCTAACCTAAACCTAACAAGAAAAATGTCAAAATGAGCCGTTCTCATCTTTTTTTTCCAGCTCCAGAATTTGTCTTCAATACATTGAAAATAGTTAATGTAAAGAGAAAGAGAAAAGGTTAGAGAAATAAAATAGCTACACAGCTGACAAGCTATTAGCTTGGCAGTCAAATAGATGTTCTGAACACATTTAAGTAAAAATTTTACAGCCATACAGTATTTAGCAAACCCATATTAAAATGATGAGAAGCTATGACGCCCACAGACTGTAAACATCACGGTTCATACATCTTTAATGGCATTCAAGGACATTTTCAAAGATATCCATTCATACCATGTGCAGGACAGACTGATTGGTTCAAAAATAGTTATTAATGGGCAGGTTTTATTTATGGCCATTAAAAGAGGCTATGTATTTTAACTGAATCCCAGTCTTTACTCGAAAAAATACAGTATTTACAGATAAGTATTGAGATTTTCTTCTGCTTATTAATGTGAAACTGTTCGGCATTCATACCCACAAGCATGCAAACAAACACGGGCGGAGCATATTCTCAGTAATTCAGTGTCTGTTATGAACACATGCAACTCAGTCTGGTTCTCACCGTTCAGAACGACTGGTCTGATGAGATGAGATTCCCACAATATCCCAGAGTCGTGTCATGCCCTGTCAATTAACCTGACGTGTGCACGCTCCTGAATAAATAAGAACCACGCAATGAGAGCAGCTTTACTGGCATCATTCATGTCTTAGCATGCCTTGACATTTTAAATACTGTGGTGTGGAGTATGTCTCACAGGACTGACTGCAAAACACACAACCGATGTACGGTCACACCTAGTAGGTGTTTCTCAATCGAGTGGCAAGACAGGAAAAGTATTTTCATGAATTTATTCACTTCTACCTCCCTAGCACTAGAGAGAGTATAAAGTTACCTGTTGAGTGAAAGATGCAGTGGAACCTGATACTATACCTTCAAGAGTAATTTATGTCCTATGCAGGCTATACGAATAATATACCTTAATATGTCATTTTAGCTTCCACAGAGTCATTTTAGTTTCCTTATCCCAGCACAAAGTGAACATGCGGTATGACATCTGCTGCATTTCATCCCGGCCCAAGGGTCTGCCCTCTGAGGGGGTTTTAGTGCTACACGAATAAAACTAAATTTGACCTGACTGTTCCCTCAAAAGGCTGAAAATAGATTAAAGACTCTTTACATCATCACCCTGTTTTCCCGTAAAAAAGAAACACAACAGATAAAAAAGTGACCTAATGCAAATCAAGACTGTAAACCCTCCTTCTTGGTGTCTCAGTAGCAGACAAACACTTCAACGCAAAAGGGTGTGCTAACTGTATAAACATGCCTTCATAAATGTTTCCACCTGGTTCCCAGGATTCAGTCATCAGAACCTTACATCACGCTCTCCGCAGCAGATTCGTCCCCTGGGAACATCCTGGCTTCTGGTTCTGTCTGTCCGAACTTAATCTCTGTGATGGACTATGCTCGCATCAGGGCCGGCTTTGATGAATCGCTCCGTTCTAGTCAGTCATTGCTAATCTATCAGAAAGAGAAATCTAAAGAGGAAGCTTGGAGGTCATTATTGGGCTTCTAGTTTCCTCTCTCTTCTCAGTCGGCTCTTTCATAAGACATGGAGGATGTCAACACCCTTTGTGCCATGTATGTTTTGCTTAGCAGTAACATGCTAACATGTGTTAATGCATAAGCATGTGGCTGTGAGTGAATGCAAGTAATGCTTTGTGGATGGTTTTGTTATTCAAGACTCTTTTTTTCCATTCATAAGCTTTACGTCACCTGACATGGATTTGACTGCTATTTCCACAGCACTCAGCTGCTGACCACTTTCACTCCTGCCACTGTTTTAAATCCTACTTTCTCCCTGTCACTGTCAAGTATCTCTCACAGTAAGACGTGCTTTGTTCAGTTTTCTTCAGATTTGACACTTTGACAATGAAATGAATCCCTGTTTGGTGTTTTTCTTTCTATGATTTGACTTCTTTTTTTTTCTTTTCCTTTTTTTTGTTTTTGTTTTGCTAATTGAATCTAGAAACATGCCCAGGTACAGTATACTTTTCATTCTGTCATCTCAGCTCTGAAAGAGCAGATGGAGGGCTGAGCTCATCTTCATTCACAGGATGTTGTTTGTCAAAGCGCTTTGGCTTCTCATATGACTGTCTGAGTTTAGGGAAGTTCAAGTGAAGAGCTCCCTCTTGTGGTGAAGAGGAATTATTCATTCGAGATCCATCTGCTGAACAGTGAATGAGCAACATCTGGAAATGATGGCTCAACAATTAAAAAAGCATACCCATTTGTTTGTTTGCTTTCAGGATATCAATGTTTGCATCCTGGAAAATTACCCTGAGTGCTCCAATCCTCGAGTTTTCTACATCATCCCCTACTTCTGCGGACAACACCCCCAGTGCAGGTAGGTCTGGGGTTCTCTTCAAGGTGCCTGACTACTTTAGACTTCTTTCCACATTGAACAGTTTGGTACATTTACATTGTGTGTCTGTCACAGGGAGCCCGGGGTGTGGGCCCTGGAGAGAGCCAAGCAGAACGTGCTGGAGAACTACCTCATCGTGGGTATCTTGGAAGAGCTGGAGGATGTTCTGCTCATGCTGGAGAGGCTCTTACCTCATTACTTTTCTGGAGTGCTCGAGATTTACAAGAGCCCTGGTAGGTGCTACAGTATCTTATTAAAGAAAAGAAACTCATTTAGCTGATGGTTCCAAAAAAAAATAAAAATAAAAATTAGCATTTTTAGGCTTTATTGAATTAGAAAGTCTTGGAAAGGCTTCTAAAAACCATTTGTAGATGGTTTCGATGTCAGAGTAAGAAAGATTATTCTCAAAGTGATTTATTAAATAAATAATGACACAGTGAAAAGGTCAGAGCACTTTACTACACCATAATAAGATACACTATGATCAGATTGTTTTTATTACGTTCTTATACGCCCACTCACACTTTAAAACAAGATTGAAAGAAAGGTTCCAAGTTTTCTTTTTGGTCATTAAAGTTTTTTATTTATTCATACACCCATAAAACATACAGTCAAACTTGAAAACAAACATTAGCAGCATCATCAACAGACAGTATATATCCAGCATACAACCGTATATACAAAGGCCTCCTGCAGATCTACATCTTTTTATTTATTTATGTATTATTTAAAAACAACCAAAATAAACATTCAACACCATGTCTAGAAATGTCCTACCGACAAAAAAATACATTCCCGGGCCCTCCTAAAATGTTTTTCATCATTGTTAATTCTAGCCAACATTCCGTGCATATGATGCAACTTCTGACATAGTTTCCATCCATTGTTTTGGGGCGACTGTACTCTAAGAATTATTCGAGCAGCTGTGACCATCCCATGTTTTAAAATCCCCGATCATATTTAGATACATTTGGCATTTCTATTTGGTCCCTTGACAAACACAGTCTTAGTGACAGAAGTATTGCCACACCGAGCTGTTTACTTTCTCCCAAAATGGGTGCACTAGTTTACATCCCCAAATTACATAACTGCACATAGTTTTCTAGCAACACCACTACGAGGGTAAACTTAAAAAAAAAATCATGAATAGTTAAAACTGTATCTGACTTTTTGGTCTTTTTTTTTTTCATTTTCTCACTGCAGAATACAAAAAAATGGGCAATATGACAGGAACGGTGCGCAAACAGACACCGACTCTGGAGGCCCTGCAGGTGCTCTACCATCGCATGCGCTACGAGTACGAGTTCTACAACTTCATCCGAGACCAGTTCCATCTCATGAAGAAAAAAATTGGGCTCAAGTCCATCTCCAAGCCCCCCGCCTACTCCCCCGCTTTCTTGCGCGAACTGTCCCGCCGAACCCCGGAGCCTCTGAGAGAAGACGAGGAGCTGGACTCAGAGCTGGAGGATGCCAACAGCTGGCTCGTCCATCCCTAGAGGCTGATAGATGAACAGTGGATGAAGTAAAACAAAAACAAAAAAAGAACTAAAAATCTGTCTAAAATTAGCTACAGAGAGTTGGAGGCAGCCTCGGTGCAAAAGGCAGTGTTGCACATCTCTTGGATCCTGACACTTGGGGTTTTTTGAGAATTCTCTTTTCCATCTGTGGAGTCCTGCTATGACAGCCTCAGCCCTCAGGACTTGAGTAATTGGACGGACAAAAAAACACACAAAAAAAACAACTGGCCTTTGACAGCGGGAAATCATATTAAGCTCAGTTTCTTGAGTGGAGTTTTGTTTTTAATTTGAGCTTGTTTTAGGGTTCATGTAAAGAAAAAAATAACTGTATTCACTGTAATCTCCAGGAGAGATTGGAGCGAGATGTGGACCGATGTACGTGTGGGGAAACATGTTTAATGTTAGCGAGGACTTCCCTGGAAAGAGCGTCACACTTTATGAAAGGGCTGATGTCCCTAAAAACTGGATTGGGACATGAATTTAAAAAGTGCCATGAGTTTTGTATGTATATTAGTTGTGCAGAATGTCTGTACGTGCCAAACGTGATAAAGAGATCCAGCGACTGTGAGAGAAGGAGCCCTGTGTTTATTGGCGATGTGATACAATTAAGTTGCTCGTATAAATCCTGGAACATAACTTTTTTTTTTTTGGTTTAATTTGTAAAATATTAGGTATAAATGAGGGTTAAACTGTATGCGCTCAATTATGAATTCAAAGAATTCCAACTGTGTGCGTACATGAATGAATGAGTTTTCCAAAATCCAGCAGTTTGTTTTAACATTTTTTAATTATTATTATTATTATTATTATTATTATTATTATTATTATTATTATTATTATTTGGGAAAAAAGTTCACATTATTACATGCATTAAGAGTAAAATGCTAAAAGCATTCATGGACCTTTTTTTTTTAATCCAAAGTTTAAAATAATTGAGCTTGCTAAATGCCAATGTTTCAAATGTGATGCATTAAAAAGCTGCACAAAAGCACTGCAGGTTTTTTTTTTTCTTTCTTTTTCTTTTTTTTGTGAGCCACACTTTCCAAATTTCTGCAGCAGAAATGAGGGATTTGGATGAATATCGACCGTTGATGTAAGTTTTGGTTGCAGACCATTTAAGGGATTTCCCTTCAAACGTTCTCTGTTGAAAGAGTGTGAAGTTTTGCGAACTAACTAACAATTCTTATTTACCAAACAGCTACGCAGACTACGTTTTCCTCGTCAGTCATAGAAAAAGTCACCCAGAGAATAGTAGGCCTAACCATAAGCTAACATGTGATCTCCACACTTTTACTTCCCCTCCTACTCCATCGCCTCTATCTTTGTTCATGTGTTCTGTGTTACCTTTTATGGCAGTTTAATTTATTATTTTTGTATTCATTTCCTCTGTAGATAAAACTCTCAGGAAGGAAAACCATGTCCAATAACTTGAGCATTTGTATCTTGGGTTTCTGGTGTGGTCTTGGAATTTAAACGGTGATTAGCGCAGACATATCAACAGCTCGGTCCCTGATAAGAAGAGAAATGCATTCCATCATTTATGGTCTTCAAAATAAAAGTCCTCTACCTACGGAAGCCAAGGTGTCAGGTTTTGCTTTTTCCTTCACATGTAATTACAGCTGGTCTCATTTCATATTTTCCACTCTGCTGTGGTCCAGCATGCTGATCTGCTTTCACCATGTTTGCAGCTCCATCCCAGAGGCAGCCTTTCCATCAACTGTAAAGTTTTGTAACATCTCAATCTGATGTTATACATTTTTGAAAAGCTCTTAACTTAAAACACTTTGTATCATCCCTTTAAAAGGTTATTCGGTGTGTCAAATATGCACTGCATGCTCTATTCTTTCAGAGATATTTCTTTTCTATCTCTTCTCATCCTCTGCTAGCTGGATCCACTGGGATTCATAACTTTTTTTTTTGCTAGAGTGTGACAGGGATTGTAAAGTCCATTTCAGGGTGCTTTGAGCAAGCAAACAGGGAATCTGTGAGTTGATGAATATAACAAAGAATAAGTGAAGTAATTTATGAGAGAGACCGTTTTAATGACATACTCTAGAAGCATTTATCACTTTTTGTTATGGTGAATAATAATTTAATTCGTTATGAGAGTTGTAACTGGAAAATTATAAAACCATAAAATGTATGAAAGCGAGAGAAGACTTTGTTTTCTGAAGAAGATTTTAACA
Organism: Cololabis saira; assembly: GCF_033807715.1. Lineage (NCBI taxonomy): Eukaryota > Metazoa > Chordata > Actinopteri > Beloniformes > Belonidae > Cololabis > Cololabis saira. Next base: position 24,187,230 of record NC_084604.1, read on the forward strand.
ATTTTCAGGTGTAAACTTTAAAAAAAAAAGTGTAGCACCTGCTGAGTGTTAAAGTGAACAACAGAAACCTTGCCATCCACTGATGGATGGATTGGTGAGACGTATCAAACATAAGCTCCAGCTCGCTGATCCCCGCTGCTCTCCAGCATATACTCCTGAAGTTTGTAAGGGATACTGGCTGTGATTGTGGTCAATGGTTTACCATCCCTCCTGTTTACTCACAGGGAAAATGCCCCGGGCCTCCTCCAGGTTCGTATCATCGTAACTGTTGTATATGCGTGTAAGGGGACCTCTGGCATTGCTGACATGGACCTAGAAGCTTGCACAAGATGAAGGGAGTAGGAATTTTGTCTCCCAAGATGTTGAAATGAGCAGGAGACCATAGAAGATGATAGAATTAGCCTAATAGAAAATTATAAAGTCCCAGTACCACAAGACTTGGCTTGATAAGCCAGCATGCCATAGGCAACAAGTCATTACTTGACACTTATTTTTATCAAATCTATACCACATCCTCAGTTTCAGTGTCGCATACCACAACGGCAACCGAAACGAATGCTGCCAGAGCTGAAATGAGGACCAGCAGAGTTCTGCTGGGACCTGCGATCTCTGGCAGAGTAGGAGCAGTTCCAGTAAGACAACAGGATGCCATGTTAAATGTTATTTCAGTGGTAAAATAAGAAATGGCCACTGCATTTTGCCCACACACATAATTAACAGCACAACAAAATGCATTCTCTTTGAAATTAGAATAACTTTATTCTCAGCTCAGAGGCTATGCTCAGAAGTAATTACGTGCAAAGTAGCAAAAATGATGACAGCAAGCCAAACAAAAGCACATGCTCCTGGTCATACATAAATGTGTTGCTTTAATTAAATTGTACTGGATGTGATACAAAAACAATCCAAACCCCTCTATGGACATTTGAACATGGGTTGCAATGGAGATTGACTCAGTTTTGAAGCCAGCCCCCAGTGGTCAGTTTAGGAACTGCAATTTTTCTTTCTTCCTTGTTGGTTTCGACCCCAAGGTTGAAATGAGAGGGCTGCAAGTGTGAGTGTCCTCAAGAGTGGAGAGACTACCAATAGAGGCAAAGGTTTTGATGATCAGATCGGGGAGGGGAGGAAAAAGTCGCGGTTGACCAATACATGACCTCACCAGGAATGTAAGTCATATGTCATATGATCACGAAAACAGATGGAGGGACTGTGTAATATTAAACTATCCAAGAGTTGGACAGTTTTCTTCGGGCAGACCTAAGTTAGGAAATCTACTGTCCTTCAACTGGAACATTATCACTTTACTGATCCTGCATTATCCACAAGGGCGATTCCCACTCATGAATGGCATTAAATAGAAATGCCTGATAAATGAATGTTACATGATATCCAGGTAATGCATATTTCATTGAACACGAAACTGTGTTTAAAAGGGAAGAGTTCATATGGGTCAAGGATTCTGGAGCACTTTCTGATTTCCCTGACAAAAAAAGTGGACTTGATTTATCAACAAGCTTTATCAAGTGCTCAAAGAATAACTTCTTTAATCTATCGTCTGATGTTTTGATGAACGATGGGCTCAAGGTACAGTTGGACGTCATTTACATACTGAGGTCTTTTGAAGCAACACAGCAGAACTTTTTCACCTTAAAGGAGCTTGAGGCTCCTTTTAAGAAATGAGACTCTCTAGCGCCACCCTTCACCACGACGGCCGTCGGGGGTACTGCAGCCAACAGTGAAGCCGGCACGGGAGAACGGGGAGAACGCACATGCAGCGTCATGTGACGTCACATCCGCAGCCCAGCGCGGGAAATTCGGGACCGAATTGCAGCACATTTTGCAGCACACAGCCTGTTCAAGGCAAAGGAGAGATACGCTAGAGGGCTCATTCTTTTGGGTTTGGAACGCTACATCTGACATTATTACTAGAAAACTTAAAATGTATACGGATTTTTTTCATAAATCTTGCCACAATCCGGCCTCAAGCTCCTTTAAGATTTACTTTGAAAATTCTTCTGATGTTTCATTGATATATATTTGAGTAAAGGGGAAATATAAAACGGAATTCTCAACCACAGAAGAAGACACAGCATCAAACACTGAAGGACCTTCAGGAGGAACCGTCCGCTCTGTCCAGTCCAGTTCTTTGTCCAGGTGAACGCCCAGCTATGTTCAGTCCCCCGCCACCTGCACCTCTCCTCCCACGATGGAAATTGTGTTTGACTTAGTCCTGGTAGTCCTAAAATCCACAATCTTCTCTGTTGTGTTGTTCACATCTAGAATGAAGCGATTGTTCCAACACTATGCCAAAAAGCAGATGCCGTTACACCCCACGGCAGCAGGGACGTTTGAGGTGTACACAGTGAAGAGAAACATTGGGAGTCCAGCCCCCTGCAGTCCCCCTGTGCTGCTGACCTCCTACTCAGACACACAACTCCTTGTTCTCAGAAACTATAGTTTGTGAAGAAGTTAATACTCCAGACGAGTGCGGAGGCGTTCACCTATGTTTTCCTAAGTGTTTTCACATAGAAGCGTAGGCTGTACTCTGTGTTAAAAGCACTGAAGCAAAGAACACGATCCTCCCAGTGTTGCCTGTTTTGTCCAGATGAGAGTACAGGCTTGTTCAAACTCTCATCGTGTATGACGTTAGGACATCTGGTCATTGATGGATGGATGAGAATTTTAGGTACTGCAACAGGGCAGGATGTATTTCACAGCACCAGAACCTTTTCAGGGCTCAGGTTGAGGTTGCGCCAGCCTAAAGGACCCAGGGGCTGCAATCTCTGGACATGCAGACGTGTTCTGCTTCATAGACAGAAGACAGAGAGGCAGGATGTGGAGACAGAGGTTTCAGTCTATTAAGATATGTGACTGAGGTGCAATATGAGACTTCAGAGCACAGGAGGGTTCAGGGTGGGTTATATTAGTTTGGCAATTTTTAAAAGTGAAAGGTATATTATCTGAGAAATCCCCTGCATAACTCTCGCCGAACAAGAAGTGAGTAACTTTGACGTACTCACCCACAAAATTGAGTATACAAACACACAATCTACACTTTACAGTAATGAACAAAAATCTATTCGTGGCACATCAGAGCTAATACAGAACTTGAGATTAACGTTAGCAGAAAGATTCAAGTAGAGCACTTAAAATTTTCCACTCACATGAGCCGGCACACACGCATACATCCACACACAGGTCATCCATCTGCAGTTTTCCACTCGGAGGTTGAGCACAGAGGGGTTTTTATGTGAGGGCTGGCGGACGTGGTGCAGAGTGAGCATGTGTCGTTGCAGTGGGAACCTCCTGTTCACCGGCAAACAGGAAGCTGCAAATGTCAGTGAGCAGCATTCACAATAGATAAATAAATGACTCTTGCTGATGCACAGTTTTCCAAAAACAGGATGAGGAAGAATGCCTGAAATGTTTTCATCAATAAAACCAGGTTTATTTAAACATTCCTAGTCTACTTTCAGTATTACCTTTAAACTATGGTTGCAAAAACCAGTGAATACAAATAAAACAGAACTTACAAGTGCACTGTTGTCAGACACATCATTTATTGTTCCAGAACAACGAAAAAAACAACTTACAAAGAAGCTATTCATAGAAAAAATCAATACAGTTGATTGTAAAACTGCCAGCTGGACCTGAGTTTTTTCAGCACCAGGTGATTAAATGTCTTAAGCTCTAGTATACCAGTTATTTCATGATTTACTCCCATAGTAGTAGACTATAACAGAATCCACTATATAAATCACCTTACTATTGTGGTTCAATCTGTTTTTGGTCCAAACATCTGGCGAAAAACGCTTGACTCTTGAACACACAGTGATGCAGTGTGGTTTTATGTACTTTCTCTTCAGTACGTCCAGCATCTAGATTGCAAACATGATAAAAGCATGTAGAAAACCCAGGACATCAACTTAACAAACGCACTCAATAATACACACAAACACACAAAACACGCCCACACATCCACTCACATTACATTGTAATGTAAAACTTATCAATGGCATCTTAAGCAAAATGAAACTGAAGATGTTTAACAGATGTAAAATTACAATATGCTTAAGATTACAGCTTCACAGCGATATGGATGCCCTGAGATCGATAGAAGTATGCTCAAAAGGTGATTACAATTCTAAAAAAATACAATCTGTTATATTACACTAACTTATTATGTTGTGTAAAACATGATACAGTGTGTGAGTTGTTTGTTTTTAAATGTAAAATATGCATTAAGGCAATGATCTGGACTGACTTTGGTTATTAATTAGTAACTACCCAGCCAGGATGTTCATGTGGGCCCTGTGTGGAGATGAAGTGGACTGCAGAGTGCACTTAGACTTGGCAAATTCATGTGTCCTTTATGGTTTCAGTATTATGAGCCAACTATAGGGAGCACAAGCTAAGTAAGGAGCAAAATAGTGTGGGTCCATAGTAGTTTTAGTAACTAATTATGGCCCACATTAGAAAATGAACCACCTAAAAACCACATAGAACCTCCTATCAGACATTTCTTGTGGACAAACACCATGGAACCTGTGGACAAATACACTTTGGGCCCATTCTGCAGCCCACTTTTATCTTGTATAGTATTTATCACATATTAATGCTAGCTTAGTAAACTATGATTACCGTTGTTGCCTCCTTTGTTTAGCAAATTAACTGATTAGTTTCTATTTTAAAGGCAGGGTAAGGGATTCTGCACAATTTCTAACCCAGAACACCTTTTGTCACATTCATGCAATCTCTCCTCAGCTTCCGCTAGCTGGATAACTGTCATCATGCACAGCCCTCCTTCAATAAACTGGGGACAGTTGGGATAACGCTCCCCCAAACCCATTACAAACATTGCTCCAGCCAATCACAGACAAGAGGAGGGTTCCTGCTCATGATGGACTGTGTTCTGCTCAGGATGGGAGGAGAAGGAAGAGGTAGCTTTCTTGATGGTTTGTTACAAATATCAGCAGACTTGACATCATCCATACATCCCTTACCCTACCTTTAAGTTTTATTTTTGTAGTCAGTTCATCCAGTAATATCAACCCTGAAGTATTTTCTGTTACTAAGTTGCTGAAACTCATGACATCAACAACAAAAATAAGACTGAAATTGAATTGAAACTCTCCTTTGGTAATTCATGTGACTTGTATTCTTGAGCTTGCAAGTCATGCACAAAAAGACTACACATAGTACATGATGTTGTTAAGATCCTGTATTTCCAATCTGACTCATGTATGCATGCAGAAGGGTTTGTGCAAGTCCTGAGGACCTATTTTGTAGTACACTATTGGTCATGTTGCAGGACAAAATGTCAAAATAAATCAGTCAGTTCACAAGTTTAGATAAATGCTTTTTTTCTTTTTTTTCCAATGCTGATGTTTCCAAATGTCTGGTTTTCCTGAAGCGTAGAGCTCAGGCCTTAGCTGCATGTTGGTTCAGCTCCACTCCATCCTCGCCACCTTTGTTGTACTGGGCTGAGCTTTCCTTGTTGGGTTTAAGACCAAGAGATTCAGCCTCCGCCAAGGTTGTAGTTAGAGGTTTACCCAGGGTCTCAGGCAACAGCATTGTCAGCACTCCAATAATGAATGCCAGGATTCCTACGATGAGCTGCACAAGCATCGTGTTCAATTAAAGAAAGAGCACATTTGATATAGTTAGTTTTACTGAAAGTACACATTTTTTTGGTGAAATATAATAAAAAACTAAATATGTAAATGTGACTGAATGTCAGCAGAATAGTCAAACATTTGTGAAATCAGACAAGAGATTATTTATTTCATGCAAGTCTATATGAACTCAGTGCTGGAGGGCCATATTACACCCAGTTTTGAACAAGTACATTTTATGATAACATCATGTTGCCAAAATCCAAATACAGTCATGTAAACACCTGTTTGGCAGTAAACAGAGCAACATTGTGTTATGATGCCTAGAAGGGGCTCTTATCTACTCTGTTGTACAGAGAAAACACAGCCGTAATACACAGAAATGACAAACAAAGCAGAGAAGATTCTCCAGTTTTCAGGCAACCTATCGTGTTTACCTTCATTTTTTGGGCATTTTTCTGTGTAACACCACATGATTTAAATTAAAAATCCTAGTGGATGTCCTTACTGAAACAATCAATAATGTGTAGTTTACTGTCTTGGCAATATTTTAAGGATGAATAGTGCATACACACATAACATAACCTGTAATTATATTCATGCTCTTATTGGGTTTATTATCCACCCAGAGCGTCATGCACAACCTCTGATGACACAATCTCCAACAACAAGAGCCTTGTAAACCTTTGGAGAAAATATATTAGAAGCTTCCTTCGGAACCACATAGAAATACTAACATAGATACAGATCAATACCCTGGTAATCTGGGTATTCAACATTGAAAACTATGTCTTGGGCCAAAGGGTTTGCCATGAGAAATGATGGGTATACCTGAGGTAGATAGATCCAGACGTCTGCCAAGTACACACAGAAAGGAGCCACCACACTGCCAACACGGCACATCATGCTGCCACTACCGACTGCCAGAGACCTGGAAGAGAAGCATACACACTCCAGGTCAGATATTCAGTTACAGGGGCGGAGAAGGGTGGGGATGAAATGGCAGAGAAAGGGGTTCCATGATGATGTTGCATCTGTTGATATTCTGGTTTGGAATCATGTATAATTGCTTACCCTGCCTTTATGTTATGATAAAATCATTTTTTTAACATTATAACATAAATGATAAATAGACATATCTCATGTTGTTACCTTGTTTATTACATCTTACCTGATGATTGTAGGGTAAAGCTCACAGGTGTACAGGTAGACGAGGCCAAAGGCAATTGCAACAGCAAACTTTCCTATCATGTTCAGAGCAATAGCTAGAACCTCAATGTCCTGTTGAGAAGGGGCAGCATAATAAGGATAATATTAGATGGATCCTTGACAAGTAAAAAACAACATCCCATTGATTTTTGTTCTTATGGGGAAAGGTCACACACACAAGATGGTACAGTGACCAAGCAGTTACACATAATCCATTTTCCAAACTGTGTAGTGCACATACACTTTATGTATGTACTGCATGTTGCTATGATTGCCATAGCAACAACTGCTCTGACTGACTCCTGCTGTTGTCGTGCATTGCATTCTGGGATACCTTTATAAAGGTAGACTGATCAATACCAAACAAGCACCAACTATCTAGCTTCCGGACTGAGGCTCATGCAGAACTAAGATACGTTGCAGTTCCTGGACTGGCCACTAGAGGCCGGCTGCAGAAGTGAGTCTATCGCCATCAACTGTCATGTTAAAATGTCCAACTTTAGAGCAGAAGCAACCAGCCATTTGTACTAACCCAGCTAAATGTGACAGTAATTTTTGATTTCACCGTCAAGTCAGTAGTCGCGTCTCCATTATCCATAGATTTACGTAAAACCCAAATATTGAAAAGAGAAAATCTGTAATGGAAACAGCTCCTAATTAAAAAAAAACTCAAATACTGCAAAAACCTTTTTACGCTTTCACAAGGGGGGTTTTCAGGTGATTCAATAATCCACTTTACTGTGTAATGGAAATGCCAATTTCCACGTCACCAGCAGCGCTGGATATGTGACATAGCCGGTCAATCTAAAGTAATCAAACACTAGTTTCCAGCTGTTCTTGGCCTTATTAATACGATATAGTTGTCCTGTAACACTACATCATTGCACATTACTTAAGCGCTTTGCCTCTGAATAATCATTTGAATGATCATCCGGTACCTTCATCATCTGGCTATTTTCTCAACAGCAGGAATCGCAATATCAAAGACTAAAGATGTTTTCATCCATCTTCTTCAATGTTATGATTTTCTTTTTCGTGGTTTTGCAGAGAAGTGTTGCAGGACGAGATACTGAGAATTATGCTTTTTCGAAAAACATGTTGAATGGAAACACCAACCCCTGCAGTTTTCTATTATGTTAAACAGTATGCAGCTGTAAACATCTGCCAGCTGTCTTTGGCAGGGATCCCCTGAAGGAGCTGGTAGCCAGAGCTAACTTTGATTGACTGTCGGCTTCCCGAGAAACATGGCTGAGCCCCATACGAAGAAAAAAAACATCAAAACTGCTCCTCAGAAACCCATGGGTCACGTGACCTAAAGCTTTGTCCATTGTTTCTTCAACACTAGAAATGTTCCCATAAGCAGCGATCATCTCGCCTTCTGCAGCATGCACAATTGTACAACTGCATCTCCTGCATTTTTGTAGAGAATTTAAAAGACTTAACTAAAAAACTAACCTGTCTCACGATGGTCTAAACCCAGCGTACCCAGCTATTAGTGTGTGAACAGTCGAACGCTTGGTGAATTCTGCTTCACAATGATAGGAAGAGCCGACATATATACAGTATGTAATCATTCTTTTTAACACTGGAGTCTTCCCTAAAATTAAAAAAATAGCAAAAAATGTGATTTTGTATGCATATTGTGTGTATTTTCTATGCATCTGATTATAGCTCTTGGACTCATCCAGGAACATTGTAAACAGCGCATTATTATAAATACATGGTTTACTTTGACTAATGCAGCCTTTAATTTATCTAGAGACGATAGACAATGGTTGTCCATATACGGTACATGTTCATGCATATGGGTGTTTTTAGTGTATAAAACTGCCTGAAATGAATATTTCATGCTTGTGTGTTCAACACAGTTAAAAGCAAAGGCTTGTATTATTGTTTTATACATTGTGGGTCTTCGTGGGTCACTGTTTGTAACTGTACACAAAACCAAATCTAAACCCTGATCAACAACGCTCCACTGCTTGTTTTACATGGATAATTAAACTCACCCTGTTACTGTGATGCAGCCTGTTGCCATATTATAACCTGCAGGGGGAAGGCAGCTGTCTGACGTAACCCCATCCAAATAAGGGATACTCTCCTGTTTGCACTAGGTCTAAAAAAACTTCAATATTGGAGATGTCCTGGTGTTAAGCACAAGCAGCTAATTTATCTAGCTTGTTTTTATTTTATGCTATTTCGTCTTATTTTAAGCGCCGCATTGGGAATGTATGGCACAAATATGTCTGTTTCTGGAAAAACACTGTCCCGACCACTCAGACCGAACACAGGGAATCTTATTTCTATCACAAGGAGTCAGTTGTTGAAAGAGTGGATTTCTTCCATGCTGCACAGATGGCAAATTTCCCAGAAACTCCCAACACTCTGCTAACAGAGTTTATTTGTAATATTTTGACAAAAAACAGGCAGATGCAGTTTAAGTGGTCACTGATACAAACACGGATTAGTTTATAGTTAGCTTTCAAGGAGCTATTAGTCCTCCTTACACCTCCGCCAATATTACAGTTGCTATGCAGACAAACAGAAACAGTCAGAGTAGCCATGGTAATGTTGCCCTTCTTTTTGAGAACTTTAAGCAGTTTCCCTAAATAATTTGGTGCCGTTTCACAGACCTGAAAGGTAAATTTATTCAGTCTGCTGTTGTTGGAGTACACATGCCGCCTCTACATGTTTGACTCTGATAAGATAGTCTTTTAAAGACAAAGATCATATTTACAGAAATGTTAAACAACTCTAGCCATCCAGTGGCCCAGGGCACTCCAAATAGTTTGCTCAAGAGCAGGAAATGCTTTAAACAACCCATTTTACTCTTATCCTACTCTGTTTCTGTTTCTGCTGTGCTGCTGACATTCAGCTACTTACATCCTGCTGACGGCAGCAGAACGGCCACATGCCATGTTTTAAATCATGATTTGACAAATGTTGGTGGTTTGACTGCAGAACTGCAGGACAACTAGCATACCATGAGGGTTTCTTTTGCCTCTACATTTACATTCAGATTTTGCAAAACAGTGCATATCTGTGCACGTACAGAGGGTACCACAATGACGAGCATACAAGCCACCCCAGCCAGGATCAGAGCCGGTGCACACGTCTTCTTCCTCCCAATCCGGTCCATTGCAAAACAGCCAACCAGGTAAGAGGGAACCTCCACTGCACCTGGAAACAACCAGTCACACTGGTCAGAGGTTCCCGTGGCCCTTATACAATGACATTCCGGCTAAGGGACATTAATAATTATCTGAGATGTTGGAGAAGCACAAATGACTTTAGCTGACTTTATGTCTGCAGGAAGTAAAACAGGGATTACTTACATTCCTTATCAGAATTAAAGCGAAAGGGCAACACATAAACATCATCCTCAGTGCAAGGATGCAAACATACCAAGTTGGTGAAGCATCTCTCAAAGCACTAATTTACATTTTAAAATATATAAATGTAAACCAAGTGGATGTAAGAATTTAAAAAAGTTATGTTATCACTCCATGTTTAACACATAAGCCCCTTTCACACAGCCAGTTCGAGGCGGGAACGTTGCGCCTTTAAGCCGCCTCGCTGTTCTGTGTGAAAGTCACGGAGGCGGAATGGGGGGGCCAAGTGGCCCCACCAATAAGCCGGCAGCGGAGGTAGTCACAGAGCCGAAACGGGGTCTGTGTGAATGACACAGCCGGCATGCCGGCATGCCACTAGACGCTGACGCTGTCGTCACGCCTCTGATTGCGGAACGCCGGCATGCTGTGTGAATTTACAGACGGGAGCGGCGTTATGCCGGCGTTGTATGGTTCTGTGTGAACCAACAAAGGCGGCGTATTGGCAGGACTTCTTTACACCAATATTGCGGAATCTCTGTGTGAAAGGGGCTATAGATTCACTGCGATGATGAAAGCGCCACTAAAAATACAGCAAACCTTGTTGTAATACCTGTCTGTCCCACTAGAGGTGATATAAATCCTTCAGATGAACAGGGAGTACACTGGCTGATCAGATACTCTGCTACTATTTCAGTCATATTAAGACATCCCCACAGATGCAGGAGTAACAGTTTTATGTCAACTCCCTCTCCTCAGGATGAACACACACCTTTTTTGGATGAAACATGTTTCTAAATTTATCAGTGACCAATTGGAAAGACAAGCAGTATCATGCTGAAAAGCTGCTGCATAGCATTTTCCTCATCAAATGATAAAAAGAAAATTAAAAAAAAAATCAAGATTGCACTTATATCTCTCAAAAAAATAAAGGATTGTTAAAGGACAGATTTGAAGCTCGAGGGTACCGTAATCCCAAGAGCAGGAAAAAATGTAAACTGGGACCAGACCAGCCGTTAAATATATGTTTCTGGCAATCCATTCTCCATATGTCCACATAAGCAATCGGTTCTGATGCTAAAGGGATAGTTGTCAAATGTGTTTCAGTGAAAGGACAACTGTTTGAAGTATGTCATCTGCAGAATTATAACATAACATTATCCAAACTGAACGAACATTCCTCCATCACAATGAGTTCAAGTTTTTCAATCCAAGGCTGGTGAGTGTGGCTCAGCAATGACATTATACAGCTGTTTACTCTAATGGGCCAGATGATTTGGGCATCAAACAGCTACAAAGCAACGCCTTTATATCAGCAAACACAGCAGTCTGACCAGCACTTAACCATGCTGTACCCTCCTATTTGATTTCTTGCTTGTGTTGTTCTCTCAGACGTAGATCGATTTGGATAAAAGTGTCTGCTAAATGACAGTAGTAGTAGTAGTAGTAACGCCTTAATTCTACACTCGCTGCTGTAAACACAGAATACAATCAGTGGACTGGCATGATGAGGGAGGTGGATACTGTGCACTTAGTTGTGTTGTGCACCAGAGGCTGACGTAAACTTTCTCGTTATACGCTGTACCCATTTGGTCTAAAGTGTCATGGTTACATAGTGTACCTTTAAATATAACTTACTAACTTTACACATTCATAAAAACAAATATGTTAAGATACATTAGATGTAAGAAGAATTAGCATTAAAATCAAAAAGTTAAGGGAAACCCTTTGCTTTCAAGGCAACTTGACTTGAGTAGTTCCTCAGTTCTTGATCTGTTTATCAGAATGTTGTATTACTGCAACCAATCTCATTTTCTCTATTAGCAACCACGGGGAAGTAATTTATATCAAGATAGTTTGGCTAATTGCTTACAGGCTACTTTTACTTTCTGTCATCATAAGTAGGGCAGTAAAAATCGATACACCAGACAACAGCAGAACAAACTAAAGAAGTGACAGAAAAGCTGAGGGATCAACATGTATCTTACTGTAAATGCTTAAGTGGAAAAAAGATTAAATATTTTCTGAAAGGCCAAATATTGGAGGCAACATATGGGTTCAACTCCTCTTTTGATTGTAAAGACAGAACTGCTTTTTATGTGTGATTAATGTCCTGTGTCATGTTGTGTCATTATGTACTGTCCTGTGTATTGTAATTGTACTATGTGTTTTGTTATTAATGTAAAGCGTCTTTGAGTGCCTTGAAAAGCGCTATATAAATAAAATGTATTATTATTATTATTATCATTATTATTATCATCATTATTATTATTATTATTATTATTATTATTATTATTATTATTATTATTATTATTATTATTATTATAATAAAGAACAGTTTCATGGTGTGGACAAATAAAATCCAAACTGAAATGTTTTGGATGCCACAAGCAGAGGTATTTTTATAAGGAAAACGGTTCCAACATTTAATGCCAATGGCAACATGTCTGAAATAGTTGAGCCTTTTGATGGATCAGTTATGCTTTGGGCTGCAAAAGAATGGATGGACAGCATGAACAATACGCTGGTGTAGACTATCAGTCATCCAGGTTATAGTAACTCTCAATGGCTTGAATCAAGACAACTGGACTTGCTATGCTTTTGGTCTTGAAGACGTTTCTGCCTCCATCCAGAATGTTTAAGAGACTGGTGGGGGTTTAAACCTATGGAAATCCAAACTGGCCATTGTCAAGTCAGCCATGACCCCCCCCCCCTCCCCCCCAAAAAAAATAAATGAATAAATGGCCACAGTATGGACCTCAAGAGGCACAGCTGTTACGTTTTTGCTTTGGGTATGGTCCTCACTTAAAGCACCTTGTAAAGCACCTTGAATTGCCTTGTTGCTGAAATGTACTATATAAATAAACTTATCTTGCCTTGCCTTAAATTAAGATGTCTTGAAGGAAGTGAACAAAGATCATTCAAACAAGACTGTTCATATTGCAAAGGACAAAGGCAAAGGAAGTGTTAGATAAAAAATAAATAAGATCACCACGAGGAGCCTCAATTATACATTAGGAGGCCTAAACCTTTGCGTGTCAGTGTACGTGGGATTGAAATGGGTGTAAATGTACATGGCAGAGGGTAAAAATACCATTTGCAGGTTATGTTTTAAATTTCTATGTTTTAGTAGAAGTCGGTTGTTAACTTTCCTCCATTTCCTACACTTCAGTCATCAATTCATCACTTACCAGCAAGAAAAAGGTTAACGTACTGGTTTCCTCCAAGATTGACTGAACCCAAAGAGAAGACGTAGTAGCCCAAGCTGCCGATGAACCAGATGGCCCACACTGTGCACGTGCGGCCCGCCATCCTCCAGCTACCAAACAGGTCCAGGATGGTTAGCTTCTTCTCAGGCTCCAATGGCCCCTGGCCCCGCTCCTGGTCCAGCAGCGCCTTGCCATTCTCTGTCTTCCTGGGGTCCAGGAGGTCCTCCGCCTTCAGCCTGCTTTCAATACCGTTGACGGCGGCTATCTTGTCCAGCAGGTCCTGCGTCTCCTTGTATCGACCTTTAGCCATCAAGTAAAAGGGCGTCTCGGGGAACTTCCAGCAAAAGAGCAGGTAGGGCAAGGTGCAGGTGGAGAGGATGATCTGGTAGATCCACCAGACTCGAACCAGGTAGCCGGTCAGAGCCACCACCATGATCCCGACTGCGAAGGCTGCATGCACATGCATGGAGGTCCAGGTGCGTACCTTGCTGCCGGTGAACTCTGTCACATACACAAACACCACCACCAGATAACCACTGGACACCTGTCAACAGCAAAGGGGGGACATTTGAGGAGGAAGGGGATGGAGATCTGGTAAAGATATACTGTTTTAGATTACTACTTGCAGGATTTGGTCATTTTAAAAGCTTGTAGTGAAGAGATGAATTGCATTTATGGACACTGTGTGTCAATATTGTAACCACACAATGTACACTGTTTGCTTTTTTAAGTATTTAAATAGTGCTAGATGTTTCTTTTAGACCACATATTCAGCTTTTCAAAGTTTTACTGACCAACAGCCTTTGTTGCAACAAGAAGTCGCCATAAATAAAGTTAAGTACTAAATTTGAGGGTAGGCTAAGCAGAAAAGACCAAAAGGAAACAAAAAAGAAGAAAATTAGCAGTTGTGCTAACGTATGTGTCCTTAGTTTCTTAAGCCACCAGTCACGCATGGCCTTAGTTTGAATCACATGTGAAATCACTTCTTTATTTCTTTATAATTTAAAAGTTGCATGCTCTTGGCATTAAAGGGATTGCAGCTACAACATAGCTTCAAAGTGTGGCTGTCCAGTTACAGCCTGCATTATCTGAGCTCCTGGTTCCATGTGAAAAACAACAGCTGTAGCTGAGGAGGGGGGGGTATAAAACTCACTGAAGGGTCCCTTTCATCACTATTTCATTACCATGTGTGCCTCCAACTGCAAAGACCCCTTTACTTCCCTGTATAAATGTATTTTCTATTGTTTTTTTTTAAAGGCACATGCTATCTATGAGGTAATTTTCTGTAACATATTTGGAGTTTAGCATGCTCAACTCACACATCTGTGCTAACTATTTGCTATGAATAAGCAAACTGATCAAGTTTTCTGTCTGTTTCATAGATGACTCTGCAGGGTCAGGACTTTCAGTGTACTTTCATTTTCAAAAGGTAATGCAATGTTATCTTGTTGGGTATTTATCAAAAGCTGTGGGCTAAAACATCTGCTCAACTTACAGTAGATGTAAACGTCATATTTTTACTATACATACAGTTTACAGGTTAGCATGCAAGGGAGAAGGAAATCCTTCCTTTGGTGTGCACTTTTGGGGACATTTGAATTCAGATCTTTCCAAAACACGCATTACTTTGTGTAATCGAATATTTTACCTTCACTGTGATCTTTTTTTAAGATGTATTGTTGCTTTTCTGGGAGAAGAAGTTTTTTTGTAATTCCCTGACATCTTTCATGAATACATGAAGCTAGAGTAACACAGTCGAATTATGCGGAAAAGCAAACATCTTGCTTTGATTTCCACGTTGGCCTGGCTGCATAACGACTAACAGAAGGTTAATCTGGAGGCTTTGCTTGGGGATATACGTGGCTGAGACGTAGTTGTGTAGAGGCAAAGCCAGAAATGCAGAAGAGAGTGAACCTGCTTGTTTATCAGCAGACTATGTAAATTACTACATTTGACCCATTACGGGTCACTGAACTCACCATGGCCAGTAGGAAGCGGAGCACCACAAAAAAGTAGTAGTTTCCAGAGAACGCCACACTGACCCCGAGTCCAAACTGACAGAGGCTGGTGATCATCAGAATCCGCACACGGCCAACTCTGGTGGAAAGGCACGACCCCGGCAAAGATGAGAAGGAAGACACAAACAGAGAAAGATGGCAATAGAGAAAGAGGGAAAAGTTATTTGTACAACTAAATCATCCATGAATAAAAGCTGTGCATTTGCCAAATCCAGTGGTTGAACCACTGGAGATGAAAGAATTCCTCAGCTGCACAAGTATTGCTTAATGCTGCAATCATACTTTTGATGGAGCTGAAGTTGCAGATTTAGGCAACAGTTGATTGTTATTATATAATCAGTCTATCTCTGTATTATTTTCTAAATAAATCACTACAAAACATAAAAAAAAATAAAAATAATTAAAAAGTGTGAAAATGGCTACCTGAGGTGAAAACTTATATTATTTGTACCTGCATCGGATAAAGGTCACAATAACAGTAGATCTTTACATCAAGACTTTCAGAAATAAGAGCAGAGGAATTCCCTTTGCTTTGAACATGGAAGCTCTGCTTCCTTTGGGAGCTCAGTAGTCATGAAGGAAATCAACAAGGGCATGTTGAAATTGCATTTCAGCTGATTTTCAGTGCTTGGTCTTCATGATTCTTTCAAGTCAGAGAACATTTTGCTCTTTGACTGGCAAATTTTGAGGCAACGAGATTAGGGTCTACATTTGGACCCACAATAACTGTGTCAAACGCAAACTTTGTGACCAGTATTCTAGTAGAAGAGATAAGCAGTATAGTATAACACTATTGCAAAAAGCAGATGGCATTTGTGAACAGTATTTTTTTTCATTTGAATGACTAAACGGCTTTGCAGCTCCATTGGAATAATGTTTTATGGCACCAAATTACCAAACAAATACTTACCTGCAGAACTCATAAAGAAATAACTTATGAAATTAACCCAATATATATTATATAATATATATAGCTTTTTTTATATATATGGGAATCATTTTCACACTGTTTTATTAGAGTTGATTAAACTTGTTTGTTAGAGCTGGGTCTGATTTACTGTAATTGGGTTGGTCAAATTCATTTTATATTGGCACAAATGACAAAAGGAAGGAAGGTAAAGTGCAGCAGTGTGGACCAACGTGGAAATACTTTCCAGCATTAAATAACACCAAAAAACTCTATTTTATGACAAATTTCACAACCTGTCAAATAATGCAGAGTAATCCCTTCTTGGTTATGTAATATGAACACCTGAAATATTTTTATGTATAAACAGCATGACCAATTTTCCTGTATTCTTCTTCTTTTGTCTCCTCTCTTGAGTGGTCGCCACAATGGATCCGTTTCCATCCTACCGTGTCTTATGCATGTTCCTGTGTTACACCAGCCAACTCCATATCCTCTATCGCCACATCATGTTTAGTTATCTGATAACTGAACTATCTCCCTGGAAAACAAAAGGGGGCTCAGGGCGGATCCTTGGTGCAGTCCCACACCCACCGGGAAGCCCTGTTACGCTACTACACAACCTGCAGCTGCCAGACAACCATCCTGCACAACACTGTACTTTTCTGCCACACTGGACTTTTCATGGAATATCACTCTGTTGCAGGATTTCTCTAAGAAGACATAACACAGCGTCCTCTGATATTCTTCTGAGTCTCCTTTCTCTTAATTCGAACATTTTTTGAATGATGGGGAAATTATAAAAAAAACAATGTGATCTGAGGATGAGACAAAAGCCTGTTTTGATTGTGTTCAGCAGTTCAGCATAAGTTGAAACTAAACCGGTGCTCACAGATGTACACAATGATGTAATGACATGGCTCTGTGATGGATCGAGTCTGTGGAAAAGCAGTCTGATGGAAGGTGAGGCTCCCAACACTGGCCCAAATGAGAAAAGAGCAGAACTAAGACTCTACCATTGATCACATTGCTCTCTTTTGATACGATACTGTAAGTCAGTGTCTCCCAACCTGGGGTCCGGGCCCCCCCTGGGGGGGCGCCAGAGATCTCTGGGGGGGCACGAAACTTTGTCTGCTTTGAAATTATGTAGTTGTAAAAATTATATTTGCGAATGAGTCATTCATAAGACATTGTTAGGAATAATTCATGAATGTCTTTGAATATTTTTATACACTGGTCACAAACACAGGAAATTATTGCATTACTTATTATTATATCATTACTCAACATTTAATCTACTCCGACAGGTTGTTAAAGGAAAAATGTTAAAACATTTTGCTCTCATATTAAAAGAGACATTTCTCAGAAATATTTTTGTCCTTTTGTGCATGTTATACATTGGTGACACAAAATGAAGGTGAGAAAAACAAAGTCATATGTATACAGGGTAAACCAAAGAGAAATTTATCAAAAAAACATAATTAATGTTCATTTTTTTCAATTAAAGACTCTTTTGGTGCTAGTACGTACGGGGGGCCCGGCTGGTCTTAGACACATATAGGGGAGGGGCTCCAAGGAAAAAAGGTTGGGAACCACTGCTGTAAGTGATAAAGTCCTTAACAACATGGTATACTATATAGTGCAATGAGAAATTGTTCAAAACCACCTCTGCCATGTGGCGTTACTCTTAACAGTCTTTGCAGTGATATTCTTTACAGATTATTTTGCAGATGCAAACACATTTACTTCAGGTGATGATTTCCACCTGATGGGGATCTTGTTGCCATGCACAAATGAACAGAACTTCCTCATATGGTGAAACCCCTCCCCTGTCCTTTTATACCCTCCTTCTCCTATACTGCAGCCCTACTTACCTGTCAGCAATGTCTCCAAACACCAGCGCTCCAATCAGCACACCCAGCATGAATGTAGGTTGGCACAGCTTGGCCAGCCACTCTCTGTCACACACCAAGTCCCAATCTGTGACAATGCTTTGGTGAACCTCGCTGTGGTCATAAACGTATTTCCCAAAGCACTCTTTGACAGTTTTGTTGCCAGTAAAGTCATATGTAAAGTCCTGAGGGCCGATGCGGAGGGCGCAGCTGCACCGACTAAGCTCCCACTGCTCCCCAGCAGCAGTCCTCACGACCAAAGGGCCACTTCCTGACATGACTGGCAGGATTTCTTCCAGACTAGATGGCGTTATGTTACCATATAGGACATCTGTGATGTTCCCGGGCACAGAACACACAAAGTTGGGAGTCTCAACCAGGAAAACAGAGGCCAGGTAGTGGATTCCACACGCTATAGCCTGGAAGACTGCTGCAAAATACAGACATGCCTGGTATCTGGAAAGACAAAGGACACATGAAAATATGTTTTAATGGCAAGTCCATCTGGTGTCAAATCTAATGTAAATCAACATTATGATTAATTTTCTATTGATTGTTAGGAACCAATCAGGGAGATTTTTTTACATTATGCAGAATAAATAATGTTTAATTAATAAAAGAAATTAGGCCTACTTTTAAAAAACAAACAAACAAAAAGTCCAAACAGGTTTAATGTTAAAGTAATACCAATACATTTTCGGCTAAAAGAATGTTAAGAACAACTTTTGATTAATAACATGGAATTTCAAAACTGCTTGATGTGTCTTTTAAAAGTAAATACACAAAAAAAATAAAGCATTTACAAAAAATGTGTGGTGATTAAAAAATAGTTTTGTTATTAACTGCATGGAGTTGAAATGTAGTAGACTGTGATCGGAGCATGTCCAGTTATTTTTGAAATTATTGCTAGTAGGCATAACCGTTACTTTTTGTTTTCTCTGTAAAATTCTGTAAAATGATTTGAAAATAAAACATTAAAACCATCAATGAATACTGCCAATCCTCGTTTGTAATGTGCTTTTTAAACTTGGACGTCTGCCTACACCAGAATAAAAATAACCACTCGCCTCAGACTGGACATGCCCCCCACCGACTCATTGCCAGAGCAAAGGAAATTAAATACAGGAATAAATCAGAAGTTTGCAGAAAGTTTGAAAGTCAAACTGCTTACTTTACCTTTTGAAATGCCCGAGCTCGTCGAATATTCTCTCCACCGTCATTTTTGCGGCGGTTTCAGTGCGCAGAGGCTCCAGATGCGTGTCTCCGAGGAGGACAGCGGATCCATGCGCGCCACAGCGATAAATAACGTAGATCCGAGCTTTCACCGACGCGCGGTGGGAGGAGCGCACAAATTTAACGCTGATTTATGGTTCTGCGTTACACCAACGCAGACCATACGCCGTACCCTACGGCGTAGCCTCTGCGTCGATTTAACGCGGACCCATAATTCAGGCTTTACGCACGTACTGTATAGCGGTCCTGCGCAAGGAACCAGAGACCAGACGCGCCACAAGCTAATGTCAGCGTTTTAAAAACCTCACCCCTGGCTGTAAATGAGCTTTTTTTGAAAACAAAGACTAAACCAGAATCCTAATCTTAGTCTCAGACTGTGTTTGTTTATAAAATACTACTTTTTTATCATAACTGACTGGAATGTGGTGAAAGGCCCAGTCAAATGAACATAATCAATCCCAGCCTAACCCAGAATGACCCAGAGAAAAAGAAAATTCACTTCACATGTAACCTTATACCTGAGCAGCTTGAGCTCCTATTTTAGGGACGCGTTCTGGTAGCAGTCTGGAACCTGGACTGCAGCTCTGTTGTAAACACACTGTTGCATAACCCCATCCACTGTGACACTGTGCTTCTTCACATCATGAGTCACATTACTACCCCTGTCAAAATAAACATTTTCAAAACTACACTAACAAACAGCTGCTGTGAGCGTGTCAGGTGTTTACAAGATACACGTATGCATAGTGGCAATGAGCTGCAATCATCAGGAGCTCATGGTTATGCTCAAAATCCGCAGCATCCTGTATCCTTATCATTTATGCCATCTTTCCAGTTGCTCCGTTCTCATGGACTAACAGCTGCAATTATTGGTTGTTTTCACCTGAACCTTTTGTCATTTGAAATGTCAAAAATTAGAAGTACAGTATTCACAACAAAGTGTGTGTGTGTGTGTGTGTGTGTGTGTGTGTGGTATCCTTGAGCCAGAGTCAGCTAACAGGCAGCGTCTTCATCAAGCTTTTACCACTTTCCAGCTTCTAAGCCATAAATGCGTGAGTATTTTTGACACGAAAGCCTCTGTGTGTCTTGACTCTGTATTTGTTCATATTAGAGACTTCCATCAATGATTGATATGGTCAGTATTTGTAGCTGTATTGACTCACTTCACCCTGCCTCGGCTGGATCCAGCTGGATCACTGATATACAAGCCGTGGCAGCTAAACAGTCTTGCATATACTGTATGTGTTACACTTTTCACTGTTTCACCCCCTCAGACTGAAGATAAGTTGATTTGTTTTAAAGTGTCAGCAAAATACCTCAGGTTCCAAGCACCCCAATGTATTTGATTAATTGACTGAAAAGAATTTCATTATACAGATGTAGTTCACGTCCTTATTTCTTTAAGATACATGAGGCAAATAAGAGATAAATGATTGGTGTTTATTTCACGTACTTATGTTGGTATTTTGATGCTGTTATGACTAAAGCTACCAATATCAGGTCCAAGGATGACACCGGGTAAGTGAAGGAGGACATCACTGGGCTGAATAATCAACATACTGTAAATCTGTATGAGAGATAAGAAAGAAACCACTGGTGAGTTTGATAACATTCAATGACCACAGACAACAGGGGTAAGTGGATGATCACAGAATATTTTCCTTGGTAAAGAAAAACCCCCTCCACAGCATCAACAGAAGTCAAGAATACTCTGGAAAATCATTGTCAAAACTGTCAAGACGCACCTATAATGTGAGTATAGAGGGTTTACAACAAGGTTCACACCTCTGGCAACATTAAAGAAGAGGGAAATCAGATTGGACTTAACAGAAAACACAGAGGAAAAAAAGCCTCCCATGTTCTGGAATCAGATTCTTTGGATGAATGAAACCAGATAGACATGTATCAGAATGATCGGAGGAGAAACATATGGAGAAGAACAGGAACAGCTGAAAGCATCCATCATCAAGTGTCAAACATGGTGGAGGCAGTGTTATGGTATGGGCATGTATGTCTGACAGTGATTAGTTTCTCTGATGGTATGCCTATCCAATGCCATTCAGGGGCAGCTTCTCTGGCTTCTATCAGGTCGCTGTTACATTCAGAAGGGTTTAGCATGGACCCCTGCTAGCTAGAGAGGAGAGTGTACACAGGAATAGTCTTATAATGTTTAATGGTCACAAAAATGATCACAAAAACACAAAACACACCAACCACTCGTGGAAAAAAACTAAAACAAAATCCAGAGGTCACACCGCAGGATGGAACTATCTGGCAGAGTAGTGGAGGTTTAACCAGTCTTTTAAGGGGAGCTTGATGAGATGAAAAACAGTTGTGCCTCGATGAACCCCAGAGGAAATAAACAGCCACACCTCCTGCCACACACCCTGCAAAACCATACACAACGGGAAGGGGAAAACAGAACACAGACAAAAAAACCAAATACAACACAAAACCCCAGACCATGACAGCCGCCCTGCAAATCCAAGTCATGTCCAGAGGAACCAAACTAATCCTTATTATTGGCCAGGCTAAGCAAGTTCTCCTCAAGGTCTCCCCAAGGTCAGGCATTGCAATGTTCAGAGAAACTGCAAAAAAACACAAGAGAAACATCTCAGACTGTAAAGACCTACATTAGCAAACCAAATGTAAAACTGCATGACACTACAATTAGACATGTTTGGAGGAGATGAGGCCAAAGTGAAGATGCCTGGCCACCACACATAGCACCGTGTTACTCCTCTGTATACTTTTTTTTTTGGGTCAAGTGCAAGCGTATCCATCCAACAGCCAGAATTTGGTTCAAACTGGGTCATGCAGCAGGAGCACGAATGGTGCACCCAACACGCCAGAAAAACGAGAACAGAACGGCTGAAAAGGAAGAGATGGAGATGCCGTGTTGGTCCCAGTCAAAGGTCAGACCTCTCCCAAAATAAAATGCTGTAGAGAGAGACTTGACAGAAGTGAGCATAAACAAATGTGCCACTAATGTCGATACACTGGATCAGCTCTGCACAGAGCAGAGGGTCAAAATCCCTCCACCACACTGATAATATTGACAGGAAACTTTTACTCAAGGTCATCCCACAAACTCTTCATTCATTGAGTTTTTCACACACCACTTTTGCCTGTTCACTGTGTGCGCTGTTATTAATCTAAGATTGGATTGACCTAATTGTAAGGAGCAGGTTTTTATTATTATTATATTATTATTATTTATTATTGTATCATGATTCGTAAAACCTTTGAATAGAAGTAGATAAACTTTCTTTTTAACATGACTTTAAGTGACAAACATTTAAGAATCTTTACTGCTAGTGGTCTGTGTATGATTTTATTTTTATTTATTTATATATTTATTTATTTTTTGCCCTTAATTTATGTGTTAATTTTTGGCATTGTTATACTTAATTATATGGGCATTACTTTTTTTACTTTTTTTTTTTTTTTTGTATTTGCTTTTTGTTATTACAATTATCTATTCATTTGTTGTTGTTATGTATCAGTGTTTTTTTTTGTTTTTTTTTGTTAAAATATCATATACATGCCCCATGTTGTTTTTTCAGAAAATGGAAAAAAGAAATAAAAATTTGATCACAAAAAAAAGAATCTTTACTGCTATGCTCTAAAACCATCGCACAGGTGTACGAATGCCTCACAGGATTTGCAATTTGTTCTAAAGAATGAGAAATAACCTTTATGGCATGTTTAAGTGACAACATGGTGTGGAAGTTGCAGATTATTTCTCTGCTCTATTGTTATTCTAGGGCCGGTGCTGCAGCAGGTCTTCTTTGGGAAAAAAAAAAAACGTTTTCAGCATTTAAACATGAATGAGTCTGGACTTAAAACCCATTACTGCCGTATTGCAGTCGTGTGGTTATCGGCTGCCTGCGCCTTGGAAATGTCATTATCCCCTGTTTACATGTTTCCTGTAAAAACAGGCGCTAGAGAGGAAGCCTCGCTCCTAAGAAGTCCAGTCTGCTATGATTAATGAACGTCACTTCCTGACTCAACCTATTGATTAAATTCAGGATTGAGGAAAATGTTTCCTGACGTGCAAGATTAGTTACAGAGAAATAGAAAAGCGCCAGTCTGTATTTTCGTTTGCACTGTTTGAACTAGCATGAGGGTGTGTGCGTGTGTGTGTGTGCGAGTGACTTCTTGGGCACCGGCTGAAGGCAAACACACGCTAACCTTCACCTGCTCCTGTCACAACTGGTTGCTTCCCACTGCGTGAGATTTTTAGTGGGCTACCTTTATCCAGATCGGAGCTCGCTCTGCGACCATAAAAAAAGCCTTGACTTCGCTAAGTGTTCTAACCTATTTTAGTCTGGTTCAGTCCAGTTTGCTCGGTGTGTTGTGAAAGCTGAACTCTCTGTAGCAGATAACAGAGGAGCTGCTGCCTATTTACAAGAAAGTTTCAATTAATTCCCACTTGCAATTGTCTTGAGGACTATATGCTGAGATTATTTGGCAGCTGTGCAAACCAGAAGGGTTTTACTTGTTCTTGTTTATGCTACTGTCATCTTTTCCTCTTAACTTATTCCCAGGAGGGTCATTTTACCTTTGGTCCTCAGCTCTCAACCCTTCAGCAGCTGATCTGTTGGCTGATCCATGTCTAATGTGCTATGCAACATTTGGTCTGAGCTGTGTGTCATGAGACGAAGATGATTATTTTCTTCGTCAGCACAACGCAGAAGCTAACTTGTGAACTGACCTCCTGTTGATTAATAGTAGACCTCCAATCGACCTCTGACAACTAACCCCATTTCTTCAAAATGGGATTTGGAAGTCAGAGAAAAAGAAAAAAAATCTCTGTTTTCCGGAGCTTGTTTTGGTGGAGAACAGGAAAGAAGAGAAGAAAAAGAAGCAGGCATACACAGATTCGTTCCACGTGGCAGCAAGTTTTGGCCAAATCCCGACAAATCAGTGCAATATGTTGAATACTGACTACACAGGAAACCCTCCTGTGTTTTATCTGAAAAAAAAGCCACTACAGAAACAGTTCTGTCTTTGTGTTTTCTGGAAATAATGCTCTTCCTGTTCAGTCACAGGTTATACTGTAGCAGCACACATGAGCCGTGCAGTTCAGATGTCTCACCCTTATTTAATCGTGTCAGCGTCTTTCACTCACTTATTAGCCATTATGATTATCAATTAAATTACTGATTTACCTTTCCAAGGCAGTATTAGTTTAAAAAAAGAATCAAGTGTGTTACAAACTTACAAATACATACACCAACATACAAAGCCATTTTTACCCTCTAACCTCCCAGATGTGCTCATTATACAGTACATCAAAATCCATCATTTGCACTCAAGTTGTTACATAATTGTGTATGCATGGTCAGATGTGCAGAGAGTAGGTCACATTTGTGCACAAATCAGCCTGTGCACATGGAATTTTGCGACTCGTTTCACACCCTCTTCTCAGATCAACAAGTCCACGTTGCATTTGTGAGCTGGTGGAAAGCTTCCAAGGTGGGAAGGTGGTGTCAGGCCAGCGTTTGACTATTTTAGATTTGAAAAAAGTTCATATAGACATAGATGCAATTGTTGAATGTATGCTGTAATGAACTAGCACAACGTTTATTATTCTACTTTGAGAGCAGCTGGCCAATGTCTGTACTTTACAATGTCCAAATGTTCTTTCCATAGACCTCCATTACACTGGGCGTTCAGAGATTCACCGCGATACAGACAAGTGCCCACGATCAACCACTAGGTGGCTGCAGAGATTCTCTTATGAAATTGGCCCGTTCATGGTCTTGGTCTGGGTTTACAGCTCAAATTAATTTAACTTAATTAATCTAACTGTCTCCCTAAAGGACTATAGTAATAATAATAATAATAATAATAATAATAATAATAATAATAATAATAATAATAATAATAATAATAATAATAATAATAATAATAATAATAATAATAATAATAAAAACAAAGAAATACATTAAAAATGTAAAAGTTTTAGAGCTTTTATTTCTGGACAATGAAGACAAGTACATCTATGGATACATCAATACATTAATTCAGTCAGTAAAATAAATTTTCAGTCTAATTGTTTTCTGTTATGACAATTGATCTCCCATATAGCAACGCTGTTTCAGTAAAAAGCAATTTATAATATAACAATGAATCCACCAATTACCCAGTCTACAACTTCCTCATTTGGTATATTTAATAATAAAATCAATCACAACACAATATCGAGAAGACTGAACAAGGATGGTTTCTTTGGCTGGGCCTCTTCTGTCTTCAAAGATCAAAATTTCTTCTAATCAAACCAGAAGACCTCTGAAACAATCTCCTCTGGACAGATTACACCCAAGTTGAGTTGAGTTGCTTTAATGTGCAGGGCAGTGTCAGGAGACAGCCAAACCCAGCACTTGAGCAGAAGCATCTCACACTGTCAAACACAGAGGTGGAGAGGCAATGATTCGAAAGCGTGATTTTGACACACATACATACACTCACAAAGTTGTATTAATATCGGCAAATAACTGAATGGAATGTCGTGAAATTTAAATCCATTCAGGGTCGATTCAAATGATGCTAATGTACACGGACCTGACCAACTCAACCAATTGCAAATCATGATTCTGCATGGTTGGTACTACCCATGATGGATACACAACTTAATCCAGCAATCTTCTTGCTCTGTTGCACCCATCACTCAGGAACAGAGACCAAGGGAACTTTTCCTGTCAGACTCAAATCATTAGGCTCCCTGGCAACTAAAGCCTTTTTATTTTCAACTGGCTTTAAAATTAAAGGGTTTTATTAAGGTTACAATGAGGTTTAGTCTACAGATTGCACATGTGGAAATGTTCTTATTTTCCCTTTTAAACAATGAAGTGAATTGTATTGTGGAGGGTTATTGAACAGATTCAATAAATGTTTTAACTGATCCTGCAAATATGGAGATTTTTCAGAACTTTCTTCTTCAGAA
Source organism: Cololabis saira (assembly GCF_033807715.1). Taxonomy (NCBI): domain Eukaryota; kingdom Metazoa; phylum Chordata; class Actinopteri; order Beloniformes; family Belonidae; genus Cololabis; species Cololabis saira. Next base: position 24,213,591 of record NC_084604.1, read on the forward strand.
ACGATTGTTCACCACTATTCTCACATGTTTTAATAATGCATAAGACATTCCTAAGCTTAAAGTGAATACTTCCAGCAATATCTTGCTGTCTGGTTCTGCCAGGTCTTGATCTGTTTCCTTTCTTCAGTTGCCTGGTGTTTGCTCAGGATGGGGGATTGTTTCGATGAAAAGTTTTGATGCGATATTGTTATTTTATTGGCTTTTAGGTATTAATTGGACTACTTTGGAACTAGTTGATGAACTGTATTGTTGAAATGCCTTGACATGACATTTGTCAGTTATATACTGTAAATAAAGCTGAACTGAATTGATTTGTTTTGTTTGCTTGATACAAACTTCTTTTGACATTGAGCAGCACATTTTTCCACAACCACATAGTCACTGCATCAGTTTGGGTAAAGAACCTGTTCCCTGCCGTACCTTTCCAACGTGAGGCCCCTTTCTGTTCGCTTAGTCATATCCCAAGTTTCTTTTTTACTCTCCAAGGGGGCAGTAGAAAACATTTTATGAGGTAATATCCAAGCACAGACATTTGTCAATGACTGTAAACAACGGAAATCATCTTTATCACTATCTTACATTTTCTGGGATTTAGATCCAAGAGAAGCAGTTGTGATGAGTCATTTCCTCCATCCCAAACATAATCTGTTTAGATAGCTCTGATAACTGTCCTCTCTTATCTAACAAACCGCCAGCACATTTAATAAATGGCTTCAAAAGAAAGAGCTTTGATTATCAATTTGTCTTTGAACATCTACTGACTTATTTGGTCCTTTGAGGAAAAAATGAGAGGGGCAGAAGACAGAATGGCTGGTTTTTAATGAAGTTTCTGCAAGACGCTCCGAAACTACCTGATTAAATGCAACACAATTAATTCAGGAATGAACACAGGAAGAAACATCAAACTTTTATGATTTAGAGCATGATTATGATGCAGTATCGGGAAAGAGAAGTTGTGCAAGCAAAAGTGCAACTTCTTCATGTAGCAAAACATTTGCATGACAAAAACACAAATACAAATCACTAAGCACGGCATATTTTCTGGAAATATTTCTGGAAATATTGTTCATATCCCCTGAACCTTCACTTGTATACATGGAACAGACAGGGATAGAGATAGACTTGAGGAATGCTGTGCATTCTGAGCTGTCGTGTTTGATGAGGGAGCTGCTGAAACAGATGCTGAAAGGGCTCCTGCATGAACCCAAAGCAGAGCAGCAGGCCCTGCCCATATCTGGAGCTGCACAGTAATCTGAGATTCAGCCGGGCGGGAGGAGCCACTGCGAGACCGGGCAGAGTAACAGAGGGGTGTGTGTGTGTGTGTGTGTGTGTGTGTGTGTGTGTGTGTGTGTGTGTGTGTGTGTGTGTGTGTGTGTTTATGTGATGTGAGCCTGATGGAGCGAACAACGAAAGCAAATTAAAGGGGCGTGTGTGTTTTTGGTTAAAGTGGGACTTTCGAGTGCGTGGAGGGAGTTCCCAAAGTTTTCAAAGACACTATAGTTCAGAATCTGTTTGTAAGGACTCAAATTGCTGCTTGAGATGCAAACTCACGCGTGGGATGTTCCAGGAGCTGAGGTGTGAACTTGAGAAGAGAAGAGAAGAGAAGAGAAGAGAAGAGAAGAGAAGAGAAGAGAAGAGAAGAGAAGAGAAGAGAAGAGAAGAGAAGAGAAGAGAAGAGAAGAGAAGAGAAGAGAAGAGAAGAGAAGAGAAGAGAAGAGAAGAGAAGAGAAGAAAAAGAATGGGATAAATAAAGAAAAAGATGGAAAAGGCCAGACCTAAACTTCCAGTTGGGAAGATGGACTGAGGAGACCCAGAGAGACGTGGAGGACTAATCAGCAGATGGACATGTGCAGAGAGCGACTCAGCGTGGGATGGCTGCTACGTCTGGGCTTGGTGCTCACCGCCGTGTGTCTGTGCATTCTTATTTACCTGGACGCACGTTGGCAGGCTGCTCTTGCACCCCTGGTTCTAGGAGGTCCAACCCAATCTAATAAGAGTCAAAAAAGCAGACTGAAACCGGGTTCTGCAGAAGCACATGAGCAGGACACAGGCGTCAAAAGGGAACTCTCATATGCTCACACACTGGACGGTTCGACAAAGTGCTGCCCACCTCTTCACCCACACAAAAAGGTACACTTAAAATGTTTTCAACTCATTTGCTCTTAATTGTTGTGAGAAAGACTCTCGTCAGGTTATCTGATCCCTTTTCAGTGTAGCAGCGCTGAGGGTGGCTCAGACAGGAGCTGCGAGTCACCAGGTTGACTCTCGGTAATCCCAGGAGGGTGATGAAGGCAGAACAGGCAGCAGGATCAATGCGTGCTCAATGAGTGCCTGGGAAAACGTTGAAGTTGAAAGCAGCATTTGTCACTCCGGTTCCTAGCAGCACAGAGCTCTCCGTGTCATTTTTCTTTTGTCTTTTTATGTCACATGTCTTTAGTTTAAACTGCTTCAAATTGAACACACACCATAACTCAGACATACTTCTCTTGTCTTTGCTGCAAATCTCAGCATCAATAACAAAGGGCTGTTCAAACGCAACGTCTTTTGAGGCATACATGCTTGTTCAGGTAAATAAACGCTCACACTCACAAACTCCAGACAGACTTGACCTGTAAAGGATGCTTGAGGCTTGAAGCTTAACAAACCTCCACTTCCCTTTGTTCTTCCTCTCTTTACAAGTGTTTCTCTTTGATTCTTATCTGCTCTCTGCTGTTGTCTTCATGTTGTCATTTGATCTCCACATCCATCTATCTATCCCTCCATCTTACAGCTGTCCACATATCCACATCCACCATCCACACAACAAATGTGCCCTTCCACCACTCCTGACTTCTTCCTTCTTGTCCATTGCGCTTCCTAATTTTGTTTTGTCTTCTTGTCAATACATGCTTGCTCACGTTCGTCTTTAAATCTTTAACAACTTAACAACAGTGCTGAATTTTAAAGAGCCACAGAAATGACTGCAGGGCTATCATACCGCAATGTGAGATGAGCACTGGAGCGCCATCAATATTATATACAACTCCATATGCTCATTCTCCCTGAATCTCAGCACAAATTCTGTCTCCTAAGATGGCCTGGAGGGGCCTGGATGAAAACCCTGTGCCATGTGCTCTCCTTTTTCTTTTTTCAATTTAAAACTCTCCACTCTCCTTCCACCTCTCGCCCATATTTCTCTCACTGCTGATAGATTTTTCCTTTCAACAGATCTATAATCATACAATGCAGATGTTGATAATGATAATGATATGCTTAGACTAGGCGTTTATTGTGTTTTGCATTGTAGCCCTTTTGTTTTATAGACATCATAAAGCACAATTAAAGAAAATTACGCCCAAATTTCAGAGCTACATTTTAGTTACCACAAGATAGTTTTTTTTTGCTCATGTTAGCTCATGCTAGCCAACTATGATATGATACCAACTAACATTAGCTACGCTGCCTGTGGTGGCTCAGAGCTCAATCAGCTCGCTGTTGGGTTGCGTTGGTTAGCAGCTACCTTTTTAATCAACCTGAAAGGGTCTGAGGGGGACGGTGGCTTGACTGGAGCCCCAGGCTGTTTTGGTTCCTACATCAGGTAGCAGCCGATGAAGCAGAAAGTAGAGCATGTTGGGCTTCAGCTCGCTTCCGGTTGCTCGGCTAAGCTTTGCCCATGGAGCCTACCTGGCCAACCCAGAGCCACTCAGAGCAGTTAGTCTAATTAGCATACAATTCCTAGGCCACAACTATGCTCTGTGACGTTCAAAGCTCAGAAACCAAGTTTACTTAAAGTGTTTAGTAGCTAAAGTGACAACTATTTGATGCCACAGACCGCAACCCAGTGATCAGAAAAAAACTACACACACCATACGATTATGCATAAGTTTGAAGCTTATAATTTTGCACTTATTTATTCTCTGACACTTGTTTTGGCTGTATGTTTATTTGTGCCGTAAAGCTGGACATTTCCCAAAGGGAGTTAGTGGAGATCAACTAATGTTTGTTTGAGGAATTGTTTCGCGACATCTTTTTGAACTGCAGATATTCACATCTGTTTTTATCTGCACTTTCAGACCATATTTTATATTAGAAATATTAGCAATAATCCTAGCTAATATATTTAATACTTTCAGTTGTGCATATAGAATGCAATAGCAATACCTCCTAAGATTGCAAAGATCTGAGCCACAGAATGCTGAGGGCTCAGTGAAGGTGGGATAATTTCAGGGAGCATTTTCAGATTTCAAGGTTGAGCTCATGTGTAGATTCTGAAAATAAATAACTAGATACATGTTTGAGCCTGTGGAGCCTGGGGCATTCGGGCAGAGATAAATTATTTGTCTCCCTTTTTGCCAATCAACCTAATTTTCGTCTTGTTTCCATGGTGATCACATACACTCCTCTCCTGCATAGTAGATGGAATGGTACTTGTACTATAGACACATATGCAGGTAGAGGCAGAGCTGCAGTTGCAATTGCTTGAATTGTGATTATTTGGGTCTCCCCGGGCTTGCGGGGCTGCGGCAGGAAGGGGATCCGGTGTAAAAAGGGGCTACATCGATGTGTGGACTATGATCCGCTGTGGGGACCCTTCCAAGAGGGATTAAGCTGAAATGGTTGATGATTTGTTTGTGTAAAACATTGAAATTGTACCAGTCAAAAGTTGGTGGAAACACCTGCGCATGTAACATTATTGAACACGTGAGTGTGTCCAGATGTTTGACAGTTATTGTTTGAACATGTACATGTGAGTGAAAAAGTGAATACTTGTCCAGGAAGTTCTTGTTTCATCTGAACATGCAAACTGCTCAAAATATGTTGAACAGATTGTCTTCTAAACTTTTCCTGATGTGTTACCCACAGACACACACACACATTTATAATTATAATGATAATAACTATGACAACAAAAAATAGATTTTTTTGATAATATTCAGATCACGAAAAAGATCAGTAATATAGAAAAAAGAGCAAGTCAGTCCCATGTTGAATTTTAGTGACTTCTTCACTGCTGCAAATATAATATTTGACATCAAATGATGTGAAATCCTTTGTAAGGGCCAATCACTTTATTCAGAGCAGGCTGTGAAATATATGCAGCCCAACAAAAGAGAGCTAGATGCAGAAAAAAAACTTTTCACAAATATCAAACTTTCATCAGAAGATCCTCAGCAAACTCCTGCAGCTGAATGATGTTCAACAATCAGAAGAAAATTACACAGATTTAACCTGAATGGGATGGATGCCAGGAAAATTGCTGTTTTTCTTTCTTTCTTTCTTTTTTGTTTTCTTTACATGACAGCCTCAGGGATGGGGCAGGTTGCTGTTATTGAATCAGCTATGAGTTCTGCTTTATAGCAGAGAGCGCTTGAAGATACAGCGAGGCCATGTGTCGGAAGTTGAAGAGGACCTCTGGGACAAGATGATAATCCTCAGCACACTAGCCCGAATAAAGATGGAAAAGTAAAAGCCAAACATTTTGCAGTTGACGGAACACTGCACACACAAAAAAAAAGCAGAAAGCTGCTGGAAGAGTCTGTTGAACATTTATGCAAAATGCCTGCAAGGTGTAATTCCAGATAAAGCTAACATTTGAAGCCAAGAATGAACTCACATTTTTTTCAGATGGGAGTATTAAACATCTAATTTCTGTTTGGATGTGTGATGGAAGATTGGCGGCTAAGAATATTCATGTGATGTTGTTCAACATTTTGTTCATTAAAACTGAGTTTTTTTGTGCATAACTTTCTAATAGACACCAACTCTTCACATCACCATTGAATCTGAATGAAAATTAATTAAAAAAAAAAAAACTCAACAGGTTAAGAATGTTTAGCTTCGAACAAAATAAGGTCAGAAATAATTCATAAAGATTGTGCCGTGTGGGGAGGTGACAGGGGAGAATGTAGCTGACAAATTTTGTCCCACTCACTAAACTGCGTGTGTGTCCGTGTGTTTGAGCACGACTGGCCTCGGGTCTGTTTTTAGTAATAACCAAACTCAAAGGAAACTTGTTCTCTTAGCTGTCAGACATCTCAATAAATACACACCCATCTTCTTTAATCATTTATCTCGCACAGGCTTTGCTCCCCGCTGGGAAAAGAAGACAGGGATGAGTTGGTAAATTATAGACGGATGTGAAACAACAGCAGGGAGCGCAAGAGAAAAATAGAGAGGAACAGACACTGCACCGATGACTCAGCCAATGACATTAACGCAAAAATAAAAAGACTACTGTCTTGAAGTCACAGCGCCACATCTAGCCTTCACACTAGAGTGAAGTTTAATCTCTATGACTGACATGTTCTTCTGAGGAAGAAACAGCTGCTGGCAGCTCAATAGGTCACCAGGAGTCACCACATGACATCATATTTTAAATGACTTTGCCTCTCGTGTCTGTTTTGCTGTCACCTAACTGCCGGTGGCAGGAAGAGACGTGAGGCATCAATCTCAGCTGGAAAACAGAAGGATCTATTTAAAGTCAAGTTTGTGAAATGTTTCTGCAAGTAAAAGCAAAAAGTCAGTCTACACGGGACCAGCTGTTTGGCCTCAATCGAGTGCGACTTATGCTTCTTCGTTGCAAATACAGAGATTGCCAACATACGGATATACAGTGCGTTGTACTTTTATATGTGTTCATTGCTGTTTATGTCGCTGCGTAATCACACCAACAAATGATGGCAGGGTGGGTTCTGTTCTGCAGCGCTGTAGCCACAGACTGCATGAGGAGGAAACCTGTGATGTCACCCAGAGGTATTTTTGGAGGTATTTTGAAGCGTCTTTCTGCCTTGTACAGCTCGACGCGATGTTGCAAATAGCAGCTCTGGAAGCTAGCTTGAACATGCCCACCTTAGTTTAGTCACTGCAAGTTGGCTGATTTAACTTGGCTGACCTTGCTTAAACTATGATGACATTTTATGACTTTGTATTCTGATCCGACGTGTCCAAACATCCTCATTTCAAATGTTGCTACCAAAATGACATTGAAAATGAGTGAAGTGCCAGAGCTGAAGCAAGAAGCTCCGCTAGGACCAGCATGTGCTGGGTCTCTGGAAAGCGTCTAGAGACCACTGTTGTAATAGATATAAACAGTAACATCAAGCCTACTGTTGTAGCCCGCAAGTAACAAACTGAGTGATTATGGCTCCCAACGGACCTCCACCACTTGTCGTTTCCACTCTGGCAGGTCCCGGCAGCGCTCAATTCAAATGTCCTTTGCTAACAGTCCAGTGAGTCAGCTTTGAATGATCCTGTAATGATCTAAGTTGAAAGTCACTGAAATGAAGGACTTTGCCCGTTCCATGCCAGCCCAAACCCAGCTGCTGTGGTCTCTTAGTCCACTTAACAGCACAACAAGCCATATCATTGTTACAATAAAAAAGCAGTCAAGTGTAGACAGTGCTGAGCGCTAAGTCTCTGAAGCGATGATGGCTAGCTATACCTGCTGCCAGCCATCAGACCATACTCCTAATTAGGCACAAATTGTGTGTGTTACAAAATAAATTCACTCCCAGTAGCCTATATTTAGTCATTTGGTGTAAAATCAACCGTTGGGGCCAAAACTATTTTAAAAAGCAGGATGTAAATATGTTTATTTATGCTGCATTGTTGGACAAGCTGGCTTTAGGAGTCAGCCCCCAGTGGTCAGTGGACTAACTGCAGCTTAATGTATTTCCTGGTTTGCGTCAAACTAGGATGCTATTTCTTTCTTCACTTGGCTCTAAGCCTTCAGTGCTGAGCTTTGTTGTGTCTGCTTCCTTTATGTGTAGCTCAGACATGGCAACAGGGAAAATAAAGCATAACTTATGGCTGTTGGAGCTGACAAATAATGAGCCGCAGTCATCTCTACTGACATTGCAGCAATCTATCTCTATTTCATCAAACAATTTATGTCCACAAATTCCCTGTATGCTAATAAATGCAGTCCTCAGTGCAGAAATTTGTGCTCAGAGCACCAGTTGACAGAGGAGCTTTTCAATTTTTTGCAACTGCTTCCTCCCAAGAATAGACTATTGCTTTTACATAATATGTTGAAAGTCAGTGATATTTTACCTTTCTCAACTCAAGAACATCTATGTTGCAGCTTCTGAGAAGTTACCCTTCTTATCTGAAGAGTTGTGTAAATCAAATCCATGACTACATTTGGACTGCTTAATCCTGTTAATGCCTCTGGTCTCACCGCTCTTCGACAGCGAAAGCGCAGCACGAGTGTGGTCACAGCAATGCTTTTCTGAAGGAATACTTCACCATCATCATCATTGAGGGCTTTATCCAAGATAAACTAGCCATTATTCATGTATTACAAACAATGAAACCTCATAGGTCAGAACCACGTTGCAAAGCAGAGCCGCTGACTTTTTCAGACCGGCGTTGAAATTTTAGGACATTTCTGAACATAAAACACGACGGGGGCACGGTGGTGCAGCTGGTAGTGCAGCCGTCTCACAGCAAGAAGGTCCTGGGTTCGATTCCCGCCGGGGACGCTGTGGGCGCTGAAGTGTGTGTTAGTTCCCCCATGACTTCAGCGCCCACACCCTGGGTGGGGTTGGCACAAAAACATGCACACAGTCCTGGGTTATACATGCCCCCTCTGGCCAACCGGGGCGCCAGATGGGGTGGGGAGGATCTGGCCGGAATAACGTGATCCTTCCACACGCTACGTCCGGCCGGAGAAACCCCACCCTGTCTGGTGAAAGGAAGTGGCCTGCTCACTCCTCAGGTTAAGGAGGAGACAATGAGCTCAGTGCAGGGCCCTCCCTGGGGTGGTAGAGGATGGGAATGCCCAGGACTGTGTCTTTATATTTATCTGGAACTAAAAGACTGGTACATATAACGATGATGATAATTTTAATGATAAACGAACCAGTATATTAATTATGCAATATAGCTATTCGGTGTGTTTTATGATTCAGTGTGTTATTTCACTAAGATAGAAGTTTGGTTAATTTATTTGCAATTCGGTTGTGATTACATTTGTTTCAAAGAGCAAGAAAACAACTGCCACTGACGACTACTTGCCTCATGAGGAGTGATTAGCTCTGTGTGGCTAGCAGCTTTGACAGAAAGGGCCACTGTGTGGATTTTAAGCTGCTATTGAGTGGTCATGTTTGGAATATCGAAAGCTTCGGCCCAGCAGAGACTGATCAAGAAAGATGGGGGTTGTTGATAAAGAATGAGAGGGTTTGATTTCTGTAAGCCTAGAGGTGTGATGGGAGTTAGTTCTCAGGGATCTTTGACCTCCAGCTGGTTCGCCTGGGGATCCAGGGAGTCACAAGAAATCAGCGGCTGAGAAGTTGACATGTCACCTGACTCAAACCCTCCTCTCTTTACCAGGGTTTCCTGTATTTTACCAACGGTGCATGCCATGAATGAGATCCCAGCTTAGACCATTTCTGCACTGTTCCTCTATATTTCTTGTTCTAAACCCATTTTGCAAATGCATTAAAAATCAAAATGGACATCATATTCAAATGCAAATATGATTTTTGTCTTAAGACTTATGTTTCCTGTATGAGTTGATCTTGAATACTTCAGGACCATAACACTGCAGATCTATTCTAGTATGAACGTGCCAACAACCCTAAAGAAATAAACACTTCTACACAGGCTCATACTTCCTCAGTGTGGGATTAGTATCCAAAACTGACCACAAGCAAAGCTGGCTATGAGTCTGAGCCAAGTTATGAGGGGAAAGTGCACAAAGAAAGCTTTTAGATAATCAATCACCCTTTCACATCAGGTTTATATGAGTACTTACTAAGTGATATCTCAGTGTATCATCCCAGAGCTCTGAATAATTGCTTCTTTCATAAAATGTTAAGCTGAAAGCTGGAAGTATCCCAACCTTAAAAATGTGGTGATCAAAACCAAATGTTACTGGTGAGAAAACAAAAGCTTGTCAATGCACTTTACAGTCGGTCTGTAGCATGTGCTAACTGCTTAACGCTGGACAGCGGTGGGAAGGCCAGCGGAGGGTGACGGGGGGGATGGAGTAAGGCTCAAATTGTCAAAAGTCCAGGGTCAGGATCGCACAATACGCCCTTCAGACGTGGATGCCTTGTCTGGAACATTCCAGAACGTTTTTTTAGGCTCCTCCGCAGCTGATATGAATGAGTGCATTGACCTGGAAACTGGACACAACAGCTCCCATCTCAGCAGCTCTCCTCCAACCATGAACACATGTTCACACAAGCTACGATTCCCTGCTTCAAGACAGCCACACTTTGTCTTTCACAAAGAAAACAAGGTTGTCTTCATGCAGCAGAAACCCTTCCAAGTAACATTTCCCATTAGTCATGTTTGCAGTTATACCATATATTCTCACTCAAAAGCACCAATCCCCATCAAAAGTCATTAAGGGCATTGACGGGTTGTATGGAGAGAATAAACATGTCCAATACAAGTCCAACTAAAAAAAATGAATAAAATCCAGTTTGTTATGATTGATTTACATAATGTTCATGTAATACAAATTCCTAAAAAGCAGTCTGGCTAAGGATGCCAGCAGATTGGTTTTGTCCTCCGTCCCAGGCATGTAAGGGTCAGTGGAGAGGAAGATCTCCCTGGGAATCTGTTAGTCTCTCCCAATATGTGTTCCTGTTTGTTTTTATGGTCCTCTGCAATTGTGATCAATCATAGTAAAAGTTCTGTTACAGTTCAAAGTTTGCATCTAAACAAGTACGAGGAATATCCCCGGATGTGCTTCTGCTCCTTAAGCAGAGATTTAACACTCAAGTAAAAGTACCCTAGAATGCATTTCACATCAACAAGCAGCTGTAATGGCTCTCACTTCAAATGCAGACATGAGAGAGGGCACTTTTGTCGTGACTTTCAGGTATAAAAGGTGCGCTGGAGATGTCCTCTTCTTTCCATCTCCGTGTTCATCCTCATTCCTGTTCCCTCCCCAGTGTCCACTTTTACAAAGCATTCTGTCTTTCTGTGCAAAGACGGCCCATTCCTTGTCCATGGATAGCAACAAGTCACCAATGTCTCTGCTCACTGCTTTGGTCAGCGCTGGCTGAATAAAGAATGAATGAAGAATGAACCTGCTGTGTGAATGGGGCTTGTCTCTGCTTGCATTTCAAATTCTTGTTGGAATTAGAGCCACTGCTGCTGGACACTAATCTCATCGTGAACCAAAAAAACATAATGTTTGCTGTCTCTTTCTATTAATATAGAAATCAAAGGAGAAAAAAGAAAGAAAATGAAGAAAGAGAATCAGCAGAGTGGAGAAATCACTGTTTCCTTTGGTCTATCTCGCTGTTAGTCCGTCATGCTGCCGGTTACCGACTCCATCTCAGGAACTAAGGGTCATATGGTGCTCAGCGAGCTTCCTCTGCTCGTCCCAACTAGGCATCAAACCCTGCTCTCATATCTGGGATATTTTCCAGGAAGACAGTCGCACACTGAGCTCGGCAGCTTCACACATGCAGACACACAGATTGATATTGCTAACAATAAGACCCCAATCTGTCTCATGCGATGCAAGCCAAGAGATCCCAACTCAAACAAGATGCTATGAGAGGACAGTGTTTACAGCATTCGTTTTTGGTCCAATGTAGATATCATATACAACCATTTCAGTCCATGTTGCGAGGAAGAAGAGCAGCCATGTCTCAGTACTTTATGAATGTATTCATGAGTGAAGCTTCTATGATGTGATTGGAAGGGAACCATGTTACCAAGGCAACACCCATCACTATGGAGAGTAAAGTTCATGGCACATATCATGACAAGTTTGAAGACTACATGGAATACAATGGCGTTCAATATTTATGAAGCTGTCAGAAACAGATTTAATGTAAACTGAAAAGTCAAGAAAAGTCAGATACATGCAATGCTCCTGAATTGTTCTAACTATTGTGCCGTGATCGCGGTGCAATGTTTAAATTTGGGATGGCTTCATTTTAATATGGCTTGAGGAAAAATAACCACAAAAACGTCTTTCATGCTGCACCTTAGGAAGTGAAAGCCTACAAAGCTTTTATTCTTCTCTATTACAACAGTTCTAGCCTGTTGTAAGGGTTCCATTTTTTTTCCCTCTCTGCTTTTTAGTCGCACGCTCCTGTAGTGTCTTACAGTAAATGCACTCCAGATGTGGGTTTGTTAGTCGCCCTTTGAATAAGAAACAGTACAGAAAGTAGAACCACTTGTTCATTCTCCATTCACACCGTCTGGGCCTGAGCTTCCTAGTTTCCACCATCTCCTTCACTCCTTTGAACGCTTCACCTTTAGCCAGACTCTTCATCATCCATTCAGTCCTCAAGAGGGTCTCCATGCTGTTGAGACTGAGGCTTAACTCTTCGAAGATTACTGCCATTTAAAAAAGAGAGAGAGAGGGAGATCAGTGTAATCCCCAGCTTTAATTCTGTTAGACTCCATGTCTCTCTTACAGTGAGCTGGGATTGGCCAATAAGCCAGGCTTGTCAGACCACTAGAGATGACATCTCAGGAACTAGACAGATGCATCTTCTCCAACGGTCTGTCTCCGTATTTTCTGAAAATATTCAGCTTCAGTACAGTTGTTTCTTTGTATAATCATATATATAGATGTGTCCAAGATTTTTTCTCTTTTTATTTTTTTAATTTGGTATTTTCAGATGCCTTTTATTTCAGATTCCTGAAATAAAATAATCAAGAGGTGATCAAAGTGTAAACTTCTAGCTTTAATTTGAAAAGTTCCACAAAAAAATAGCATTTACCTTTTAGGAATTAGAGTCATTTTAAGTGACTCAATAGCGGTATTGAGAATTAAGTATTTGGAATGAAAAGAAGGTCAGATGTTGTAAAAGAAGGTTAAATGTTGTAGTTTTAAATAATAATTTTCCATTCGATAACAATTGTACAATGCACAACAAGAGATAAAGTTGATATTTCTAGAGGGGCAGTCATTCATCAAATTTAACAAGTAAGCTTTTGTTTTTTACCTTTTTTCTGTGCAAATACTTGTTAAATATAAGAATGAAAACCGTGAAAGTCCATTCAGACCAAAACATTTTTTTCTTTTGATATTATATATTATTTGAATGACCGGTTTTAATCATTGCCACTTGTGAACTGTGATAACAGAGTGTTTTAAATCCTTTGAAATAAATATAAATGAATGAGTTTGTGTATACACAATCACATATATATATATATATATATATATATATATATATATATATATATATATATATATATATATGTGTGAATATATAAATAAAAGCACTTTCTGTCACGAAGGTGGAGGATAGGACCCATATGCAGGAGACCGGAGTTTATTTTCCAACTTCAACAAACAAAAAAGCGCTGCATAGCAGGATTGCAAAAACCATGAACATGACAAAATCCAAAATAACCCGACACATGGAGGAAGGAAACAGTACAGACCAGCAGGGAACAAGGGCAAGACAAGACACGATATACACAGAAGGCTTGATGAAACACAGGTGCAGACGATCAGGGCAGATGAGAACAAGGGAAGTCAAGACATAACTAAAACACAAACACACGGGTTTCCAAATAAAACAGGAACTCAACACCAAAACCGTGACACTTTTCAAGTTGGGTACAACAATAGTTTGCTGCAATGTCTGTACAAAAAAACTAATGTTCAACATTTTTCAGCTTTTCACCAATTCACACATAACACGTACTGTATTCAGCCTGCTGTTATCTGAGCTACATGCAGGAGGTAAACAAAAGGAAACTCTTCGGCACCATACCTAACCTGCTTCCTCGCAGTTGGTGACGCAAACAATAACGCAGAAGTAACACCAGCGAGGCTGTAGGTGGGACACAGAAGCATAAATCAAGCTTAAAGCATGAAGTGACATCAAATGCCAGCAAGTGTGTGAAGGATTTTTGAATAGAACATTTGGAGGCTGTCGTAAATATATCTGAGTAAATATCGATAAACACCACATTCTCCAAATCAACTTCCAATTGTTTCATTAAACCACATCTCTCGCCAGCCACCTACACGTCACATGTCTTTACCTTTTTATGGCATCAGCTACTGTTCAGTTGTCGGCCAAGTGGTCAGAAAAAAATGGCCTGTCGAAATCATTTTCTGAAAAAATAAATTGATGAACTAAAAGCTCTTGGTCTGCCAAAACCATTTTCATTTTCCCTTTTTCCATAGTGTCAAGATAAAAGATTGAATATGCTGTTGAACTAAAAGCTTTGACCGCTTACTTGCAGCGCTTGGTGGTATTTTATAGCATCTGGAGCTCAGCGGGAGCGGTTGTAATAAACGAGGAGCAGGTCTGACTCTTCGCCATGCTGGCTCTGTACCAGTGGGCAGGCCGACTTGGCAGCGCTCCCTCCACCGCCTTCTGCTTTCCAACTGGTCAGACACAACTCACCTGTGGCTCGGTCGCTCCACGGCATTTGAAACGCCAGTAGCAATTTGTTTATTCCGGCACTGATTGTGTTGTCCCCCCTAGTCCTCCTCTGTGTCCTCATTGGTAACTAGAACCCCACATGTCATTGATCACTATGTCTCATGTATTCTTGATGCACATCCAAACACAGATGTGGCACTCATTCACTAATCTTTGGCATTGGGAAGCATCCATTTTCCATTTCCCCTTTATACATTTTCAGCCTCGCCAGGCTCTTGTCTTCTCTCCTCAAGCGCCTCATTGTTGTAGCAGGCAGTCTTTGCATGTCTTATCCAGTCATCTCATGTTCACCCATCCATCCCTCTCTTCCCGGGGGGGATTATTCATGCCTGGCCTAACTTCTAACACCTCTCTCCACACACCCAAGCTGTGAGGCACAGATCCAAAAACAGCTTCATCCAAACAAGCAGGTCGTGCAGCAGGGCAGATTTCATATTTGGCTGATTTTCTTTTCCAATCCCTGCAGCATACCCACATTAAAGCGGTACAAGCCTTCAAATGTTAATGTGGTGCACCTTTATGTTGTGGGTAGAGTACTGGTAAAAACAGTGGTACGGTACATGCAACAATACAACCCGAGCAATAGTTTATAGTGGTACTTAGAGGTTGCTGTGCAGCAGTTTATCTTTCATGACTGGCAATCATTAAAAAAAATGACCGATATCTAATATTATCCAACAGGACCATTTAACCACGTTTCTTGCTGTCACACAACCGCAAAGCATAATACTCCCACCCCTTGCTTTAAAAGCAGTCATCAAGTTCTCATGATAAACCGCTGCTCTATGTTTTGCTTTTTTCACCAACACACTATGAAATATTCTGGCCAAAGTGCCAAAGCAACACTTCTCGAGTTCATAAGCCAACACTTGTTTTCAACAACTCTGGTGGATGTTGCTTTACAGACTTAAGACAGGCAACTGTGAACAAGAACTGAAATGGAAAGGCAGTGGGACAGACCCAGGAGACTCTAGGGAGAGGGGGGGGGTGTTGTTTCTCGGCTGGCCTGGGAACACGTCAGTACTCCCTCGGAGGAACAGTGAGGTGGCCTGGAAGAGGGAGGTCTGGGCTTGTCTGCTTAGGTGGCTGATAGGTGACGGGCAGACGCTAATGGGAGTTAATAGAGAGACAAATGCATGAGCGGAACATATACAGCACTTTTTCCTCCAAATTTGAAAAATGCAATCTCAAACCTCGGTTGAAGTTCAGATGAAGAACGCACAACAAACTACAGTCATATAGTTTACAAAAACTAATCCAAACAGCTGTCGATAACGACCAGATGTGAGTAAGCAAGTAAAGTGTGTTTATACGGCACTTTTCACAGGTTAGAAGCCACAAAGTGCTTCACAAGCCATGCATAAAAAGATAAGGCACAAGCATAAAAAAGAAGAAGCATAGAACAGAACATACAGAACATACTATCAAGCTTGTCTAAAAGAAGTGGTGTGGAGCTCTAAAAGGTCAGAGATGTAGGCAGGAGCTCAACTGCAGAAAGGCTCTGACAGTGAGAAGTAAAATTCTAAAATAGGTTCTAAAATGCACCGGGAACCAGTGCAATTTTCAAAATTATGTTGGATAAAAGCTCAGATGTGAAATAGAGTGCAATTTCTATTTCACACTAGTATACTCATAGAATGCTGGAGGTTTTGTTGCCAGTGAGGCTTGTCGTCCTACGAGGGAAGATTAATTACCTCTTTGTTTATTACTTATCAGCACATGTCAAATCTTGACCAGTGTTAGACGTTCTTGTGAATTAATTACAGCTCAGTGAGATGTTTGACAGGGAGAAAGATGCACAGATGAGTCACTGTGACTGTTATTTCTTAAACTGATAAGAAATAATGTTAAAATTAGCACACTAAAAAAAAAGTACGTTGGCCACACAGGTTTTTATTCCTTTCCACGTCTGTGACAAGAGAAGGAGTTTTATCCTCTATTTGACAGTTTTATGTACACATTTATAATTAAAACAAACAACAAACTACAAACAAATGTATAGACAAAGGCCCGGTTTCCCAGATCAGTTAAGAAGCTCTTAACAGCAAAAGGCTTCTTTCAAACCTTCTTAAGGAGCCTGTGAAAGAAAAACGCGTTTCCCAGAGTCACTCTTAGCTTAAGAATCTCTTTCATTAAGAAGGAAATGTAAGATGCTGCTGACCCAGTCTTTACAGCCTTCTTAGTGAACAAAGACTCAGGCCGCGTTCAGACTGCAGGCAAATATCCGATTTTTAGCCCATCCAGATTGAAACTGGATGACTCTTTTGAAGTCTGAACAGTCCCAAACCGCATGAGATCCGATTTTTGCAAACCAGATCGAAACCACCTCCGGGAGGTAGTTTCATATCCGATCGTTATCGCATTTGGGCAGATGCGTCTCAGTCTGAACAGCTCCAAACACTCAGATCGGATATGACTGTCCCAGACGCTCCAAACCACCCGCCCATTTCCAGTTGTGGAGCTACTCATCCTTTCACAGAGAGCATGTACAATCTCTGATGTCACGTCAAAAACTATTATTTGTAGTTTAAGTGTTGCAAATTCACATTACAACATGTTTTAATAGCAGAAAAAAAGACCGCATTTCCACGTACGGTGCATGTCGCCGCGTACCTTACGCCGTAGGTCTGCGTTGGTGTAACGTGGACCATAAATCAGCCTTCATATCTTCCTATCAGTCGCGCTGAGAGCCTGAACCTGCAGCCCGTCAGCTCATCAGCTGCCAGTTGTTCATTGCTGGTTCGTTTTGTTAACTCTGAGCTTTGTTGGTTGGTTTGTTAGTTTGCTGGTGGTTTTGTTCTGAACACTTTTCTCTGTTTCTCATTTTGCTGGGACGCCGGGTCCCTCCGCCGAGACACAACTTTTGTGGTATGCGTTCATTGTTATGTCTAAAAATGATGCGCAGTGCCGACCCAATCAGAAACGGTACAGATATATATATATTTTTTTTTATATATATATAAAAAAATAAAATTATAAAAAAATAAAGGATCCCCATAACCTTTGATCGGGTGGGCAGGACGCACGTTTGGGTCCAACGGGAGGATTAGAGTGAGATGGGGCAGTGTCAAACGATTTAAAATATTGCACAGTGTATGCCCAGCTTTACAGGTATGGAACAGCATGTGAGCTGGCTCCATATTGTTATTGTTTTTGATGTCGCAATTACATGACTTCACACAATACACGCGCTGGGTGACGCCTCCGCTCCGGCGTCGTTGCTACGGCAAACTCGTCAGATCAGTCAATGATGTGGCCCAGTCTGAACAGAGCCAGATCCGATTTGGACACTTGCTAAAAACAGTGTGGACAGTCAGCCCTGAAAATCAGATATGAGAAGGTATCAGATATATATCAGATTTGCCTGCAGTCTGAACGCGGCCTCACAGATCCAGGCGCGTCAGGCCATTCTGTCTTAATGTGTGCACCTACCCACAGGTCATTTTATATCCTCAGTAACTGATTGATGTGCGTAAATGGATGTGATTGCTACTTGGATACACCTGTCACCTATATGTGTGGTGACAGGGAATTAGTGCATTGAGGAGCAGCGCTGCGTGTCTCCACACACCCGCTGCGTGTCTCCAAACATCCGCAAATACCACGTTGATGAATGCAAGATTCTGCTTAATAGTGAATAAGGTCAAGCAGCTAAATAAACTTCAGAATATTTTTTTGAGGTGAAGGATTCTGTTTTACTAGTCACGAGGATACAATGTGGTCCTATATGCTGATCGTTAAGATAATTTGTCCTTTCGTCCATCTTTCACATTTAATAAAAACAATACATTTCCTCATTATTCTCTTACCAAGACTACTTCTTATTTAGTTGCAGTCTTGTTTTCATCACATAACGCACAGGCAGCAGGGAATTAGTGCGTTAGGTAGCAGTGCTGCGTGTGAAAATGCGCTGATAGTGATCGGTGATCGATTTTCCTGGCATCAATTGATTTGGTTTCAGAACCGGACAGCTCCTCCAAAGAGCTTCTGAAAGAGCGAAACTAAAGAGCGGTCCTGAGAGCGGTGTTAAGAAGTCATCTGGGAAACACCCGTATCTTAGGGCCCCTTCTTAGTTGAACCCTTCTTTGGACCCTTCTTAAATCCTTAAGAGAGGTCGGATCTGGGAAACCCGGCCAAAGTCTGTTATTATCTGCTTGCACTGAAGGGTTCAGCTTTCCGCATTTATGCTATAAACTGTCCACTTCAGCTTCACCTAATGGGAACTGACACTTTTCCTGCTTTGTCAAATGTTTCTCACCCTCTCAATTAATCAATAAGTTCCATTGTATCCCCCATTCACTTAAAGACAGCTACCTTAACTGCATAGGCTTACTATGTGATTACATCTAATGTTAAAGCATCAAGGTGCACACAGCTGAGACTCACCAATTCCGAGCGATGTGTGCAGCTGCTTCCATCTGTCATCCCTGAGGAGGACTGGTGGTTGCTAGACTGAACATGGGGCTTTAGACTAATCTCATCACTGCTCACTGATGATTCACCCGTTAGTAGGAGCATTTACTGCAATGCATGCACAGACACAAAGAAAAAGCTTGCACTTTTGAGGATGAGCATTATTCAACAAATATGTTGGTTAAATACTGGATTCATTTTCCACAAAACAACATCAAGCTAAGAGAATAAGGATTAAACCCTTTACATACCAGCCTAATCTCAGGCATCTGCTCTCAAATGACATGTGCCCCCCTGTACAGGGGGCTCTGTTAGTCTGCTTGTGAAAAAAGCAGGTCCAACCAAACATATCAGCTTTGTTAATTACCTTATGTTATTACTTCTAAATAAACCCTTGATGCATGCCTCAACCTGCAACAAAACCTTTCAGTATGTTATATGTTTCAGGATATATTTTACCAGTGGGTGCACTACAAACTCTCATTGTGCTCAACGTGAGTTTGCAACTCAACCTCCCAGAGAGTCCATTGTCCCAGATAACTGCCCTCTGATCAGCAGCCCAGTCCCAGCTTGTATCACGGTGATGTATGGTGTCTGACAGCTGAGCGGGTGCAGCAGGACTAGGATATAAAGGGCAGGGCAGACACACACAGCTTTGGGAGCTTTCAGAATTCCCAGGATACAGAGAGGTAGATGTGATCGGTCTCCCTGTAAATGGATGTCCAGGCCCTCACACAGTACTTTCCTGCATGCTGTAAAACTTCCCTGGCCTTGTTACAGTCTAGTTGAAACAATGCTGATTGGAACTGGCATTATTGTTTTCCTCTTTTGACAGGTATTGTGTGTCAGCTGGTGAGGTCTTCTGGAGAAATGTCTGCTCTATGCTTGTAATCAAGATTTTATGAAAAAGCTAAACAACACAATTTCTGTGTAGGAGCTTAGCCAAAGGGCAGAAGAAATGACAGAATCTTTGGAACAGCATTTTAAGTGAAATTGAGTCCAGTAAACACCATTTTCTTTCCCTAAAATGGGTACAGTGCTTGTATCATAACAAATGAATGATGATGACATACTTAAATAGCTGTAGACTGCTTTCAACTTACAGGGGTACAGGTTCAGCTCATCAGAGGTGGACAGAGTACTCGACCCCAGTACTTGAGTAAGAGTACAAATACTACAGGTCAAAATTTACTCCGTTACAAGTAAAAGTAGCTCAGTCAAAATAGTACTCGAGTAAGAGTAGAAAAATACTTGCTTTTAAAAGGTACTTAAGTATCCAAAAGTAAATGCTTTTAAATTTACTTTAAGTAAAAGTAAGAGTAAGAGTAAGAGTAAATTTCTTATTTTCCACATCAGTAAATTACTATATTTTTTCTAAATTATTTGTCTCTGTCTTGACTTGTTGCGGCTCTGTCTTGACAAACGCAGGCTACTTTGGCGGTATCGTTTTGAGGAGGCTTGACGTATTTCCGCTTTACGTACATCCCAGTGGAGAGCGTGCACTGTGATAGGTCTCCTCCTTTGACAAAAACAGCTTGTGTCCAATAGGATTTTAGGGAAGAAAAAAAAAGAGCAGACCTGAAAGTAACGAGTACTTTTCAGCCTTCCTAGAAATTTACTCGAGTAAAAGTAAAAATATTTGTCTTGGAAATGTATTCAAGTAAGAGTAATAAGTACCAAAGAAATCTAATACTCAAGTAAAGTACAAATCCTCTGGATATGTACTTAAGTACAGTACTCAAGTAAATTTACTCCGTTACTGTCCACCACTGCAGCTCATCAGATGGGCCTGTATTCATGTGAGCCCATTAGAAAAATATTTTTTGACCAATTGAACCGTAGTTTTGGGGCACATCAGGTGAATGAATCTTGCCAGGTCTCCATGGGTGACTGCAAGTGCATCCTTCAGGTACACATACCCCTCCATGGGAATTGCTAATTTAAAGAAAATCTATCGGTGGAAGGAAGGTTGAGGTAATTTGTTCAAAGGAAAAAGTACACTCTTTTATAGAAATGAGCAAAATGTTATTCCCTGTGGCCATATTGACATAGTAAAAACGACATAAGGCAACAATATACAGTAAAACATGACCATCGGCTGCCTTATCAACCTTTTGATTGGGCGTCTGGTAAATTCATCATCAGACAAAACAATAAGCAGGTACAGCATCTATTCAAAATACATGAATGCTAAATTCATAAATGCTTGAGTTATTTGTGCAAATGTTCCTCAGGGCAATCAGGATAGACATTTTCAGACTTTTTCCCCATTTCACATTAATGACAAGTTTGTACAACAGTTACAACAGTGTGCTCAGTCACACCATCTGGTTGTACTCCGTAAAGATAAATACTTTCAAATTATCAGGTATACTGCAGCTGATTAAATACTTGAGACAAAGATTGTTAAAATAGTAACATTCTGAGTCATTTTTTCTTTTCTCTGAAGCTTTCATTCTCCGTAGAGAAAGTATTTACTCCAGCCTGAATGTCGATGCAGACTGTTTTGATTCACCTAAACAGTCATAAAAAAGAAGTGCTGCATATATATATATATATATATATATATATATATATATATATATATATATATATATATATATATATATATACATATATACATATATTTGATATATGTAAGTATGTACTGTATATTTAAGACCTGGTGTACACATATGTGGACATCGAACGTTTTATTGTCTATGTCATAATATTCCATTTCTTAATGGGGGGCCAACGCATCATGAAAAAAAATGCACCAGCGTTCAGTTAAAGAGAGACGGACATTAAAAGCAGACAAACAAGTAAAGAAGAAGCTGTGTGTTAGAGGACAAGTGAGGAAAGGAAATGGGAGAGGAATTAGGCAACGCAGCAAGAGGAGGGGAAGAGTTGAGGCATGACAAATGCTTGGATGATTTGACACCCAGCAAATCGATCTAAGGCTGAATGCCAAAGACTGAACAGTAGCTCGAGCGCTGCAACCATTCATTCTCAAAGAGCTGGTTGTGTGTGTTGGCAGGTCCCAGATCAGCATCACTGGAGGAGTAAATTACACAAATGGTTCTGTCAAAAAGTGTATCAGACCACTGAGTGTGTGTACAAGCCTATATGAAGTCAGTTTCTATATGCACAGCCCAGTAAATGTGTAATAAATACTGTGGTCCACAGTCCGAATCTCATTATCTAGGGAAAGACAGAGTCTGAATTTACTGAGCAAAATGAGTCCGGAAAATGGAGTCGCTGCCCCAGGCGCTACTGTGGAATTTAAACATTTTGTGTGCAGCGCGACTGAATCAGTCGCGCTGCACAATCTCACAATCATGAAATCAGATTTCAATCATGAAATCATTTTGATGTACTATGAATTGGTTCATGTGAACTGAATATCAACACTGCAAAAAAAATCCCAGTTAGCAATATTTGTACATGGATGAACATTTAAGTACTGTACATATACTGTAGGCCCATTCTGTGTGTGTGTGTGTGTGTGTGTGTGTGTGTGTGTGTGTGTGTGTGTGTGTGTGTGTGTGTGTGTGTGTGTGTGTGTGTGTGTGTTTAATTATTTAAAGCAACACAAAGGATTTGTTTTTCAGCTCCACAGATCCTCCTACAGGTACAGAGGTTGAGTCACTTTTTCAACACTGACTCTTGCACTAAAGCTGGATGAGGGCTTTGACATGATGCAACTCAAGTGATGAATGTTGTAGAGCGACTGGTATGTCTTGTTATGTACATTTAAAATGTCATTTTCAATAAGTGAACAACATAAACAATGTCAAATATGAACTGTATCATTTGTGTACTGGAAATGCAACGTCAAAAAGAAGTGGAAGAGGAGGAACCCCGAAGTGGGAGACACCAAAGATGCATCTGCAAAAACAAACGCGCTGCCTTAAGCCTGAATTATGGTTCTGCGTTAAATCGACGGCGTAACCGTACGGTGTGGGTTGCCGCGTACCCTACGCCGTAGGCTCTGCGTTGGTGTAACGCGGAACCATAAATCAGCCTTTAGCAATTTGTGCCATTCTGTGCGGCGATAAATGAAAAAAGATTAGACAACGTCGTGATTGGACAAGGAATTGGCTGGGCAGATGTGGGAAATGTGGTCTTTTTTTCTGCTATTAAAACATGATTTGTAATGTGAATTTGCAACACTTTAAACTACAAATAATAGTTTTTGATGTGACATCAGAGATTGTGCATGCTCTCTGCGAAAGGATGAGGCAAATCGGGTCGTAGCACTGCTTCAACTGTGCGATTCCTTCACGAGGAGCGACCAGAATTTCAAACACGTTTGATTTTCTTGCGAGCACTTGATTCGTGATCGGGAGCTCGTCGTGAGGTGTTAATCTCTCGTCGTTACCCCACGTATACTGCACAACCAACAATTGGGTCGAAATCCGGCCCGATCCAAAAAATAGTCGCACGAGTGGAAAATCAGTTCAAAACGAGCCGATAATCGCACAGTGTATGCCCGGCTTTAGTTTACCGTAAAAAACTGATTGCAATCCCTTTGTATTTGTTTACTGTTTTCCTGATTGACATCAAGTGGGGTGAACTTTTGCTTATAATTTCACAAACTAGTATGGACATAGATTAGATTAGATTAGATTAGATAAATTTAGATTAGATGATGAATCGATGACCAAAATAATCAGAAGAGGTTTTAATTGTCTTCTAGATGTGTTTATTTGTGTGTTCTTCAAGTGGTAAAATGAATAATTGGAGAAACAGATACATTTGTTATAAAACTATAAGCTACTTTGAATAATCAAACAAACAAACAAAATATGTTAGGTTAAACAATAAACAATAATAAAAGCGGTAATCACTGCATGGTTAAATAACATTTTCAATTCAGATGACTTAAAGGTGACCTATTATGGCATTTAATGTATATTTTAAACAGGCCTTGAATGTCTTAAAAACAATCTAAAGCTTGTTTTTTCTACATAGATCATAAATCCAGCCTGTGGGCCCTGTCACTAGTTTTACCGCTTCTAACCTCTTTTTCTGCGCCTAATTTTTAGGGAAGGGGGGCTTGGTTGTGGGCGTGGTTTCAGCAGCGGAGGCTGAACCTATGGAAATCTGCTCCCGTCGTGACGTCACGACGGGAGCAGATTTTAATCGGCCCAAAAAAAAACACGTGACACTGGGGGACTCTGTCCGGCGGGGGTCAGAGAGCTTGCAGAAATTCATGGTATTTTGTCTCCCCTGTGCTGGCAGGCTGAGGGGAGACCACTTTATATATGTTAAAACAAGAAAAAACGTGTTTTTCATAATAGGTCCCCTTTAAAGAAACAGAGGAAACTTAATTGGTGCATGAACCCAACAAAACAGCGGAACTAGTGTCATGGTGTCTGAGGAGCATCTGCAAGCTTAGTCCAAATATTATCCATCATTGGTGGATGTGGTCGAGGGTTTCACTGCAATAAAGACAAAACTGTGGAAATACTCTTATCCTCAGTGGCAGGGATGTTTTCTTTTTCTTTGCACAATTAAAACATCATGAATGTGAGTTATATAACAAAGTAATGTGTCTTATAATCACTCCTTTAAATGTTAACACAAACAGTAACTAAACAAAACATAAAACATCATATTTGTTTTCATTAGAATGTTGTCATTGTGAGGACTGATGATAACCAACATTAGTATTTATTTAAATGTAAAAACGTGAATAATACTTTTACTGCTGTGATTTACATAAGTAAAGAAACACGTCAGAACATAAAAACCTAACCAAACATGTACAGAATACTGTTATGGAAGATTTTATTTGAAATCAAACATATTTCTAGAAACAAATCTGCTCCATTTTGTTCAGTGTGAAGTCAAGTGAATATTTATTTACATAAAACATTCACAGTGTCAGTTGATCAAAAAGGTGTGGAGAATAAAACAGATATATCTCCTCCAAAATCAATAAATAAATCAATGTAAATTGAAAGAAATTAATAAAGCAATAAAAGTCACAAGTAAATGTTGTGCCACTTAGTAGCTCTTCCATCAACAGGTAAGAAAGATGTGACAGCACGACTTCAGGTTGCTCTACGTTAAAGAAGGAAACATGTAAACATGCTGAAGCACAGTCAGCTTCAGTTTATTGACTTAAAAGCTGTCTTTAGGCTGGCATCCACAATTTCTGATTGCCTTCAGCATCTCAGCAAAGCTCTCATAAAGATTGTGAGAGAATAGAAAGATATTTTAATCAGATTTAAATGATAATCAGCGTTAGACTGGCTTGAAATAAATAAGTAAATAATAAAAAATCAGAACAAAGTATTCACCAGTGTTCACGGTCTACTTACACGGATACATACAGCAGATATGAACATAAACTCATGCGGTTTGAGTTTGAATTTACTTAGAAATGTCATTCTCATAAAAAAAACAAAAAAAAAAAACATTTTAACCGTCAGATGGGAGTGTAAACATGCACGCTCAGTTTTAGGTTGTAGTGATGGCTCCACGTGACTGAAAAAGGCCAGAAAACTTGTATTTATTTTTTTGGTTATAGTCTTTTGTGCCAAAGTTTCACTGCATAGTTTATTTTGAAGCAAATTTGTGATATAAGATAACATAGAAAGTATCCACAAAACCTTTGATGATAGGGGTCCTGTTTCATTTATTCTGTGTATTACTCGCACTGTGCTGTCGGTGGGTGTTCTTCCACCGCTACCCCTTCAGATCTGATGCAAGACATGCAAGCTTCTACTCTTTAAACCTTTTCACGGAATGTAAATGAATGTGATAGCTTATGTATGTAAGTATGCATATGATGAAAATGGAAAATTACAAAGTAACTCCAAGAGTGAAGAGTCAACAGTTGAAATTTTGAAATTTCAAGTACCGTATTTGAATGAATGACGTGTAAAGGGATTAAGTCAGATGCAAGGTGACAATATCAGGATAATTTATAAACGTGTTTTTTAAAACAAAAGAAACAGCAACAAAAAAACAGGCAAAATTAAATTTTCAATAAAACTCAGATATTTATCTTTCTCTATATGAAATCCTCAGCCTGCTGATTCAGGTTTCATTTTTTATTTCTACCCCCTATAATTGACAGCACACTAAATTACTTCTGTAAGTCTTGTTTTAATTAAAAATCCAACTGTGTGGTCAGAAAAACTTTATTTAACCGGGAAGGTTTAATTAACATCAAGGATCTCTTTTTTTAAACAAGAAAATCCTATCTAAGGTGGCGGCAGCATGTAAGTACGAGATTAAACAAACAATTAAAACATGTGCGTCGTGGATAACTTTAAAATAATCTCCAAATCAGGTCTGCAGCCGGTTACAGGGTTACAGGGACCCCAGTTTATGCTCCAGATAACAGTTTTGTAAATTATTCTGCTTTAATGAATGAGAACAACTAGAATAAATGAACTAAGGACTGCAACAAAGTAATAGTGTGTGTGTTTGGGTGGGGGGGAGGGGTGCACCCATGTACAAGTGTTTTCATAAAACACTTTTACAACTGAAAAAGGTAATTATAGATGAAAGTATCCTGGCTTTGAAGTCTCTTTTTGCCTGCAGTAACTGTGAGTAGAAAGGAAAAAAGGCTCCCCTGGAAAAGTGGGAGTGACTTACAGTTCAGGGATATTTTCCACAACAGACAATACCCTTTAAAGGCTGCTCACCAGATGTGCCCACAGCATCATTCTAACTAAAACACAGTCTTGTTTACTTGAGCCAACTATGATCCGTGCACAACCTTGGAAAATGTGAAGATAAACTGCAAGGCCTGAACGTCACTGATGCAGACTTCCAGGCAGGGAAGTGCACGGTCATAAAGCCACCGAGGGTAATGCATATCAGGGCTGCTAACGAACGCTCGGCCATAGCGCTTGACCCAAGAAATACGTCATTGCAATGCTATCCGTCTCTCTTTTCTATCAGATGACTTGCTGTCTTGCAGCTTCTGCTGTAATCAAAAACAGGCACATTCCAGTAAGAATGAAGCTCTTCCAGCTTTCAGGAATGCAGCAGCAGCACCGAGCTGCGACAGGCAGCTCATGGTGAAGTCTTATTTTCCACAGCCTTCAGACACAACTGAATCTTTACACCACACTGTTTTCTCTGCACTGAATCCATATTAATCACTATGCACTGTAATTTAACTAAAATAACATTTCCTACTAACTTTATAAATGTGACACGTATAAACATGTAGGATAAATTCACCACTGAGAACACTGTGACCTAATTCCATCAGTGGCTGTTCACAAGTGGGTTATAATACCTGAAAGACTAAAGATCCCTTTGCTGTTTTCCTTGCTCTGGATTTCCTGTGAGTGCCCTACTTCGATGTTACTGTAGGTAATTGTCATTAGTGTCCTTTTCTTTGTAACCGATTATGCGTGTTCAACAACAGACTCCACGGTGGCGGATAGAGCTGCAGCCTTGGGCCAGCGAGAATCAGTCCCTGGAGGATGAAGCTAAAAGGTTCCTCAGATACATCACCACCCCACAAGTGAGTCATTGTCTTAACTCTCTCATGTGACACTGATGAAGCCTTATAGTCGATACGCATAGCCTTGTACCGTATTTTGGAGGGGAGATTACCTCTTAGCTTGACTGTCGATAGTAGATATTAAAATATCTACCATGGTTAGAAAACACCTAAATGCTGATGTTATGTAGAAATGACCTATAGTTCCAGATGTCAAATGCAGTCAACATACTTTACTGATGGTGGCTGAGTGTTACAGACATCCATGCACTGCAGGGCACTGCATTCCCCAGACACCAAGCAAGAGCAACGAATCAACTAACCACAGGCTGTATAAAAAGAATTGGATAAACCCCCGTGACTTCCAGTTAATCCAAATGTGGGGAAATGGGTGGAACGAGCCAACTTGGATGCCACCTGGAACGTGCCAACCAAAGACTGTAACCATTGCTAGTCAGACCATTCATGATGTCACCCATTGGCCTTTTGAAGCCTCTTTTTCTTCATGATGCGCCGTACCAGAGGGCGGAACAACCAGCCCCAGGAAGCCGACTGGAACTTGCCCATCTCATGTCAATCAAAATTAGCTGTGGCTACCAGCTCCTTCAGCCAATCCATGCCGGAGGGGCTACAGAGCTGGCTCCAAACGTTTGCAGTGACATGCTGTCTCAGGTGTCTTTTTGGTGGCAAAATCAGAAATGACCACTAACCTTCACTGCATGATGATATTGGCTTAGCTGACTGCTAAACCCCTATTCATTTTTCCCCCCGCATACAGCTAACTTACTCAGTCTTCTGGTCCCTGGAGCTTTGTCAGGGGTGGGTCCCAGTCGAGGTCCGAGCAAAGTGGGTCAATCTGAAAGGGTGCAGGGCACCTTGGCTTGGCTTTAAGAGCCAGCTGGTCCAACTGCTGCAAGGACAAGAGGTGGTCGATGAAGGAACTAATGTAAACATGCATTCTTTATCCAGAGATAATAATGGGGTGTAATCTAAAAATGCCTTTTGACTGGATTGGGTGGGGTTTCCCAGTCAGGCCTGCAGGGACTACAAACACTCAGCAACAGTTGCAGGCTCATTAGTGGGACTAAACAATGTTCTGGATACTTCACGCTTCTATTCTATATCTTTATCATTTGCAGTTACATGAATAATTCATTTTATTTGAAGGGTAATTTAACTTGTAAAGTAGAGAAAAATAAGTGAGTCTTTTTCACTTCAGTTCAAACTTAAAGGGGACCTATTATGAAACACATGTTTTCTCTTGCTTTAACATATATAAAGTGGTCTCCCCTCAGCCTGCCAACTCAGAGAAGGAGGAAAGCAACCAAATTCTGCAGTTTCTGTACAGCCGCACGGATGAGCCGTCCAGTGTGATGTGACTTCTACGAGCCGTTCGGATTCCGATTTACATAGGTTGGCCTCCGATGCGTGAAACCACGCCCACAACTAAGTCTGCCGGCCGGAGCTTCCGCCATTTTTTCGTAGCGGTGTATCGCGTCATTCAGGCAGCCAATCAGCACAGTGCCTCATTATCATAGCCCCGCCCACTCAGAATCCCGCATAGATAATGAGGTTAGAGAATGGGAAGATAAAGACATGGCTTAGAGACTGAATTTCTAATTTATTTAGCAAAAACAATCAAAAGCTTGTTTTTAAGACATTCAAGGCCTGTTTAAAATAGGTATTAGATGCCATAATAGGTCCCCTTTAACATGGAGAAAACACAAAAATCGTGTAAAACGTGAAGAATTAAAAAATTGAACATCTAAACATCTTTCAAACAAATAATAACGATTTACCATACTGCAACACAACATTCAAACCTAGTTACGTATTTACTGTAAACTTTTGTACATTTTTAACCACACCTAGTATATTTACAGTGCTCCTTAGATTAGTATTCTTTTGATAAGTGTCTGATCTCACAGTCCGATTCATACTCAACCAATGAAATGCTAAGAATCAATTAAGATATTCTGTATCATTTCAAATACTAAGGGACTGACAAATCTTGAATAAATGTTTTTGAGACACGAGTTTTGTTTCTGTCATTTAAAATATAGTGAGATGTTTTTTTCCCGACCCGACTGAAGTCAGAACACAGTACCCCGCTCACAAATGACTGAGCGTCCCTTTATGTCTTCCACAAAAACAGAGATGCAGCTCATATTGAATTAGTGCTGGGATATTTGTGTAGCCACTTTTGGGTGTTGTTGTGTGTGTGGAAGAAAAGGACAAGGACAAGAGCAGAGCGGAAGATATTGTATGAGTGTGTGTTAGTGGGAAGCTGTGAAAGGGAACTGTCCATCACTGACGGTGACAGGCGAGGGTGGAAGGAGTTGGTGTGGGGAATCGCAGCATCTTCAGCTGTAATGCTGACTGACACAGTGCCTGGTAGAACTGGAGATGGCCTGAGACACAACTGCCCAATCAGGAGCAGTCAGTGGAAGTTTTCCATACAAAACATTTTTGAACAGCATAAACGGAAAAACAAAAACAAAAAAACATAAAATTCCTGTTTTCTTGTAAAACTATAAGTGGTTACTGTTCAATTTGTTGTAATGCAGCTCAATGAACACATTTGTGATATATCAGGTTTCTGTTTAACATATCTCAGCAGTCAACAGATCAATGCATGTCACAGCACACTGTGCATTGTGTACTAATGAATGTACTCAGCTTGAGTGCATAAGATAATGACAGGCATAATGGTGCATGTTTTAAATGCAAATGCTTCGCCGCATGTATAGTTCGGTACTTTTGCTCCTTGCATTAAAGAAACAATGGGGGAGTTGTATTCTTGGTCAAATGATGACTCTGCACATGGTTGAACTGGTTCCAGCCTGCCTGTGATGTCACTGAACCATCCGATCGGAGCAACACATTTCTTTCATGGAACCATTTCTTTCATGGAACCATGCTGGCATTCTGTGCCCGTACTTTATTTTGAAAAGCATGAATCATCCATCCATCCATTTTCTATACCTACTTTATCCTTTGCAGCGTCACGGGGTCCATTACAGGTGAGAGAAGCATGAATCATTCTGTTCTTATTAGTGCACCACAATAGCAGCGGTGCATTTATTGGGCGGTGAATTTATCCCCTTAATGATGATAAAATGGAGACAAAAATTAAACATGATGAAAAAAAGAGGAAATAATGTAAGTGGAAAATACTGTGTCACTGCACAGCTCCACATCTCTTACTTGTGAGATGCCTGTCACCATCTGTTGAGAACTGCATGTGATCACCGATGCCCTAGAAAAAACTTGCTGTTTTGGTGTCAAACCCAGTTGTGCTAAACTAAGTCTTCAAAGAGGAATGGTCTCTAGAGCCTTACGGAGTGTGTAGAAAGGGAGGTAATTTCTTCAGGTACAAGAAAAGGTGATCTCTATTTGCACCTGATAGGTTTTAATTACCTGCAGTGACCAGGCAGTGTTTAGACTGACAGTCCCCTGCCATCTTGAGAAGGATCCTTGGCTAAGAAAAAGGAGCAAGAAGATCTAACAGCCAACATTCATCAATCTAATATGACAGGACAGGACAATGGACTTGTTCAGAAAACCTAAAGCGCTACATTTGATCATCGTCTGCCAGCTCCAATGTAAACATTTGTTCATTAAGCATGAAACACAACAATCAAAATCTGTTTTTTTAGAGCTTATGCAACTGCATAAGTACTGACAATTGAAATTCATCAAATGAGCACTTGGGGCTCACTGCAAAAGTGAGTCAGTCTCCAGCAACTCCAGATCATAGCACCGCCCCCACAGGTTTGCAGGCTGATGGGATCACTTCATCTACCTCTCTTCTTACCCTGATAATATTTTTTTTCTTTACAGTTCACATCTTTATTATGTAAAGCACCTTGAATTGACTTGTCGCTGAAATATGCTATACAAATAAACTTGCCTTGATGCACCCATAACTCTGGAATTCCAGAGTCTTATCTCTACGCTCCCTATCAAATTAAAGCCTTATTTTTTCTGCTTATCCTCACTGTTTGGTGGTTTTCTCAAGGCTATACAGCTGTTTAGTCCCAATCTTTTAAGTTCCCTTTGCGTGCGGAAATGCTCTCCCTTTCACTATTAATCATAGATGTGAGTTCTGTTGTTTTTTTACGTACAGTATTGGACAGTTCCTAACTAAATGTTAGTAGTTTTAGCAAGAAATGAGAAATCGCTCACTACATCAGTTATTATGAAATAACTGTCAGCTGAGCCATAATCATCTTCATTGTAATAATCCAATGAGAGGTTCTTATTTGATTAGTTAAATCCAGGTGGTGACTTTCTGAGGGCGGGCAGTGTATTTACGTCAATGTAAATATACCTTTATATTAGACAACTTCGTCATCAATAAATAACAAAGCGCTTCAACCTCCCGAACTTCTAGAAATGCCTTCAGAGATGGAGGCTCATCATCGATCAAGTGTCACTAATGTTATGGTGTTATGTTTACACTTAAATAGAGTAGGCCGCTCCTCTCTAAGCAAGCTGAATCTCTGCAGCTAACAAGGCTCAGAGTAAACCAGGGGGCAAACATTTGAGCAGCTGCTGAATCTCAGACACTTGTGAACCTGCAAATGTACACAACACAAAACCAAACATGCTTACATGTATATGAATACAGCACATTTGGACAGTCTGTGCAGGCACAGGCTTAACATAAAGAACCTTACGTAAACATGTTGGGTGTCGATGGGAGAGCGCTAGGACCGGATTTAGCACATAGTCAAAAAGTAAAACATTTCAGCTCATGCTGTTGCTTATTAGAAATTATAATTAGAGACATTCTTGGATTAATGGGTGCTGACAGTTCTCAGCTTTGCAGCAACAGTGTCAGTTAATGAGGGGTTTATAAGAAATGCCAACTGACTCATGAAGACAAATGGCATATCAAATAGGTTTGTGCATTCAATTATAAAAACTCAGGTTTGGACATGTCAGGGTTGGACGGAGTTGGATGAAATCATTTGTCTGTAAGGCTATATGAAACCCTTTTAAGCACCTCTATCTTATAATGCACAGAGGTCTGCACAAAGCTACTGACAAAAAGAATGCAAATCTCTTCTCATGTTTTTCAGCACATGAAGGAATACTTCAGTCACTTCCTTGTTAACCATCCTCATTTCATCCCTGTGGGACTTGGCAGTGCTGTTGAAGCACCAGCCCCTGTGCATAATCATGAATAGTTTAAATGACACTGCAGCCCAAACACATAAATCGCTGAGGGTCAAGTTCAGTAGCAGTTTACAGTCATTTCAAGTTTTACAAACTTTTGAGTAAAAGATCTTCACAGAAGAGCGGGTCAGTCAAGCTACCAGTCCTGATTTACCTTTTTACAAACAACAATTTCTTTAACCCCTTGTTGACAATCGTCACAAATTGTCACAGCCGAACACACATTTTTTTTTTTTTAATATACATCAAAATATACTGTACGTATTTGGGCAGCAAGGGGTTAATGCTTAACATTCTCAACCATTCATGTTCAAGTATAATGGAGGCTTTTATTCATTTATATATATATATTTCTGGACTCCAAGTTTGCCAGATAACAAGAAGAAGTTTAGCTTCTTTATATAGAAACTGATCAGATTGTATTAAACATACATGTGTGTTATTGTGTGTTTGTGTTTGCAGGTGTCGTGTGCATCATTACCTGATAAGAAAGCTGCTCAGGAAGGATCCGCTGGCGGCTGGGCTGTATGCCTGCATCCTAAGTATAGTCTAATCCACAGGATACGGAGTAAACGCTGCAGGGTCTACTCTTTTGGGTGGGTACGAACAGACATACTGCCACTAACATACAATTTTTATATTTGGTTGGTGGCCAAAGCTAAAACATTAATTCCTTTAATCATCACCTTATACTAAAACCTCAACAGTCCACAGATCTCCAACACAATGGTTTACTTATCTACAGATGGAGGTTACTCAGAACAAGCTTTAGGACATGCTTGGAAACTTCAGATCCCAATTACCATTCTTGACATTTGACCTATTAAAATGCTTATTTCTTATATCTATCTTCTCAAAGAATATTTTCACTTTTTTCACCGGTTGGCACAATTTATTTAGGTTTCAGTGAAAATTCTAAGAGATGCTTGGGTCGACATTCCACATAGAGATAGTATAATTGTTTACACCAGTTGGTTTTCTGAGGTGCAATGAACCGTCTGACTCCAACCATGTTTTCCACGAACTGTTCCATAATTGTTATTCACACTTTTTGTTATGTGATGAGTGGAGAGCACCCAAAAGCAGGAGAGGAGGAGGCAAGAATTTAAAAAACTAAAATACTTTATTTAACAAAAAGTGCTGCACATACAAAATGCAACAAAAACAGTATCATAAGTCAAATAGAGACAACACAAAAAAGACCAAACAGGTAGATCACCAAACAGACGAGATGGAAAAACAGACTTACCAGGTGGGAGGAAGGGAAGTAAAGACAATATATAGACGGAGCTGACAAGACACATGTGCATACAATCAGGACAGATGGGAACAAGGGAAGTCAGACTGGAACTTAACCCAAGATGTGGACTTTCAAAATAAGAGCAGGAACTAGAATACAAAACGAGGATGTCCAAGACAAATGTGAGAAATAGTACCTATATATAGTACCACACAACAATTTCATAACTTGAGTGGCACTTTACAAACACAACTTGTTTGTACTGATTCCTTTTTTAAGCACAATACTGTTAAAGGTCATAAATTGAAGCCAGCCCAAGACTACAAAAGAGAAATGGATGTGAAATAAAGATGAAAAGATTAATATTTATTTTAGCTTCATAAATCCTAAGTTTCAACATCAGTCTTTTCATTTGTTTTTCATTCAATTTTTCAGGGATTTGTACAGCACATTTCATTGACAAAAAGCAACTCCAACGGGCTTTACAAATAGATTGGCATAAAAGAAAGATAAAAAAAATAAGAATACAAATGAGATACATAAAAAAATCTCAAAAAATACATTTGAGCAGAAAAAAAGAATAAAACAGAGCTTAGAAGGCCAGTGTTGTGAGCTGCCCACTGTTGTCTGGTAAAACTGATTAGTTGAAAATTAAGGCAACTGCTCATTCTTTGGTTGAGGCATGGAAAATTAGCAGATATGGAAATATTGTTGGGTTGATATAGGCAACAGAAGAAAAGCTTTGACCACCGACGAGGAGCAATGTATTTTACTCCCTCTTTTGGTGGTAGAGGGTAGATAAAGTATCCCTGGGTTGTGTGAGGAAGGACATCCAACATGAAACCTGACCTGTAGTAATATGTGCAACATGATTATCTGCTATGGTGACCCCTATAACAGTGAAAAGCCAAAAGAAATGTGGTTGCAGGTAGTCTTTTCAACTACATACATTTTTCAGACACAATGAATGGTATACAGCGGTTTGTAATTGGTCATTGAGCTTAGTCACATAAGATTCTTTTCAGATCATTTTTGTATCTCAAAGTGAAATTGATCATCCTGAAACAAAGTTGGATTTGGCTTGAAAATATGAATATGTAAAACTGAAGTCCCTCCCTCTCTGCTGTGCTTCGGCTCCCCTGTAAAGCCGTTGGCTGCAAGGGAGGCCACTGCAGTCTGTCATGGCAGTTCTGGAAGTGGCACTGATAAATATTTACTGAAACTTTAATGCACACAATTTCTAATCATTTTCTGATTTTTCTGTCAGGGCCTAGTGATATTTTTGAACAATATGAGAACATATAAATGCATTAACTTAAATGTTTATTAACTAAGCCCTGTTTTTACTTCTGGGGATAGCTGAAGACGATTGCTGTCTCCAGTTTATTAAGTACTGAATAATGAAGGCCTAATGTGCCCTACATAGAAAGACCCATTCACTCCATCAACACTTCCTTCAGTGAGTGGAATCTTAAATCCAGTCACCAGATCACCCAGGTATTTGACCTTACAAAGACTGGAGAGTCAATCAGTCTCAGTCGACTTTGTGCTGTGGGTCAGCTTGGCCTGGTTCTGCCCTGCTGGGTCTCCACTGTGCTGTGGCAGAGGTCTAAAGTGATTCTTCTTTTCTGCAGGCAGGGAGCTTATTAGTTTGACTGTTGAGAGACGTCGTGGGTGTGCTGTCATCAAGGCAGGTAGGGCAGAGACACCGATGCGGGAGAGTGTCAGGGGAGTCTGTGTTTCTGACTTCCTGATTCTCTGTGGAGATGGGGTCAGAAGTCAAACGAAGAGAGGGAAGAAAAACACATCTGATATCCTCTGGCTGACTGAGAGAGACAGTGGAGTCAAACTGACAAGACGCACAACGTGCACTCCTATAGAAAGGAATATTTTTATGAGTCTCACACAGCTACCTTTTTTTTAGTCAATCATAGCTCCATTGGAGTTATTCCTATAGGGCCTTGGGAATTAGATCAGTTAACTCTTAGTCACCCCTCAACTTTGGTTAATTAAATAACTGAGTTGTCCTTAAACATTTAATTCAATAAAAGAAAAGTATGTTAGCAGAGAAAAACTTGAACTTTGTTATCAATTGAAAACTGGAACAATCCTGGAATACCAATTAAGCTGAACTTTAAAGTTTTCCCTGAAATGTTTGCTGGTATCCCCCATCTGACCTTGATTCATTACACACACCGACTTCTTGGTCATACTCTTGACTTCATGCCAGGTATGCTGAGTATTCTGCTCTCAGGACAAAGCTGCACCGCGGTAGAGCAGACTCCAAAATCAAAATTACAGTCCACAGCTGCACACGAAACAGGATTTAAAAGATGTGTCGAATGCTGCTAGGGGTGTGTGTGTGTGTGTGTGTGTGTGTGTGTGTGTGTGTGTGTGTGTGTGTGTGTGTGTGTGTGTGTGTGTGTGTGTGTGTGTGTGTGTGTGTGTGTGTGTGTGTGTGTGTGTGTGTGTGTGTGTGTGTGTGTGTGTGTGTGATTGGTGTTGAATTCAGCATTTCAACTTGTGCACACAGTTTTGTGTGCATTTGATGCGCCTCATTAGCATCCCGTTTAATGAGCCTTGAACAACTGTGCTTGAGAAGGATGAGCAGCTGTTCACTGATTGGTTGGTCGCATGTTGCGGGTGTGCAGCCCGTAGCGTGAAGCGGTTGCAGGCTGTTTTTCCTCACAAGAGCAGTTTTCTACCTTTTCAACTTCCCTCGTTAAGCTTCCTTCTCATACTGGGTTTCACTTTAAGCATCCACGTCTGTTTTTTCTTCATCAGGAGAAGGCTGTCCACAGAACAGCTTAGTTGCTGCCACCGCCTAGCAAAAGTTAATAAATGATGACTCTCATTAATACTAATTGTTCCTCTTGTCAGAGTGGCAACTGTTGTCAATATTTGCTTTGTCAGAAAGCTTCTAAGCAATTATTTAATGAGTCACAGTGCCGATTCCTTCACCGTCTTCCTTAGAGTTAGATTAATTTTCCTCCACCCTACAAACAAGTACATGCATCACAACCAAATACACACCAACAACATGCAGATGGGAAACAGCAGGGAAAAACAAGGGGTTGTCAGATGAAAGGCTTTGCATCAACAGAGCCCTGCTGATTTTGCCTTGCAAGTTCTAATGCAGATATCCGTGCTAGTTGAAATTACACAAAGAGGCTTCAGTATGCACAGCGAGTGTGATATAATATTTTATTTTATTAGTCAAGAAGAAGACTAAAGACCTTTTATGATTAAGAGGTGCAAGGGCCCAAACATAGCTGTGAGACAGGCAGATGAGCACTGAAGGATGACTCATCACATCCTGGAAAACAGTATGCAAGGTGTAGGGGTGGAAAACACTGGAAAATGTTGCCAGAAGTAGCACACCAGTCTGGTGTTCGTGTTTTTTCCACAACCCACAGATTGTTGTGCACAACCCATACAATCTGTGGGGTTGTGACACCACTGATTATTTAATTAGATTAATTTCTTCATCCCGTTATAAACACAAAATGGACCGATCGGTTGCACAAAGCAAGCTTATTTGTAGAGCACAATTCAACAACAAGGGGCTTTACAGAGACATTATAACATTGTCACACAGTAGAAAATAAAAAATAAAATAAAAAGCATGATTTAAGACCAAAAAAAAAGAAAGTAAGAAAAAAGACCCTAACGCATGCCGCGTCCATCTACCTTTCTGACTGACATTACATATTGCCACCCTGCAGCTTTCCTGCTCTTTTGCATTTCCTCAAATAATGAGGACAAAACATGGATTTTGCAGTTTTGCATGATTTTAATTAATACAAAAGATGAAGGAAACCACCCAAATAATGAGTTCTTTTGAGAATCATGAAACGACTGATAACGCCACGGCTAATCAGGCGTTGAATGAGACAGTTTACAAAAGAGACGGCTCATAAACTTGTAAGATAAAAGTCTATGTTTTTTTTTATTCGTGGATGGAACGAATAAAGACGTTTTCACTCACTCAATTCTGCCTAATTATGTAGCTGTCTGAGTCTAGAGTTTGTTGGCCAGTATTGATTGCAAAGTCTGTCCTGCCCCTGTGGCTAATGTTTATTTCATAATGACGCTCCCTCACTTATGTCTGCTTATAACAAATCGACAGAGAAACTCAGGGTATTCCCACTTCTGCAGGCATCACTGCACCGCTGGCTTAATTTGTGGGCTGAAAATCGGGCTTATGCAGTTTTCAGACCGCATCACGAGTCCATGTTTGGTCAATTGAGAGGCAAAAGAGAAGAATAACAAACTGCTCCCCACTGCCGTTTATACAGATTGATTTTCTTTTTATTTTGTAATGATCTCTTCTGTTTGTACCTCTTCTGAGACAAGGCCCAGGTCGGATCCAAGGGTTATCCTGCTTATGAGTCGTGCCACCAGCATTTCTGTTCTGTTGCTCAGTGTTTAAAAGGTTCAAAAACGCAAACATTTGATTTTGACCTAGCTCCAATACTAGCAAGCTGTAAAAGTATGAAAGCCTGACCTCGTATTGTGATTGATCAGTAATTTGAAAGGATCACGGAACTTCTCTTCTCCTTTAAACCCCAAAATCTTAACTAAGGAAGTGGATTCACCTAATGGTTCCTTATTTTAATGTTCACTTTGTTCATTATTCTAAACGGAGGATGCTGTCACAAAGTCCGACTCTCCATCTCCTTTAAATGCATCACCTCCAGCTAAGCTGCAATTCAACTATGTCTAGAAGTTACACATGAACGGCAGAAAATACATTTGCTATCCAGACTTGGATCACTCTTGACAACCTTCCTTGCAGACTGAAGGCCGTGCAGCAAATTTAGAGCACTTATGTAGGCTAAAGCACTACAGGGGGAATAAAAATACCTGCACTTCATCATTAATGGATCATGGACATGCTAATGTGTGGAGGCTCGCAGTCAAGGATACAGAGACCTTGGTATATGAAAAACGAGGTAAGAGGAAAAAGTAGTCAAAAATACCATCATGTGGAAAAGTTCGTACCCCCCCTGTATATGTGTGTGTAAACATAATTAAAAAATCATCTGATCATAGTTGGTTCTTGGTATAACACAAATATAACAACAAAATAACACTTCATGATGTCGCATGTGACAAAAAATAAGATAAGAAACATGTGGGTAATAATAAGTATCCCCATGATCATCCTCTAGCAGCAATAACTTGAAGTCGGTACTTCTATTCTTTGAGGTTTTTGGGGTATTACCATCAGAGCATTTCAATTGGGTTGAGGTCTGGATTTTGACTAAAGCATTCCTGAAAGCTTGATCATTTCCTTTTGCACCCATTCCAATGCAGATTTACTATCCCTGTTGCATGGCCTACAGTAGTTTTAAACAAACTTTTACCTCTGAATACTCTGCTATAGAGAGAACTTAATGCTTGACTCGACGACAATGAGACCTCCAGGTCCTTCGACTGCAAAACGACGCCTCAATTATCACCCTCTCCATTTAGCATCCGGCATTAAAGTTAAACAACTCCACTTTGATTTAATCCGTCCATGCGGATCTTCCAGAAGTCTTGTGGTTTGTTCAGGTGCAGGGTTGCAATTTAAATTCCCAGGTCTTATCTTGGGACAGATTTGCTGAAAATCCACACATGGGAAAATTAGCAACTGCTGTGAATACTTTCAACATGTAAATAATCTTTATTACTATAAAACATCGATCCCCATTTGTTTGGAAGTGGCTTCACACAACCCTTTTAAAATTGATGTGCGGCAACGGTTTCTTCTATGAGACCACTGTTTATGTCTTTCCCTTTTGGCATTGTACTAAAAAAAAAACAAGAAAACATGTGCTCTAATAGAAGTCTGTGCACATGCTGATTATCAGTTCATCAAGAGCTGTTGATTAACTGACTATTCTATTCATTGGTCTAAATCCACAGTTTTGTGTGTTAACTGGATTTTAGGAATATAGCCAATACTAAATTACAATCAGGGAACATTAGATATTTAGGCATAAATATCTCCCCTAGGCTGTCAGAGTTAATAAAATTAAATTATGTTCAGCTTTTAAAGAAAATAGAAGATGATCTTTCCAGATGGAACTCTCTTCCCATTTCACTCATGGGAAGAATAGTCACCATTAAAATTATGGTTTTACCAAAAGTAAATTATTTTTTCTCAATGATACCATCCAAACCCCCTCCTTCTTGGTTTAAGTCATTGGATTCATATGTATCAACATTTCTGTGGAAGAATAAAACACCACGTATTAGTTTGAAGACATTGCAAAAATCCAAAGAATGTGGAGGTTTGGAGTTACCTAACTTCCAGTATTACTTCATAGCCAATAAATTACCGTATATTGTAAAATGGTAGAAAAATCATTCTTTATATAGTCAATGGCTGGACTCAGAGCAAGTGTTTTGCAATGATCTGGAAATCTCAGAGTTACCATTTATTAGTCAAAGCATTAAACATCATAAATGTTTCAAAAGCATTAATATTAGAACAACTCTGACAGCTTGGTGGAAATTCCTTAAAGTAGCTAAAATTTAACTTTTTCCATATGTCCGTACACCCATATGGAACAACCCAGATATCCTGAAAAATGATAAAAAAGATGGTAAACTTTGCTCAATGGAGAGATCAATGAATACGGTATCTACAGCATGTAATCATAGGAGGACAGTTTGTACCTTATAGGTGCGCCATAGTTTGTAAACTTATGGCGCTTTTGCACTAGTCCCGCCTCCGCCGGCTCGGCTCGGTGCGGCCCCGTCTTGCACGTTTGCACTAGGGGCTAAGACGGGTAGAGCCGCTCCAAGCTGATACTATTTCTGTAACCATTCTGGCGAGGTTCTTTGCGGGCTGAGCCGACTATTTCTGATGTCACCACCCTCCGCGCCACTGATTGGTCGGGGGGGGCGGGGCCGTCATCACCCTCCGTGCCACTGATTGGTCGGGGGGCGGGGGCCGGCAGACATTTGAATCAGGAAGCGGGAGTCAGCGCGAGAGCGACCCGCGGCTCGCGGCGATTTTATTATAAAGCGCAAAACGTCTGGTGATCCAACTCTGAGGTGCAGATGTTCATAAACCTGGTGGCTGACGAGAGAATTAAAAAAGGGATGTAGACGGGCTGTTTTACTCTCAGCCGCTCGCGGCTCCAGCTGATTTCTGATCAGCGCCGACATGAACAAAGCGGTTGCGCAATCGAGTACGTCACAGCAGCTTCACCCCAACCCCCCCACTTCTCCCCTGGCTGTGGAAAAACAAACGGGTAGAGGCGTGATGAGCCGAGTCGGGCTCAGTAAGTCCTAGTGCAAAAGTGCCATTACTGTTCAGTATGGAATTAGCAGTAATCAATTTTTAGAATACACAGACACACAGCCACACAAACATATACATACACATACACACATATACACACACATATACACACACATACACACACACACACAAACAAACAAACAAACAAACAAACAAACAAACAAACAAACAAACACACACACACACACACACACACACACACACACACACATAGCCACACAGACATATACATACACGCACACACACACATAGACAGACACACTGGCTTGTTCACCTGCATGCTTGCTCCGTAGTTTTTTGGGTTAGTCAGTAGCGGTAGCTTAGCTTAGACTGTGATTAGATCTCGAGATTTGGGTCGATTGCTGCTCATGTTTTGGTCGGTTTCGTGTTTCGTTTGTGGTTTTTGTTGCAGATTTCCCGTGCTTGACGTGTGCCTCCGTGTGCTCTTGCTTCCTGGGTTAGCAGTGGATGTTACCCCCCCCCAAAAAAAAAAAAAAAAAACACTCACT
Source organism: Cololabis saira (assembly GCF_033807715.1). Taxonomy (NCBI): domain Eukaryota; kingdom Metazoa; phylum Chordata; class Actinopteri; order Beloniformes; family Belonidae; genus Cololabis; species Cololabis saira. Next base: position 24,255,061 of record NC_084604.1, read on the forward strand.
GAGTTTGTATGTGTATATATATATATGTATGTGTATGCATATATATATGTATTTATATTAAATATAGTAATAATGCACATATATATGCCTTTGGTTTTTACCGGCATGCTATCAACGATTAATATGTGTGCAGACAAGGTAAAAAAAAAAAAAACATATCTGACAGCAAAATACTTTTAAATTTTCAATCTTATGAAAACAATGAGGGGATACTTAGTATTGACCACGTGATTTTTTTTATTTACTCTTCCTTTTCAGTTTCTTGTTTGTGAAGTACAGAATGGCCTGATGAAACAAATATTTGCTGTTGTATATCTGCAGTTGTTTTTTCCTGATTCTAACATCCAATATGATCAGGATATTTCATTTTAATGTTTTTATACACAATAAAACATAAGACTAAAAGAATGGGTACTAACATTTCCGCATAACTGTACAGTATAAATGTAGATCCTTTCTAATCTTAACCTGTGACAAGTCTTTTCTAAGGTTTATAGCTGTTAGTAAAAGCATCCAGAAAGGTTTCTGATGCTCGATGACTGTGCTGCTCTGTGAGTAATCCCTGCAGTGATTCCTGGCAAAAACATGCCACAAGGAGATGGGAAACTCTCAATGAAACATTTAGTGCGCTAAAAAGAGATGTCTTGTTGCATCTTAATCCCTCGCATTTTCTCATCTCTCATCTTCCAGCTCGTGGGATGCTTTCAGGGACTCGGTACCTCATCTGTGACAGATACGTACTCCCACTGCCACAATTACAGCGCACAGCCGCAGCACAAACAAGACACGGGGGAGCACGGGGAGAGAAACCGAGAAAGGGAGAGAGGGGAAAGATTACGGAATTAAAGGAGGTAGAGGTGGAGGGAACAGAAAATCAGTGACAGAGGTTGAAGATATAGTGAGGAGGCAAGGAAAGAAATCATGAAAGAATTAGAAATGAATGTGTCTTCAAATTTTTACACATGCAACAAAATGTATACAAGAAAATAGGATGTACCCCTGCTTTTTGCCCAAAAAGAGCTGGAATATGGCCTAGATGATCCCTGTGACCCTGCGTAGGAATACAAGGGTTTAGATAATAGATAGATGTGTGGAAAACACAAGAGAGAAAGATCAAACAATAAAAAAGAAAACATTAGGGACAAAAAGAGGCATTGAGTCTCTCCTTGCTGAAAACTTTTATTGCTTTTCACTCTAATTATTAGTTTCATAGCAGTGTATCTACAGGTGCAGTCCAGATCACAGTCACTTCTTGCATTTTACCCCAAATCATTCATGTTGCTGCATTTCACATTTGTAGCAACGGCTGCAGATATTTCATAGTGAGAAGCAGAGCTTTACGGGCTGCGTTAGAGAGAACGTTTCGATTGGTCCAATCTAACAATAGCCTCATATAAAAATAAAATCTGGTTCAGGTCTCGTGCTGAAACAGGCAGCGAGTTACATCTTTGAATGTATGGACTAAGAATGTATTAAATTCACAAAGGTTCATTCATGCAGCCCTTTTTTTCAGGAAATTAATATTGCTAAGACAATCATATACTATATGTGGTTGTTTTTTATCCTACAAACACCCATTTTATGCAGATTGCACATTTTGGCTCTGTGGATGGCCACGTTGGTCAGACTGCTCTAACTGCTGGATAGATTGTCACATCAAGTTCCTTATTTTCAGATGATAAATCCTTCAGACTTCCTCTGTTTTCTCTACAACCATCAGGTTGGAATTTTGAATAAAGTGTCTTAACTATCACCAGGCAGACCGTCATCCTCTACTTGGAATGAATCACTATTGTAACTCCTTAGAGGCAATGATTATTGCATTAACATTGTTCAATGTTCATATTAAACTTGGCCAAAGCTGCAAATTATGACAGAAATGTATGTATAAAAACTCACTGTAAGCCAGAAGGCCAGGCTTCAAGATGCTCTAAATACCTAATTTCCAGCAGGTTGGTCTGTTTTTGGGTTTACCCGTGGAGAATGGCTGGACTAGCGCCCCAGCAAGGGCATGTGGTGCTAACACACACTTGATGAGACCTGATGAAAGGCTTCTAATGAAGTCAAATCAGAAGGCAATGGTTTTTTAGAGAGGGGTACTGCTGGAGCCCGCAGCCAGCAGTATTTTACTCATGCAGAAGATGAACTGACAGGGATACAGAACAGCTTTTGAGCTGCATCTCATGCAAAGCTTCCCCAGTGGAGTCCCTGATAATCATAACATTAAGCTGGAAATGAGCATAACACGTTTTTGAAAAAGTTACATCAGCGTGGATGTAATATTTCATCATACTTACACTGGCTTGTCTTGTGTTATGTACGCCGCAGGCTGGGAGTAGACGATTGGTCCCTGGAGCGTTTTCTCGCCGGATCAGGGTGTGAGGTCCACGGCTTTGATCCCAGCCTGAAGCAGCTTCACCTACAAGAAGCTGGAATGTGGCTCCATCGGCTCTCCCTGGACTGGAGAGATCCCAACCCCGCCGTTGTCGCCCAGCGTCAGTATGCGAACAGCAAGAAAATGGCCACCATCCTGAATGACTTTGGGCACAGAGAGGTAAGCACGTCCCCTCCTATTCACCTCTTCCTCATAAGAGGTCAGGTTTGCTTGAGTATTTGCAGAAACATTTTGATCAAAGTATCACTAAAGCTTCATCTGCACTCCAACTGATTTTCAACATCATTTGCAGTCCCATCAGTCATGGGTTCTGGTCAACCTCCCATCTTAAGCTACAGAAGTAAAAGACATATGATGACATTATTCCGGCAAATGAAGGAGCAGGACACAGCTTTAGTCTCTAAAGCTCATTTGTCCCCTCGGGACGACTACACGCAAGGTTTCTTTACTTTAAACCCTAAAATGTTATTATGGTGGGGCTGCTTGGTGTGCTTAGATTTTTGCTCAGGTCCATTCCTTCAAAGTTACTTCAACAAGGTGTCGTTTTAAAACTCAAGACTTTAAAATAGTAACCCAGAAACATAAAAGTGAGGTTTATTCCATCTTTTGAACACAGTCAGCCTTTTGAAAGTGAGATGTGGTTCACTTCATCCTCCTCTTCTATTGCTCTCTCGGAAATCTAGTTTAACTCAGTAAATAACGAGGTAGCGTGCAGAGGTTATCATGAATGTAGAAGCAGAGATAAACACAGATAGGGTAGTACCTTTAGAATAACTGACTGCAGTAGAAACGTGGCGTTTTCAGCAACATTTTTGCCATGTATTTGTTTTTGCTGGAGGTATTGTTTTGCACTACTCAAGGACATAGGGTGTTCTTGTGTATTTGAACAAAGGTTTACGCAGCCCACGTGGCAATTTTTAATTGCTATGGAAATATAATTCATGCAACTTAAATCCCACTGTTCTGTTTCTTTTTTTACTTTTGAAGAGTTACTTCTTTCTTCTTTTGTTAAAATATAAAATGGAATACAAAGCTCTGTAGCTCCAACTTAAAGGAGACATATTTTATAAAAGCTCACGCAATCCGTCTCCTGGGTTATTCATGAAACCTCTGTGACTTGAAGTCCAAATAACACAGAGATGTTGTACAAAAGCAGCCTTTTTCAACTGCATCTCTTCAGCTCTGTCCATAGAAGCCAGGATAAGGGGGTGAAGTTATTATCTTAAGCCGAGGACACACCAACCCGACGTCGCCTGCTGTCGGTCGACTGCTGTGTCGCCTCGCGTCGCCTGTTTCGGGCAGGGTCGGGCTCAAAAAGAAGCACTTTGACACACCGCAAAGACGACACCCAACGGCCAACTAGCACGTACATTCTGCGCAGTCTGCGTTTCAATTTGCTGCGATGTTTTCGGAGAAGAGCCGCCGGTCCGGGATGCAGCAGCAGCTCACGTAGCCTACAGATGTGATCACCAGGTCAACCTGCCGTCGTCCCGGGGAGAAACCTGCAGCTCTGTGGAGAATTACCGCTGGCTGAAATAAATCATTTAGGAAGATAAATGTTGGTTTAAAGGAGCTTGAGGCCGGATTGAGGCAGAATTTATGAAAATAATTTGTATATGTTTTAAGTTTTCTAGTAATAATGTCAGATGAAGCGTTCCAAACCCAAAAGAATGAGCCCTCTAGCGTATCTCTCCTTTGCCTTGAACAGGCTGTGTGCTGCAAAATGTGCTGCAATTCGGGCCCAAATTTCCCGCGCTGGGCTGCGGATGTGACGTCACATGACGCTGCATGCCCGTTCTCCCCGTTCTCCCGTGCCGGCTTCACTGTTGGCTGCAGTGCCCCCAACGGCCGTCGTGATGAAGGGTGGCGCTAGAGAGTCTCATTTCTTAAAAGGAGCCTCAAGCTCCTTTAATGGATGAAATCTAACAGTTGTAGCTACGCCTGTTAAGAAATTTGCTCCGAAAATTTCAGGATTTCTGCCTGCCTGCCGGCTCCGGAGCTGATTTATGGTTCCACGTTAAATCGACGCAGATCTGAACAGCCAATCACAGAGTGAGCTGTTTGACCAACGGCCGACGCCGATTCGACATGTCGAATCGGCTGAAAAGCTGCCGACGGGCGGCCGACGGGCGGCCGACCTGTGGCGACGTGCGGGACACACCGGGGAAACTAGGCCGACAGACGCGCACCGACGCTCATCGACGCTCATCGACGGCCCGACGGCCGACAGTCGGCTTGGTGTGTCAGGGCCTTTAACCCCACTCCAGCCCCACAATTTTCCTGTTTTGAGTGACCCAGTTCAGAGATACAGCACAGGCAAGATGTGACATTAGTGGGGTTAAAGATCAGGAAGTTTGATATGTTTTTCATCTGGAAACTTGCTAATTCTGGTTTTAGACAAATAAGCTGCAACAGATGTATCTGTAGTTTAGCATATTTTCAGCTGAGCGCCTTCCTATCGTGGAGTGAACATTGCATCCACAAATATGCACAATAGATGAGCTCACGACTTCGTCCTACAACTTAAAGCCTTAGGCTAAAAGATCATAATTTAAGTGAAACTATTGAGGATCACGTCGGGCTCTGCCTTAGCTGATAATGGCAAGTTTGCGTTGTTAATTAATTTTCTGCATTCAAAATCAAAGCTGTCTGATTCAAAGTATCTGAGAATGAACGAGCATGCTGTCTGTGTGTGACAAAATGTAACACCGATGTGTGGAGCGTGTGTGAGGTTGTGTGTGCACTGTGGTTTAGAGATGGTCCTTAACTGTTTTAAAATGCAGAGCCAGGCTCACGTCCTCTTAATGAGCTGTTAATGGCAGTACACAGTGTGCCGGAGGAGCAAGCAGCCGAGGGAGATATGTTTCTTCTGAAAAGCTTTCGTTCAGTCTCTGAGTTTGGAAGCAAAGTCACAAAGATAATCCAAGATAAACAGATGAGTTTGAGACCGGCTGAGAAGGCAGATTCTGACACCGCAAGGACAAAAGTTGTTGGCAGGAAGTCAAATTTCATTTATAGAAAATAAATGCATATTGGAACATTGATCATAAGCCAATAACATCATCACTGCCTGTGGCACTACCACATGAATTCAAATAGGGCAATGCCAAGGCCAATCCAAGATACTTCTCCTTGGTTAAGGAAAAGGCAAACTCCTGCTCCTTTTGGTTTGCTTCTTATATCCTGCACTTCCCTGTCCACTGATAGCCAGAGGCAGCAATATTTATTTATATGGCTTGGGGCGTGTGATCTGCAATAATTAGGGTTGCCACCCGTCCCGTAAAATACGGAATTGTCCTTTATTTGAGAAAAAAATGTTGCGTCCCGTATTGAACTAATACGGGACACGATTTGTACCGTATTTTCATTAACTTTTACACCATAATCTAGTTGAATTATTGAAATAAATGAACCTTTACACCATATTCTAGTTGAATTATTGAAATAAATGAACTTTTATACCATATTCTAGCTGAATTATTGAAATAAATGAACCTTTACACCATATTCTAGTTGAATTATTGAAATAAGTTCACTTTTACACCATATTCTAGTTGAATTATTGAAATAAATTAACTTTTACACCATATTCTAGTTGAATTATTGAAATAAATTAACGTTTACACCATATTCTAGTTGAATTATTGAAATAAATTAACTTTTACACCATATTCTTCACCTGTGGGCTATATTACATCTGGGCTGATGTGGACATAGGAGGATATTTCAGCTGCTATATGGTTGGCTGTCTGTACAGTCATGCAAGTTCAATGCTATTAAAGCACTTTACACTTTAAATCAAAGCATTTTGTTTTTTCAAGTTTTGGGGCTTTTATTTGGCTCCTGCGCGGCTGAAATCAGGGCGTCCCTTATTTCTATTTCTGAAAGGTGGCAACCCTAGCAATAATGCTAACTGCTAACTACACAAACAGACATTTTGTTATCTGTAAATAATGCTTTTTCAGACTTCTTTCAACAGAGAACCATCAAACCTTGTAGATTGCTAAATTAGATGTCTTGAATTGTGATCTTGGGCAGCATGGTGGTGTGATGGTTGGCAAAGTTGCCTCACAGAGAGAAGGTTCCTGGTTGAGATGTCAGCTGAAGTATTGTTTGTGCAGAGCATTCCTGTGTTTTTTGTGGGCATTTTTGAATTCACAAGTAATTCTAAGCTGACCTTTAACCATTTGCATGTTGAGTGAAGGACAAGTCTTGTGGAGGCTCGTGGTACATTCAATAGTCTGAGGAGCCAATTTAAAAAAAAAAAATTAATGGATAATGACATATTTGAAGTTTGCAGACAGATAGCACCAAAACATGAGGCAAAAAGCCAGGGAAATAAAGAAATTAAAACACCCCTGGGTGTATGTTAAGGACAGTAAACCTTCATAAGGGACAAAAATGACGTGAACTGAAACACTTTTTAACAGAACACTGCTATTTTTAGCCTCTGACAAAGCTCTGGAATGTCATTATACTTAGATAACACTCTGGATAGGTTCCTGACAGGAAGAACAAAAATGAGAAGTTTATTTTAACTTTGTAAGTGTACAGACTGTGTATGTAAAGGACAGTTTGTACAGGCATCTCCATCCAGAGAGTTTGTGGCCTCTGCTTCCTACACTTGCCTACACTATTTTGTAGATATTTAAGTACTGATCCAGTTCTACGGAAACTGGCAATGAACTCTCCTCCTTTTGTTTCTAATGACCGAGGTCGGTAGTCGACTTCTGTACAGACTTATGACAAGAAAGTAAGACTAGATAAGGCCTTTTTATACACTTCTTGCACACAAATTAGATGGAAGAGAGTCAGGAATCTTAGTGTCAGCAGAACCCATATCCACACTCACTTGAGTGGAATGGCATTTTTGAGTCTGATCGGAGGCTCATAGCAGTTTATTCTGACGTAGCCCCTTTGCCGTCTGTGCTAACTTTACATTTTGCATAACCAGCATTTAATTCTGAACTATGTCAAAATGTTCTTTTACTAACATTCTCAAGAGAACAGTCTGAACTCTTGCTATACAAATGAACATCTTGGAGTGAACACTTTCCTCTTAGGGAATTTGGGTCATGCTGACATTTGTTTAAGAAGTTAAGATATACCTTGAGCTATAACCTGATTCTCTTACTCATGAGCTTCCTGTTGGTACTGTATACCTGTCGAGGTGTTTGATGGTCAACAGCTGCTAAGGGCAACGGGTTCAGCCTCATCCTCTATAAAAGCATGTCACCGTCTTTGTTAGCTTCTTTTTTCACATTTGGCTCAGAAAGATCCCAGATTCTGCGGTCTCTTTGATTGTAATAAACCTTTTTACGCATTTAAAAGTTGTCTTTTTTATCCTTTTTTCTCAGAGAGAGAGAGAGAGAGAGAGAGAGAGAGAGAGAGAGAGAGAGAGAGAAAACCCAAGTAACCACACAAGCTAATTTTTGTTTGTAAAAGTATGTGCAAAACCCCTGCTGTGAAGACTAATGTGGTTTTGCACCAGGCTACTTCTCAACATTTCGAGGATAATACATAGCTGATAAATAATCCAGCTCAAATCAGTTCACAACATTTTTATTTTTAATCATGCATCCCGTATTCCAGTGCGATATCCTCAAGCTAAGCTGTGCTAAGAGCTGTAACTTCAACAGTTAGTGCTCTGTTCTTTTGCAGACGCCTTAACCTCCCGTCACTGAAGAAAATGGAAACCTGTCTTTTTTAATAGGCTATATTATTTTCTTTTTGGGATGTTCTTTTCTTTCCCAGAAGAAAACCTGTCCTCAAACATGAGCTAAGAAACTGAGCCATTGGCAAGCCTTGGGGGTATGAAAGAAACATCTCCTGTGAGACCTGTAAACCCATAAATACCAGACAGTTGGCAGCTTTTGGAAGAAACCCAAGGTTCTGAAGATGTGAATGTGACCCTTACATGAATTTTACCTCAGGGTGACGTTAGTATTCATCTTATGATGCATTTCCACCCTCTTTTCCATCACAGTAATCCTTGTCTGACTCCCTTTTCTGCTCAATCCATCAAGATTGCTAAAGCAAGAACAAGAGGCCACGCTTCGCCAGCTCCTTTTCATCTTTTAATGGCTTTTGCATTTAATAACGCCACATGGTTTAATGTCATCCCAGCGCTAAATTAATTCTCCCTGCCCCTGCTCTAGGTGGATGTCATAAAAGCAGACATGGAGAGCGCAGAGTGGAAGATTCTGGAGAATCTGATCCTAGAAGGAGTTCTGGACTCGGTGGGCCAGCTGCTGTTGGAAATCCACCTGCACTGGGCGGGGTTCGAGGTGGGCGGAGATGACCCGTCCGTGGTGCGGTACTGGTTCAGCGTCCTCAAGGAGCTGGAACGGGCCAACTTCCTGCTCTTCCACGCCCACAGAAACCCATCCAAACCTCAGCTGTTTCTACACAAACACGTCCTCAACGCCAGCAGCGCTTACACCTTGAGCTGGGTGAATGCTCAGTGGAAGTCTTGAAGGATGCGGGAGAAAACATGGAAATAGTAACGGCCAACGTGACTTTGACCGGTGAGCAGAACTCCTCAGAGCTTTCTCATCGGGCCTGACCTTCTCACAAAGCTCCCTGCTCCTACTTAGACTGCAGCTCATCGCCCCGAGGCCGGCAATGACCCGAGCGGTGTAGAGGGACAGAATAATCGCTCCTGAGGCTCCGTGGTTTATTCTCATAGTGGCTGTATTTGTGGCTGCAGGTCAGTATGATTCAGTCGGAATCATCACAGCACTCTGAGCCTGCCCCAAAGCCCCACAGCTTCTTGAAAGAAAAAAGAAAATAAAGAAGAAAAACCCACTAAGAGAGCATATCCCTTGCAACCCTTTAAGTTCAAAGTAATCCTGGTCGGTATCAAATTTTAATGTGCTCTCTGGTGCATCTCAGCTTGGTGATTCTGCCTTTCTGCTCATAAACCGATCAGCATTATAAGTGCGGCAGCAGCAGCAAATCAGACCTGATCTAATTATGTAACACCAGCCTGAAAACTTCCCTGTGTCAATTTGACAAATCACTTGAAAAAGAGGATTTCTTCTCATGTTTTTTTGTTGAACTATGAATAAAGACTTTCCCAATGAAACAATGCTCCAATTTCATTAAACAGTAATATGTACAGAAGGTTTATTTCCACAGTCATATCACTGAAAAACTTTACCTTCTTTATAGATTGATGACATCTAAAGTGTACTGCACAAGACTTTTAAAAAAAAAACAAAAAAAAAAAGTATCCTCCAATTCTCCTTTTGCAGTTGAGACAATGTTTAAAATTAGCATGTGTACACGTTCTAATTCTCATTACAGGATAAAAAAATACACTTTTCCAATAAGACTGGATACCAGTCCTTTGGCTTTCACTCAAAAAAATATCATGCTTCACAGTTCAGCACATCATTCCTCAGGAGATGAACGCGAACTCTGCGACAGATCTAATCCCAGAGTTTGATCTGTCCATCCCAGCCGCAGGTGATGACCTTGGAGGTTTCGTGCGGGTGCCACAGGGCGCTGATGCACACCTTGTCGTGAGCCTTGATCCTGTGGTAGAGCTTGGTGGTCTTCCAGTCCCAGATGTTCAGCTTGCCGTCTGCATCTCCTGACACCACGTAGCTGGTAGAAAGGAAAGGTTGAGCAGAAAGAGGTGGAGGAGGATGGTATGTTTAGCACTCGTCTAAAAATGGACCCGCTTCTGTCTTTCACCCACCAAAAGGTGAGTCAGAATTGATGCTTTTTTAAAGTCTTCTCTTGGAATTTGAATGTTGCCATGGACACAGAGGAAGTGAAAGCACCTGCTCACAGACGTGGGTGGAGGTGGGTGAAAAAGAGGGACGATGAGCCTAAATATTGGCTAAAATTAGGGAGGTAGAGTGTCCTAGTTTAGGCTCCTTGTGGAGGTTTTACATCAGATAACATGAAGCAGATTTTTCTCCTCATCTCTTCAATTAATGAAAGTATTCAGACACCAGAACAGGAATGTTTATAGTTCTGCTCAAATATGCATTTTGCCCTGTACCCTTTTTTCTTGTATCTTTCATTTATTTTTCTCCTCATTCAAGCCGGATAATTCATCGGTAATAGAAGTAATCTAATTAATCTCCTCTGACTCGCCTGTTACAGTGGAATCATTTTAATCATCTGTGTTGCCCGGCGTTTGTTATACATCAATTAAAAAAAATTAACAAGCTTTGAGAGTCTCATTCTGGTTTCTGTCAAAGAATCGATGCCGTTTATCAGAAAGCCACCGCTTACCTCATGTCTGGGGAGAAATCCACTTGGCAGGCATAACCAGCCACCATGTGACCCTTGAAGACCTTCTTTTTGTTCAGTCTGAAGCGGTTTTGGGCTCCAAAGATAAGTATCTGGTTGTCCATGGACTGGCACGCCAGCCATTTACCTGAATCACAAAACAGTAAACAATATGTAAACAAAAGACTGAACTTGTTAAACAGAAGAGTGCTTTAATGGCATTCGTTTTCCCCACATTTGGAGCAACAACCTTTTCAGTCCAGGGAGAGCTGATGCAGACTTTAAATTGTCGGCTTATAGAAGGATCAAGTTGAAGATATTTATGGTAAAGAAGGGAATATTCTAACCTTTGAGGAGCTAATTAGAAAATATAAAATCCCACGCAGACACTTTAAAATATCTTCCACTAAGGAATTTTATCAGGACAAACCAAACCTATTACAGTATATATTTTGTCCCTCTCTTGCCATGCCGGAGAAAGTGTTAACAAAACTCCGTCTGGAAAGGGCATCATCTCTGAAATGTATGATGTACTGAAAGATTTTCCCCTGATTCGTCTGAGTCTAGATGTAATGCATAGAAAACAGATCTTCAGCTAGCATTGGAACTTGGCGAGATGTGCGTAAAGCAGCTCAGACAGGGACAGGTAACACACGCCTGAGACTCCTACAATATAACTGGGTGATGAGGGTGTATATTACTCCAGCAAAATTAGATAAATTAAATCTGAATATCCCAGACACCTGCAATAGATGTGGGGCAAATAAAGGCACTTTAATCCACCGCCTTTGGCAGTGTGCAAAAGTGAGGGAGTTGGACTGTGCAGGATATTCTCTCATTCAGATCAGAACTGGATCCTAGGCTCTTTCTGCTCAGTCTTTGCCCAGAGGGACATAGAATAAAGCATCATGAAAAAATGTTTATAAATATATGTTCACTACAGGATGGCCAATAGCCTTAACACGGAAACACTTTGGGAAATCTGCTAATGCTGTGTTGCTTGGTGAGCTATGTTCCCGTCTCATATTCTTAAGGGCAGACAGGAGCTTTTCCAAAATGTATGGTGTCGTTTCATCAACTATATGAAGGGCGATGAGTTGTAACGCCTGCTGGGCGGCCCTGACACCTTATAGGTGCATCCTCGGCATGATCCATCTGGCCCTGTTCTCTGGACTGTGTGACAAGGTTCTTCTAAGGACTCATGACTATATGCCTTTTGTTCTTGTTTCATTTTGTTGGTATGGTTGTAAAGAGCAACTACGTCTAGTAGAATAACTTGACCTGACTGTGAATGCTGTACATTCCTGTACTATTTTCCACACTTCTCTGTTGTTATCTGTTCTTGTATGTCTTAGTTATAAAATGATCCAATAAAGCAGCAGCAAAACAGCAAAATTAATACATTTAAGCTTTAATTGTTTCAAATTGCGTAATAATCATGACTTATTTATTTATGTTTTTTTTTTCATCATTACATTACAACTTTTGGTTATTTTTTTGTTTATCCCCAAAAAAGGAACGTTTTGTTGGACATGAGAATAACTGGTGCCATGTTTTTGCCTTTAAATATGTTTAAAAGGTATGAAAACATTAAAGTGTTAGGTTATAATTGCATAAATTGTCTAGATTTCATTACTTTATATACTGTTTTGTGGTTACGTTTGCAAAAAATGATAAAAACCAAATGCTCAAAAATTAAAAACCAAAAATGGAACAAATAAAAACGGAATGTGGGAAAAAATAAAACCGATGTCATCCGTCTCTGTTTCCTCCCTGGATCTGTTTGGTAATTCTGACCCACGATGTTTCTGAAAGCAGTTCTATCAGCATTCTGGGAGCTGATTGGTCCTTACAGCATCATTAGCTGCAATACTTGCTGTTTAATCTCAATATAATACTAGTAGTAATATTTTGCATAACTACAGTCATATAATTCATGCAACAGCTCAAAAAACTGTTTTAACAACACTAACCCAAATCAATATCGGAATCGAATCGGGTCAAATCAAATCTTGACATTTGAATCGATCCCAGCCCTAGTGATCCAGAAGGATCTTTCAGAGTCAAATACTTTTCAGCTGGAATTACAAGGTAAATCAGTAGAAACGTGGATGGAAGACAAAAGAAAAACTTCAAATCTGAGTGGATGCCACTCTGAAAAGGGTATGAAGTCATTATTCTACCATCACTAAACTGGAGAGACTGGGGCAATTTGTGGAAGAATAAAGGTTTTCTTCCCTCATCAGTGGATGTTAAGATCCATTTTCCACAGTATTTCTTGACAACACTAAAGTCTCGAGTCACTACGCGGCAGTAAGAAGCTGCACTTCAGTGTCAAATCATTACACGACTCACTGCGCTTCTTAACGGTAACACGGTGGAAATGATTAATGTGATATGAGAAAAGGATATAGCGTTAGCATGTGTGTGCGCCCTTTCTTCCAGCCGTCGTGACAAAATCTCAGTGAAAATGACAGTACTATCCACAAACGTCAAACATAATAACCCTGGAGAATGAAAACAACTTGACCACTTCCATCACAGCAGTCAGGGTCTGTTTCTTTCAGTAAGATGAAAAGAAAGGGTGGAGAGGAGTAAATATGAGAGAGGCTGAGTTCTGTGGCGCCAAAGGGGGGCTGGGTGTCATTTAAGCGTGAGAGAAAAACTGAATGGCCTCCCACTGAGAACACATTCATTATTCACACACGCAGAAGAAAAGCAAATCATGTTGGGACAAATATGAACAGTGCCCAAAGGAGGGAGGACAGAAAAAAGACAATGAGAAGAACAAAGTATGAAGAGAGGGAAGTAATAGTTTGACAGTAGTAGATAATGACGGGTTGACTGAAGTGTTAGAAGTTGAGATTCTAGTAACGGTGTCACAAATGGGTTTCTTCACATTCCTCATGTAAATCTGGGTAATCTGTTCAGAAGCAGGCTGCCCTCCCGTCTGCAGAGTACTCACAAATGTCCTCACCCACACATCTTGATGCTTTTATAGCAAGTATCTGACAATATCTATGCACAATACAAGTGTTACATAGTCCCTACAGCCAGGCAGTCCTGCATAAATCATGATGGCAATTTCAACACGCCCGTGCTGAACAGCTCTGCCTTTAAGGAACAACTTGACATTTGGAGAGATTTGTGCATTCATGTGAAAGCTGATTAAAAAAACAAAAACATCAATCCCATGTTTGCATATGGATGATCATGATGAAGCTGGTTTAACCCTGTCCTAATAAAATCAACCCAACAACGTCTTCATGATTATATGTTACAGCACGTCATTAAATATGTGCAAAACCATCGGTGTTTCAGTTTTTTTGAGTAGTAATAATAATAATCTCTTCTTTGACCGGTAGTGAAATTTGACAGAGCGTGCCCACTGTTTACATAATCAGGTTAGTTACCCTACCAGGTGCACCTAACTGATCTTCAGGGTAATTGTCTTTAATCACCCTAGTACTGGCTTGTTAAAAACTCTAGTAAAAATGTAAAAAACAAGCGAGGTGAACTGAGAGAGAAGTTGAAGCCTTGTTTGCACAAAGAGCCAACGTTCAGTCGAGCATAATTGGGTATTACTGTCAAAACATCTCAAAATACAGAGCTTGTGGCGCACATGCAAACCCCCCCCAAATATCGGCAGCTCAATGAACAACATAATCTATCCTGCTCCGGCTCTTGGAGGGTTGGAGCTTCTCCCAGCGAGATAAAACCCTGGACAGGTTGCATGATTAGAAGTCAAAAACAGAACAGCCAAGGAAATCTAGCGAGGATCGTTTTAAAGATTTATCACAAGTAAAAAAAAACAAACACCAGAAACTATGTACCTGAGCACATAGGGAGAGACGTGCAGCACGGACAGGTAGGATTCATTAAAGAAATAATAGAGAAAAGCTCCGGCATGAATCTGAAGATGTGATAAAGCTTCAAAGTAAGAATGTCAGCATCTATTTTGGTCCATGCAGTTATATAGATTTGAAAGTTAGAGAAGTGCATCATCCAGCCAACTAATGACGCAAAACACACCAGTTCGCTGATGAAAACATGGAAGATGTAAAATACAGCGAATTATTTTACTGAGAAAAACAGGAAACCTGTCTAAACATAGATTTTAAATACGTTGAAATTATTTTATGAAACATTTTCTGACAGACATATAAGCGTAAGCTTCGTATTGGCCTCTATGATTGTTAATCTCATACATTTTAAGTGACATCACAAATAATAAAAAGTATGGACAAGGGGATGTAAAAAGAGAAGGGTCCACGGGACTCCTGCTTGCATTCTTTCGTCTATAGGAATACATTTTTTAAATTCTATAAGACAAAACTGGCCTTTGAGATGAAAAATAATGGCTTTGTTGGTAATAATGCCTTGCCCTGTCAATGCCTAGACATAACTGTCCTGTGAGACATCACATCCCCTGTTCCTCTAAGCAACGACCAGCATAAGAAGGAATAAGTAGTTCACCATGGGTTTGTGGTTCCTAGCTACTCCACAAGGTGCACCTGTGAGTGTTTTATTAGGATTGAACTACTCACCGTTGGGAGACAGAGTCACAGCTGGCATCGAGTGCATACTGGGCTCAGCGATGTACTTGAAGTCCACAGGGATGTCCCTGAAAAAGACACAAAGTGTGTGAACATGTGCAGCCAAAGAAAGGGAAACATCTTCACATGGTTTGTTTGTGAAGCAATACCAGATCTATATAGTAAATAAATCACTCAGTGCTAAAGAACCTGGAAGATGCTTTTGATGCTGATCTGTGACTGTACTGGAAATATTCATTAATGAATTCCGTTTTTAGCATTTGCTTTGCCCCCAGCCCCTAAAATAATCTTAAAATTATCAGTCTTGAGTGCGATCTTCTTTGGTTTGAAAATAAAGGGAACAAACGTTGCTGTCTCTGCCTCTTTTTTTTTTTTTTATATATATATATATTTGCATCAAATATGGGTTAAGAACAAAGAGTTCTGAACACATCTTGCAATTTGCTTCAAATGTCTGTTTCAGTCGTAAATAATAGTTGAATCAAAAGGAATGGAGGGAAAAAGAGAATTTCAAAGAGGAGATTAAGTAGTGAGAAATGCAACCCCTTGTGCAAATAAAAAAGCACCACTTGAATTAAGGCATGCAAGTGCAGGGAATTAATAGGAGCCCCTGGATTTGTCCGGGCCGGCGACAGCTAAAGAGCCAAACTAAACTCTCAAGACTTTATATCTTTACTGAAATCCAGAAATAATCCATCATGTGGCGAAAACTTGGAAAGGAACAAAGAAAAACAATTGCCACACTGGGGGCTTATTTGAAAAATCGCTGTTTTCATGTTTCACGCCAATATAATTTAGGGGTTAAAGATGCAAACTGACATAATTACAATTAGAAGCAAGGTAACTTAAACACTCTTCTCTAAAATCTCTGACGCAACAGTGACTCTTTTGTAGAACATATACCTGGTGTTTAATTGCAGCAGGAACATCAGAGGGATTTTGAAAAACGCTGAAGGTAGACCAAATAATCAGTTGGAATATTAATCAGGGAAATAAATCATACCAGCCAGTAGTAGTAGTAGTAGCCAAAACTTTGACGCCTGCTGTTAAACACTTCACACTTGTTTTATCTAATATTAATTTTATTTTTTGATATTAAGTAGATGCATATTAAAGTTTCTGGATTGTTTGTTTATAAACTGTTATAACTTGTCATATGGAGACCAAAAGAAAAAAAAAGGCCTTTTCAAATCAGCTGACGGCAGCCCAGATTTCTAAAAATCTACAATAAATGCATAAATAAAACGACAATGAGAACAAATTATCTATTAAAGCTGAGATTCCATCTATGTCTTATTATTTATTAAGACACAGACTTATTATTTATGTCTTATGTTATTTTTCAATTCTTTCTTGCTTTTTTTGTGTCCCTCCGAACCTGAGGTTTCATCATTCCTTTACAAATCAACAGATCCTTCCCTTTGTTGGCAGTGAAGCACATTTTGGATGGATTTTTTTTTGTATCGACTGTGATTCTGCAGTTCTCTTCTCTGGTCATGACGATCCTCCGCTACATACTATCAAGTAGTCTTCGTCTCAAACGTTTGAGCCTATGTGGAAGATCAGGGTAGAATCCAACCACATGTAGGCATTTGGACCACGATAGAAATGGTTCTCCACGAATGCCACTCCATTACCCCGCTGAGTCCTCCGGCCTCCACTTTTATTCTAGCAATAAAGTATGCAGTAATGCAGGGGACAAGTAGCTCACATAAGGGTTTAACCAGATTTGTCTCAAACGGAGACAGTCAATGCGCTTTTTGAACTCACTGGGTGTCTGCTTGCTGATAGTCCATAACTTAAGAGTGAATTTAAAGCAAAAATAAACTCTGTGCTAGTTAATCTCTTTCTCACATACCACAGAGGAAAACGCAGAGCCGGGAATTTTTAGCAAGGATGAAAATCAAAATTAACCAAACAAATGGCTGCGCTTGAATACCCCCCCTTCTTTCAACCGTTCATGCAACCTTTCCTTTATCAGCTCATCTTTAAATATTTATAATCCTTAAGGGCAAATAGCAGCACTTGTTTACCACCAAAGAACTCCCCAGCCGACATCAAAGTCAGTCTTGGTGGTCTCTCGTGAGTGTCCACTGAACATAAACACTGCAGCAGGACTTACACACGCTCGCACACACACACGTAAGCTGGTGACCACTCAAATCATTCATGATGGTGTTTGTACTAAAGCAACACAAGTTCAGCCTTTGTTTCAGCAAACTTCAGTGGGGACTGGGGTAGTCATATCAACACATCTGCATTCCAGATTATTTTAGTTTTACTTATTGAACTTCGTTAATTGATGGAATGCTGTAAATTAAAGTTAAAGGTCTAGGGGGACAAAAAAGAAAGTCCTTGCATAATGGAGCCATGGGAAATTCAGAGCAGATTAGCAGCACAGCTGGATGAGCAGTCATCTGGGAAGTTTGTTGATGCGTTTTCATTTTACTCACAGTTTATGAGCGGAGCAGAGGGTTAAAGCAAGAGCAGGACATGATGCTCCATCATCTGTACTCTAAATGTTTGCTTTCAGTCTTTAATAGAAAAAAAGTCCTGCTGTCTACAGTTTAGGGCTGCAGCTATAGAATATTTTAGTAATCGAGTATTCCACTGAAAATTCCATCGATTAATCAGATAAAACATATTTTTGTTTAGTTAAAGAGCAATTATAATTATACATAAGATGTTAATTGACATTACTAAGACTAAATTATATAATACAGTAGGTTCATGGCTGTGCATTTAAAAACCCTGAACTTACACCAGTTGACAAAATTCCCTGCCTTCACTCAAAAAACTAAGGATCTTACCAAGAAATGTTCTTATTTCTAACTTAAAAATGCAATTACACCTGATAACACGCATCACTTAAAAGGTTAGGTGTTTTTCCCACGTGTTTCAATTGAACTTTCATTTGTGTCAAGCAAATTTTAAGTTCTAGTTAAGTTTTAAGTTAAAGTCTTGATAAGATTTGGAGTTTTGGCAGTGTTCAAAATAAAATTCTGAGAGCTGCTGTATTAGAGCACATTAGGCACCAGTGCTGCTTGATGTTTTATCCATCAATGACTACAGAGCTAAAATTGACAACTACCCAGTTAGCTTTATTACGTTTTTATTTTTCACCCTCATCACTGTATAGCTCTGTGTTTTTACAGATTAAATGCGTTAGCCGCATAAACAGTAGTCATAATTAATACAAACCTAGCCCTCCACAGGGCTAACGTTATGTTAGCAGGGTACCGTAACGTTAATCTCATTAATTAGTGCTACGTTAACTTAATTTTACCTTTTCTCGAGTGACAGTCCTCCGCTCTTGGAGTAAACAGTGGAGGATGTACGCAGCATTGAGGACGTACTGTTGTGGTATCAAGCGCTGTCTTACAGTGAAGACATGCAACAGTGTTCGCCTTGGTGTCCAGCTTGAAATGCTCCCACACTTGACATTTTCTGCCTTTTCTTTTAGTTAAAACCAAACATATCCACCGCCTCTTTCTTCTTCCTTAACGTGCGTGGCGTCAGCGCGTTGGGCCGCATTTAACTTAGTCCAGGCTAAATACCCTGCTTTGAGCTGGCGAAATTAAACGATTCCTCGAGGCAGAGAAAATTCCTCGATCATTTTTTGTAATCGAATTATTCGTTTCAGCCCTACTACAGTTCATTATTAAAACCCACATTCCTGTCGAGTTATGCTTTTCTTTTCTTATGACAACAAATTATTTTTTTCATTCATATAGCAGATTGCTTGTTGCTGATAATGAAAGCAGCCACCCATCATAAGCCTGTGAGCTTTAAGAGGCGAGATTTCAGTTTGCCCGGAAGAAACTGCAACAAGTACTCTGACACAGCGTGCAACGAGAGGCCATCTGTACATACCACTCCCAAACTCGAAGACTCTTGTCGTCGGATGTGCTCACGAAGCGGCGATTTTCATCAACAAAGGTGATTGTGTTGACGGCACCCAGGTGGCGATCATACTCCTGAACCACCTCGCCAGTCCTGACATCCCACTAACATACAGGAGCAGAAAAAGGAGACAAGTAAACATACTAGTTACACTCCACATATCAATATCCTTGTACAGTGATGATTACAGATCTATAAAGAGAAAAATCTGGCTGTGGGACACCTCCTGAGCGCGGCCGTAAACCGTGCCAGCATAGTGGAATTATCCAACTGCTGTGATGTGATGACGAGCCTTAGCATCCAAGCAGGCTGCGCAGCCTTGAACATTCTTTTTGGCAAACAGCATGTGCAAATTAAAATGTAGAGGCAACCACACAGAAGCTGCTCCCCGGGCAACAAACAGGAAAAAAAAGACACATTTCAGTCCAACTCCATTTGTGCTCTTATATTTAAATCTTACCTTTGGGGCGAGCAGCCATCTGTGCTCATAACCCAGAGGAACGCTGCATAATTTGACACTAGCCTCGATTGCTGTGCCAGACTGTGATCATAACTACTGGTCAGATGGAGAATTACAGAGCTGACGCTAATAATTTGTGATAACATCATGGCCCTTTTTTTGTTCTGTCAGCACACTGCTGCGATCGAAATTAAACTCTTATTTGCCCAAGTTTCGTGTTGCTCATTTTAAAAGTTGTTTACCTGATAATGGGATCGGATAAGTTGTACATTTTCTTCTTCCCTTTTCCTTTTCTATACCCTTTTGTTGGCTGTGATTAATGACTTGCTCTAATCCTGTCAGCCACGGTACATCTTGAAACTTGCACACAACTAAACACACAACCGCTGAAGGACAAGACGGGAGCATATTTCATGGTGCGGCGGGCTCAGGCTACGTACAAGAGGAACCTGCACGTGCATCTTCTCGGACAACGCGACAGGATCGCTCTTGGTGCTTTACCTGAACAATCTTCTTATCCGACATGCCGGCCACAAAAAGGTTCTGTTTGTCCTCGTCTGGGTTGAACTTGACACAGTACGGAACTTTCCTGTTGGTGAAGCGGGAAATACACTGGCCTGTGGAGGAAAGAAAATTGAAAGTCAGAGATCCAGAATAATCCACGGCGGCTTTTCAGAAAAGTGCACTAGAGTTCAGAGTCGACAACTTTCAGAGCTGTTTTGCTCAATCCCTGCAGCAAGTGACAACCCAGCTGTGAAGCAGGAAAAAAAAACTAATTTCCTCTGCTGAGCACATACAAGCATCCCTCCCTCAAATACTAAAAATGACAGCACAAATGTAAAGAGGAATGTAAGATTGTAAAGCTGTTTTCAACAGCATTATTGTTGTGTTGTAGCCAGCAATTAACTACAACAGGGACAATTGTGGAATAAAATGCTAAAACTTAAAAATGTTGCATCTGTGCTAAAGCCTCAGCAGCAAGAAAGACACAGCGCCTATAGCAACAAAATATAACTAAGAAAAGGAAGGAATGATTTTCACCAAATTCCAAGTAACACTGACATGAGTTATTTAAATCATGGAGCCTCTGTGTGATCAACAGGTGGGGGATTTAACTCTTTTCTGCCCTCTGCTGGAACAGCAGTCTTGCACTCTCACGGGTGGCAATTAAGTTGTGATTTACAGCTTTCTGAACTTTGAACATCAGAATCCAAGTGAAATGAAACTTACTTTTGAGTCGTGAAATAAATCAATGAATGAATAAATAAATAAATAAATAAATAAATATTGGCTCATTCAGTTCCTGCTTACGGTGGAATGGTCAGGTTGCATTTTTAAAAAGCCGTCATTATTATTAGAGCACAAGAAAATAACTGGAAAATAGTTTGAAAATGTGGATATGCAATTTCTTTATGTAATCAAGAGACAGCAGCAGCATCTGTCTGTAACAGAGGTGGAGAGTGGCGCCTAAGCCTTCATAGAAGAGGCCTAAAACACATTTTGTTTCCTGCACATCGACTATAGCTGATGAGACTTCCTTCCCATGCATAAAGACGATAAATATTAAATGCATTTGGATACATTTACAATACCAACGAACTACTAGAAAGCCAAATATAAGCAGAGGGTATGAATTAGCGGGTTGTTAGAAGATGCACACTTTGTAAGAAATATCTGATCTCAGAGTACCAACAGGAAAAATGCCTTTAAAATGAACTTAAATGGCTTAAGTCAGTTATTCATTTGAAATACATTGATACTGTGATTCTGAAGAAACACTTCACCTGTCTCAGAGTCCCACAGTTTGAGATAGCGGTCGTATGCAGCACTGAGAAACTGGGTCCCGGTGTTGTTGAAGCAAATGTCTCGCACCGCTTTGCTGTGACCTGCCACATAGAAAAGTTACACATTTACTACACTGATGCCCACAGCTTTGAAGAATATGAAATGTACCCAATAAACAAAAATAATAGATTTTCAAGAAGAAAGATGATGCAGGATATGAGAGGTGAGGAATAAAGAATCTTTAAATGAGCCTAGTACAAAAAACCCCAAAACAAATAAAAAAGAAATCACAAGCTTTAACAATCTTTTTAATGCCTTTCCGGTTGTTTTCTTCCCCTAATCCCAATCTATGCAACTATTCGGCTCTTTCGCATTCAGACAAGGTGATGCGAGTTCCCAGCGGTATCCGTGCATGCAGACACCTCCCTTGTTAAAACTCGCTTTTATCGGAGCTACACGCTTTCCACTGCGATAACAGAGCCCACCGAGGCTAAGTGCCTGCCTTCGTGCGTGCTTGCTCTGCCCCGACTCGCTGGCAGACCAAAGGAAACGGAGCCGCTTCAGAAAGAATTGATGTTTGTGTACGCAAGAAGGAACAAAAACTTTACTCCTGCTGAAACTACTCGAAGCAGAGCACACCGAAAAGCAAACAGCCCAACGACTGAATTAAACATGAAAATATGACAATCATATGCATCTTCCCACCATACATACAGTCCCTACAAATGTAGAAAAAATTGGGGTTCAAGAATATGTGAAAGTAGCAAATCACACCTCATGTTTCTGTTTCTACTTTGTGAACAGAAAGCCTAAAAAAAAAAAACCTGAGAAAATAGATAGACTCAGAAAACATGTATATGCCATACAATAGATGATCAAACAGCACAGCAACAACAAATTGAAACTCAAATATTCTCTTTACAAAATAACCGAATACAACTTACACTTTAGCAGAATGAGAGAGCGAGAGAAAAAAAAAACATTGTAAACTGAAGCTTCTCCTACTCACAACCTCCTCAGCTAGTCACTCGCTGTCAGTTCATTCATTCCTAAACCGCATATTCTCTTTCTGTTCTCCACCTCCTCCCATGTCTTGTGCCTTCCCTTGCCCCCCCATCCCCTTCGGCCCCTGAGCTGCTGAATAATACATGTTCTGTGAAGGAGCTGACAAGCAGAACCACAGCTGCAAACAATCTTTATTCTGACAGCGTGCTGTCTCTGGGATGAGTAGAAGAGCATCCTGCATGCATAAGCCTAACACTCCCCTCCTCTGACCCCATAACAATTAACACAAAAAATAAAATTTTAAAAGAAAAAGAGAGATCCATGGCATTTCTAAGAGCAGTCAGCAGGCATTGATGCTCCAGTAATGCTGAGCTCGCAGCCTGTCACTGCTCTGCATTTCCCAAAAGGCTGAGCCCATTTAGACCACCAGCATATTTAACGTCAGCATGTTTGCCAATGATCCATTGTTGTTACATAAAAGGTCTAAACAAAATATTTAATTCAGGATTTAGTTTTAATAGAAGATGCAGGATGACAACTTTCTTACCGATGAATGTCCTGATACACCTCCTCTCAGCGTACACCTCCCACAGCTGTGGAGACATTGAACAACACATGAACACAGAGTTTTTAACAATGCATGCGTGTGTTAGGGACCTCCTGTCAAGATCCAAAGTCATTTATCCACAGTGAAGACATGATGTTGTCTCAAACAATCTCAGTAAGGCTGACGGGGAATGGGAGGGCTGGAGGAGGAGATGTGTCCCCACCAAGATTAAAGTTGAATAGTACCGTCCTCCCTGGAAAGTAACAATTTTATTCATTTTTTCCCCTCACTTTAAAAGCCAAGTCCAATGGGTGTCTGATAATTAGTTTGAATCTTGTCAGTAAACAATGGCAACATTTGATCTAGTTAAGATGTAAAGCGCACAATTAAAAAAAAAAAACACCAGAATCTGAACACCCACCCCCGGGATATTCTTAATATTACACTAATTTTCGTTTTACCACGAAAAAAGAATCAAAAGGACACGCTTCTTGAAAACAATACAGAAAACACAAATACAACACATTAGGCTAAACACGGACTGAACACGGCAGCCAGCCTGAAAAGAATATATAGTATGTGTATATTTAGAGTTTGGTCCTGATGGATTAAAACTCTACCCATGAGCAGCCATCTCCTTACACACACAAGATGATTAACCCCATCAAAAATAAAGACGGATGAAATATGTCCCGTTTCTATAACACCCTGTTGATTATTCACCTTGATCTTGGAGTCCATGGAGCTAGAGAGCAGCAGGTGACCGGAGCTGGGAAACAATCGGATAGCGCTGACACCCTGAAAAGTAAACAGAGGAATGAAAAATTAATTCATTTTAAATGTGTTTCTCTTCATAATTTTAGTGTTTGTCACCACTCCAGATCCAGACTCCATTAATGAAGCAGGAGTACCTGTTTTGCATATCCACCACATGTCTACCCAAACACAATTTATATCATTGTTCAGATGTGTTTCTGGGGCATTTTTAGGTTTGGTAAGACATCTGACGAGTCATGAATTTCAATGTCGTTTTCTGTTTTACTTCAGTTTAAATGAGCCAACTGAACTGCTGTGTTCTAGCTTGAGGCAAAAGCAGCATTACAACTTATTTTAATGTCCACCCCATAGACATATGTTGATTAGTAATTTTTTGGAGGAGGCCAGGCTGTTGCTACTGAGGCACTTTTTGAGTAAACAGCAGCTGAATTATAATGGGTCTAAGGTGGAATATGTGCAGAGCAGACTTTTCCTCTAAAAGCACTTTCCTGAAATGTTTCACAAAACTTTTGTGACACCACGCAGGCCATTTTCTGACTATTATTTCAACATGAGTGCTTCCATATGCTTATTTTTCACACCTCTTTCAAATTACACTCTGTAGGCAGCTATTTCGTGCACAAAGCAATAAGAAGTCAATTTAAACCTTGAGTGATTTTTCTCTCCCTAAAGCACACGGATACATCGAAGGCTTCAATCAGATCTTTCTTGGAATAACCATGTCCTTGGTGTTATATCTAATATATAAAGACATTATTTTAAAAGATTCAGAAGCTATGATACAGCTCCTATAAAAAAAAAAAAAACAATATATGGATATGTTATCACTTTACATCAACACAGTTGTGGCAACTTTTACAAACGTAATTCCAACATGGGCTGCACAAAGGAAAATATTTTGTCTGTGTGAAATATCACAGGAGGGTCAAACTGTCCTTTCTGCAACTCAACATAATCATAAAAATATAACCACAGCAAAAAGGGACGCAAGTCTGAACAGTTAACGTAGAGAATACACCACTAGAATTTTCTTATATACAAGAAAACTACTTGGACTCACCTTGGTGTGTCCAGACCAGACATGAATCTGTTTCTTCGGAAGGTAACACTTGTCCGGGGTCTCTGCAGAACGCAGGTTGATGCCCACGTCCTGTGGAACATGGAGGTATGACCTGCCTTGGTAGTCATACATGTCCTTGACTGTGGGAGAAAACAAAGAAAATAAAAAACAAATGTTAAAAAAAAACAAAAACATTCAGCAGTATTTTTATCCAAGATCTTTTTTTAAAGAGTAAACTGATTAAAAGTCTTAGCTCTAAGATTTTTAAAGGAGAACATGTTTTAAATCCTTGACTTTCAATTAGTGTAACAAAAGCTCAACTACTCGATCAAAGTTGCATATATAGATTGGGATTTCTTTACATTCGTCAAAATCTGAAAATATACACAATTCTGCGACATCAACAAAGAAATATTTGGAAGGATCAGAAACACACAGAGAGATTGATCTGTGAGATCCTATTTCAAAACTCTGTTCAGCTCACAACTCAAACTGTAGTTTCAATCTAAAAGTGGAAAGATTAAATGATCATGTTCGGTGAATGCCTTCAATAGTCAAAGCCAAAGAATAGTTCAGTACCGTGGAGAATTGTCTTCTCTTCTCCAGGAGCCTCCTCCTCATTCTTCCCCTTCTTTTGCCTTTTGGCTGTGATTTCATCCAGCTCCTTCTGCTCTTCCTGCACAATAAAAATGAATCATGAGACAATTACCAAGCACATCTTATCTTTTACATAATTCTGAATATAGAACAAGCACAGTTCAGTTACTTTAGTCTCAAATAAATTCTTGAGTGTAGAGATGATTTTATTGTGCACACTACATGAGATTATTGGGTTTCAAAGTAGGAGCATGTTCACACTGCATGACTGATCAGATGCAGGGATCACACAGAGATAGATTTTTCACCATACTCACTGATTTGTCTGGTTTGGAGAAAGCTGCTAGAGCCATTGTGCGAACATTATGAAAACAACTTTCTTTCATCATAATAAACTAAAATCTAGTGAATCAACATGTTTTGTTCACCTTGATGTTGAAGACACACCATATCTTCTTTATTAAATTAATTGATTATAAGTATCTGGCAATCCTGAATATTTCATCAGTTTCTGTTTCAGTCTAAGGAATCCCATCTTTGAAGGGTTTACACAAAGCACTTGCTGAGCTCTCACTAAAGGCCTCTGACTTCAGGCATTTGTTGGCAACCCCAAAATTTATGACCAAAATAAAAACTCAGGCTCAAAATATTGCGATATGCACCTTACTTAAAAAAAAATAAATTCTGTGATCGAATGGGGTCAGACAGTCGGTGGTAAGAAGCACAAACCATACAAAGTTGTAGAAAAGGTATCACAGAACTAGATACAACAATTTAAAAAAAAATATATAACAACGTCAAGCCTCTAGAAAAGTCAACTATCAGGTAAAACAAGTGAGTCTTTTCGTTCTCCAGTGACTATTGTGCATGTGGAGTTTCATATTACTTCTGAATGAACCCTGAACTATTTATCTGCACCATACCAATCAACTAAATATCAATATAGCATAATTACAATGAAAATGAATCATAGTACGAGCCACTCCATTGTTGGGGCGTGAGAGAGCGTCCTGTGCTGATGTGTGCGCTCGTGGGAGGCTCGCGCTCATTTAAAACACTCATTTAAAAAAAGACCATCAAAGTTTTACTCAATCAGGATCAGTGTCAGCCAACAACATGTTGGTTATCTAGTGGTCTTGACCTGCACTGTACAGTATTTTCTTGCCTTGCTACAATTTTAAACAACTCAACTACGTAAAGCCGGAATATGTCCATACATTGTACAGTATATTGGGAGGAGGGGAGAAAAAAAACTAAAAACACACATACCTCTGAGGGTTTCGCCACATCTTTCTCATCTACATATTTTGCCCATGGCCCAAGGAAGTTGTCTATATCTCCAGCTGCTCCACCTTTGATCTTCCTCCTTTTCTCTCCCTTCTTCTGACAAGTTTCAAACACAGTCAACCCTGGAGGAAGAGAAGTATAAAACACACCTTTTAAATATGTGTGGGACCCATAGTGGTTTTGAGCATGTTGGTGGACACTGGACACCCCCACCCCATTCTCATGTATTATTTTTCATTGTTTTAATTTGTCCTTGAGTATTATATTATCTGCAATCTCAACTTATATTTTGGTAGGTTAATGTAGGTAAGATGAGTAAAGCGCACACAGGCACTGAAGCCAGCTAGATGCCCTCAAGGGTCCTTTGAGCAAGGTGCGGGCGGCTGCGTCATTCAGACAACGGACAGCCTGCAGTTAAGGTGCTGATGTTGCTTGTGTTTCTGTATTTTCAGGTGAGCAAAAGAGTGTAAAGATGCATAAAAAGCAGCAACACAGATGTATAATGAATGTGTGCGTGTTATGGACTGTGTGTAACGCAAATATAAGATTATTGTCGGAGTATACACTTTAACTACCCAGTTGTCGGAAACGGTGCTCCACCTAGCGGTAGCAATTAGCTGAAAAAGTGACGGTGTAACCACCTGTAGCTTGCTAAAATGTAAATTGAGTGAGTGTGCAGAATATTGTGAATATAAGTTTATTTTGAAGATTATAGACAGGACACGGACATTTTATGCTTATTTTTGGTTTATGAGCAAATGTATATGTGCCAACGGACAGCCTGCAGTTAAGGTGCTGATGCTGCTTGTGTTTCTGTATTTTCAGACAAAGAAAGAGTAAAGAGTTCTTGATAAAACCCCATGCACGCCTGGACGTCCATGTTTTGTGTCCAAGTGTGCAACATATGCTCAAACAATACTTCACGCCACAGATGGCTTAGTAAAAAAAAAGATAAAACACCTTTTTTTCCATTGATAATTACCTTTGTTTTTCTCGGCCTCATCCACTGCACCAATGTAGCTACTAGAAGATACTTGGTGTGTGTCAACAGAAGGATCTAAAGCGTAACCTGTTAGCAGACATGGGAGGAGTGATAGGTCAGTGAAATTTAAACAGGATCAATGCACAAACTACAACATTCATAACTATCAAAGAATTATACATAATCTTACCATACGTGGAGAAAGTCCTTCTTTGCTGTTCAAACATAAAGTCATTGACGTGAGCAGGTTCTGCATAACCAGATAACATGTTCCTGGGAGCAGACATCTGCTGGGTCTTAAAAGGATTCAATGGCCCAAACTACGAAGAAAAAACATATATTTACCAATAATGCTACAGATAATGGATTGAAAGGTGGAGAAATAGAAATTGTTAATCCAATCAGGAAATCACAGCTACCTGCACACACAATTGCAACAACCAAAGACATTCTTACTGGATGTTTGTGGATCCTTTTAGTGAATCTGTTTCGTTAGAGAAAAAAAAATCTTTTGATTGGAGGTTCCTTTTATATATATCTTTGCTGGATTTAATGTGTTATTTTCTGTCTATATGACATTATTTTTCCAGCTGTTGAGGTCAAATTTCAAATAAATTACCTTTGAAAATCAATCATTCAATCAATAAAAAGACTCCTGTAGAGAGAGTATAGATATAAGGAATATTTCTTCTCTCTTCTCATAAAAAGCGTATACTTTTTGCTATGAAACCAAACCAGCCAACGAAGGGTTAAAAAGTAAAAGCTATACCTCATACTTTTGCATAGTGTACTAGGCACTGTTTGTGATAATGCAAATGAGACTGGTTCCCTTTCTCCATTTACTGATGTCAAGACAAGGAAAGTTTATTTGTATAGCACATTTCAGCAACAACGCAATTCAAGGTGCGTACATAATAAAAATAAATAATAAAAACATTTACAATGCAGTGGCAGTATAAAGAAAAGTCACACTTAAATTAGAATTACAATTTAGTACTAAAATCAACATTGTTTAAATTTAAATTCAGAATAGTTTAAATAATTAAGTCAAAGGCTGCTGTAAACAAATTAGTTTTAACTGTGATTTAAAGGAACTGAGGGTTTCAGCATTCTCACAGTTTTCTATAAGTTTGTTCCAGATCTGTGGAGCAAAAAAAAGTTCAACCCTGCTTTTCCATGTTTGGTTTGGATTATAGGGGACACAGAGCAGACCTGAACCAGAAGACCTGAGATCTGGATGGTTGATAAGGCAGCAACATGTCTCTGATGTCACTCCAGATGTTCACTATCAGTTCTCATAACACACTCCACTTCAGCACTATATTCACAAACAGTTATGGAACAAATACAAAACATATTGATATTTGTTTCATATTGCTTGATAACAACTTGTTCCTGATAATAAACTCTGATAAGTCAATATGGGGTTTGAACTGAATTTTTGGCTAATTATATATATTTTTTAAATTTCTGATGAGTTTTAGTAATGTGCTTAGCCAGTAATTCATATTACTTGAGAGTGAAATTAGCTGTGTTTTTCCCCCATAATATACAAGTTGCTTAGCTGAATGTGATTTAAAAAAAAAAAAAATCAAACAGATGCTGGTGAAGTAGGACTTATTTAAATCTTTGACATCTTGGACCAGATCTTTACTTTGCTGTCATGTGGTGTCATTGTGGCAATCGGTTTTAAGTATACTCAACTATTTGAAACTTATACATTTCTTTGAATAAACCATATCTACAAGTTGTGACGAACAAAATGTTTGATGCCAACAGCACAGCAGTGTACATATCTGACATGATAAGAGTGTTCTTCCTTTCCAACTTAAGCATTATTGCAAATGTAATGCTTCAAGCTTTGTATTATACCATGCACGAGGACAGATAAAACATATGTCTTTAGGAATGGTCAACATTCATGGTCCAGATGAAAAAAAAAAAAAAAAAGGAGCTCATCCCAACTGTTGAGTAAAGCCTGAATTATGGTTCTGCGTCAAAACGACGCTGTGCCTACGGCGTGTGGTTTTTGTACACGCAGAGGACACGCCGTCACATGCGCCGTCACTGACGTGCACCTCCCGAAAATTGTAACTACGCGTCGAGGAGACGCCGACCACACGCAGACCGAGAGGGCTGTGATTGGTTCGTTTGAAAGCGAAGCATTTCCGGTTTCCGGTTTGAATCAGTAGTGAACTTCCAGGGCTTTTTTCTTCGTTTATATGTGATTTTTTTTGTTTTTTGCACAATAGTTGTCCTTATTTCTTTGATTTACTGTGACCGGAAAAAGTCGGATAAACCATTCAGAAAAAGATCGCTAACTAGTGGCCGCGGGGGGTACTGCACCGCGACCAAATGGAGAGACGGAGAACTCTGAACGATTCGTGACGGTGTCACGGGTGCGCCATGTGCTCTGCGTGTGTGTGACGCAGAAGCATACCCACACCTTAAGGACGCAAGATTTCCCATAGATATGTTTGAGTTGACAATTCTGGTCACATATAAACTAAAGTAAGTCGAGTCAAAACCATACCTGAAACACATCTGACTGTGCACAGACTTACCTCGGGTGCAAACATGGTTTCAAATGTTGGGTTGAAAGCAACTTCTTTCAGTGAAGGGTCCAAGTGTATGCCAGTCAAAACAGCCTCCTAATAAAACATCAGAATCAGACCAAGTCAGGTTAAACAAGACAGGGAATTTGACCCGGTTATTTTCGCTCACTGTACAGTAAATAGACAAATAACAGCTCTTATTAACATATATACCGTTTTAACAACAAACTTGAGGTTGTACATGAATATAAATACCTAGGTGTCTGGATCGATGACTCCCTCACTTTTAAGCAGCATATAGAGAAACTTGTGAAGAAACTTGAGGATAAAACTGGGTTTTTACTTTTGAAATAAGCTGTGTTATTCCTTTAATGCTAAGAAGTGACTTGTTGCTGTTACCTTTTTACCAGTACTAGATTATGGAGATATTCTGTTGCTTAATGTCTTCATATGATCGATACTGCATATTCTGCTTCCCTGAGGTTCATTACAAATTGTAAACCATTGACACGTCACTGTGAGTTATACTCTCGGGTTGGATGGTCTTCTCTGGCCACCCGAAGGCTCAGTCATTAGTATACTTTTATATATAAGGCAATGCTTGGTCTGCTGCCTTCTTACATCTGCTCCTTGATTGTACAGAGAAGTCCTGGTTCTTACTTGCTACGTTCACAAGACTATACCTGTTGCTCTCTGTTCCTTTTGCCCGTACTGAACTGGGCAAAAGAGCCTTTGTTTATTCTGCTCCTTCAGCCTGGAACACATTACAATATGACTGGGGGCTGGCTAAAAGGGTTAATTTCTCTGAGAAATTTTAAATCTAAATTGAAAATACTTGAGGCCGACTCCATTACATGTACCTGTTTTTTGTGATTTGCTTGCTTTTTTTAAAAATTGTATTTTATCTGTTGGTGTATTCCGTCATTTATAACTATGTGTTGTAATTGCTGCTGGCTATCTTGGCCAGGTCTCCCTTGGAAAAGAGGTTTTTAATCTCAATGGGATGTTCCTGGTTAAATAAAGGTTAAATAAAAAAATAAATGTTTAAAAAGTGAAAGGTGCAGCAGTATGAGGTAGACATAGTTATTGAAAGGTGCACCGTTACAGCATATGATTGTGGTTATTATTATTATTATTGCACAGTGGTTGAAACTATGAGTGATGAGATTCATCAGAGCAACAGCTTGGGGGAAGAAACTGTCTCTGTGTCTGGAGGTTTAACATACAGGACTGTCTCAGAAAATTTGAATATTGTGATTTTCTATACTGCAATTACAAAAACTAAAATGTCATACATTCTGGATTCATTACAAATCAACTGAAATATTGCAAGCCTTTTATTATTTTAATATTGCTGATCATGGTTTACAGTTTAAGAAAACTAAAATATCCTATCTCAAAAAATTCGAATATTCTGGGAATCTTAATCTTAAACTGTAAACCATAATCAGCAATATTTCAGTTGATTTGTAATGAATCCAGAATGTATGACATTTTTTTTTTTTTTTTTTTTTTTAAATTGCATTACAGAAAATAAAGAACTTTATCACAATATTCTAATTTTCTGAGACAGTCCTGTATATACCACACCAACTAAGGGGATCATACATAGCAATACATCGATGAACTTGTTGAACTTATTACAAAATCATTTTTAAAATTAATCCTAATCAACTACTTTCTGAATCTTAAACTATAACAGTGAATTAATGATACTATGAAAAGCGCCAGAGACGCTACTTTACTGCTAAACTCAAGCGTGAGCTCAGACACTGCGATCATTGATAAAAATATTCCCCACTTTCTCCAGAAGTTGCTCTCATTTCCATGTAAATACGTACAATTACAACTATAGATGTATACACGTGTATTTAATCTACAGGTGCAAATATCCAACTTCTACGCGGAGCTAACGCCAGCTAGCCTTTACTTAGCTCACCTTTACAGCGACTTCAGGGGCAGAATTGAGGACAGACAAAGTCAAAGCTCCGCCAGACTTCACGGGTTTGAGGTGAGCCATGGCATCCGGACCCACTGACTCAACCTTCTGGGTTCTGGCTCCGGATTCTGACTCGTTTTCCGAGTCAGAGTCGCTCCCGTAGGAAACGAGGGAAGAAACGGCGGCAGCCATGTTGAATGTTGTGACTCCGCCGGAAGCGGGAGGGTGGTACTTCCGGTGACTGAAAGAAAGAAAGAAAGAAAAAAAAATCTAAACGGAAGAATTAAAACAAGTGAAAGAGAAATAAGTCACATTCATGTATTTCTATAAATAAGGCAAAACATACATAAATACACCTATTTCAAATTATTCCGAATGTACGCTGCAAAAGTCTTGTTGTTTTTATCAAAGTTATACACAACAGAAAATTCAAGAACCTGTCTCTCTTAAACCTAATGACAGTTAAGATCGTTTTAAACATCTGTATGGGACAGTGTCATTTAAAAAAGTCAAATCAGTGCTTTGTTAAGTAGAATTTTAGAATAATTCTGTTCAATCTTGAGGTAAACTGAACATTTTTTTTTTCCTTTTTACATCTTGTCAAAAAGAGAAAAAAATAAAACACAAGTGGCCATTTAAACTTCTATCAAACAACAATACTTGGGAGTACTTAACTTTTGCACTGTATGTATAAACTTGAAAACTACATTAAGTTGTTTTGGTGTGTGACTTTCAGACCAAAACTACAGATTAGTTAGATTTTTTTTTTAATATTTGGATTGTGAAGCTCCATTTTATTTTCTCCAACACAGATTTTTATGACAATCTTATTTGTGTTTAATATTTTGCTGACGGTCTGATTCCCGGGCCCGGCGGGGGTCTTCCTGTGTGGAGTTTGCATGTTCTCCCCGTGCTTGCGTGGGTTCCCTCCGGGTACTCCGGCTTCCTCCCACAGTCCAAAAACATGCGTAGTAGGTTTATTGATGATTATAAATTGCCCGTAGGTGTAAATGTGAGTGTGACTGGTTGTTTGTCTGTATATGTGGCCCTGCGATGGACTGGCGACCTGTCCAGGGTGAACCCCTGCCTCTTGCCTGCAATTAGCTGGGATAGACTCCAGCAGACCCCTGTGACCCTGGAAAGGATAAAGCGGGTATAGAAAATGGATGGATAGATGGATGGATTTTGCTGACATACAATGTTTTGTGTTGACATACAATTTTTAAAGGGGACCTATTATGAAAAACAAGTTTTTTCTTGCTTTAACATATAAATAGTGGTCTCCCCTCAGCCTGCCAACTCAGAGAAGGAGGAAAGCAACTAAATTCTGCAGTGTCTGTACAACCGCCCGGATGAGCCGTCCAGTCTGATGTGGCTTCTACGAGCCATTCAGATTCTGCTGATTTTCCTTACGTAACCAAAATGCAAACCAAGCCCACAACTAAACACCATGTCCAAACTGCATGCGAGCGTCCGACTATCGCGTCGCACTGTGTGACAATGGACGCCAGCTGCCACTTTATTGAGGTTTTTGTGGTGAAATGAGGAGGTATCATAGAGATAACTTCTCATTTCAACTAACTGGATCAGCCATTTCTCATCCATGACTGTTTCCTACAACGCTTTCAACCGGCTTTCAACGCGAGCAACAGGAAGAAAATAGAAGCAGGGCGTCCGACAAATATTTAGCTCAAAACGGCGCGCCCCGTCGCGCTGCGTCGCTGCAGCCAGTTAGGACAGTCCATTAGAAAATAAAGCAATGGAATTGATTTTGTCGCTGACGCTCGCTCGCATCGCATGCAGTTAGGACACGGTGTAACTCCGCCGGCCGGAGCTTCCGCCATATTTTCGTAGCGGTGTATCGCGTCATTCACAGCCTGTCCTAACTGCATGCGAGCGTCCGGACTGTCGCGTCGCACTGCGTGGCATCGGACACGCTCTGTCCACACTGAACGCGTTATTGGCCCCCATGTTCTACCACATTCTTTTGATTGACAGCTGAGACTCGCCTTTTAAAAGGCTGATTTATGGTTCCGTGTTACACCAACGCAGACCTTACGGCGTAGGGTACGCGGCGCACTCACCGAATGGTGGGCGTCGCCGCGTACCCTACGCCGTAGGCTACGCCGTTGATTTTACGCGGAACCATAAATCAGCCTTTATTCACCCACCCGTGCGCTCCTGAAAGAAACTCCTAAAATTACTCCTAAAAGAGTAAAGGGACAAGTAAAAGATGAGTGATTACTTGTAATCTTCCTACGTTTGTACTTTCTAAACAGAAAACAAGCTTATTATTCAGTGGAATAAGTGGGGAAAAAACCGAACGGTGATGCAATCAAACAGCGAACAGTGTGGAGTGACCGACGTGTGGTGTTAAATGCAGCAAACATGTCAGCATGTCAGATCATTACTGGGATGTGGGGAAAAAGCAGAGGACACGAGAAATCCGGCAGGATCCGGCACAAATTAAGCCCTAATAAGATTAAGATAAGATTCTTATTATATCTTATTATCTTATCAGAACCTTCCAGCTCCCTGGCGATCTCCCTCCAGCCAGCTGCCACTTTATTGAGATTCTTGTATTGAAATGACTGTTTCCTACAGCGCTTTCAACTTTTTTTTTCAACTTTCAACCGGCTTTCAACGCGAGCGACAGGAAGAAAATAGAAGCAGGGCGTGCGACAAAAGTCCAGCTCAAAACGGCGCGCCGCATCGCGCCGTGTCGTTCGCAACCAGTATAGACAGTGCAATAAAAAATAAAGCAATGGAACTGTTTTTGACGCTGACGCTCGCTCGCGTCGCATGCAGTGTGGACACGGTGTCAGGCAGCCAATCAGCACAGTGCCTCATTATCATAGCCTCCCCGCCCACTCAGAATCCAGCATAGATAATGAGGTTAGAGAATGGGAAGATAAAGACATGGCTCAGAGGCTGAATTTCTAATTTATTTAGCAAAAAAAAATCAAAATCCTGTTTTTAAGACATTCAGGGCCGGTTTAAAATAGGTATTAGATGCCATAATAGGTCCCCTTTAAGTAGTCAAATATATGCTGGGTCGCACTACTGCCATGTATATTTCCAGGCCCGGTTCTACAAGGGTGCATCAGCATTGCACCCTCAGTTTATGTGTTTGCATGCTCAGTTGAAAAGACGAAAAGAAAACTGACAAATGCGCCCGCGTCAGCCTGATTTATGGTTCCACGTTAAATCGACGGCGTAGCCTACGGCGTAAGCTCTGCGTTGGTGCCACGCGGAACCATAAATCAGCCAGTGTCCGTCACTCTGTGCAGTTTCCTGCACCAGCAAGACGCTGCTCTCTGCTGCACCGTTAACACAAAGTAACGATGGATATTCGGAAGTGGTTCAAGCACAACGACGCAAGCAAGTTTACAGGACTGTCTCAGAAAATTAGAATATTTTGATAAAGTCCTTTATTTTTCTGTAATGCAATCAAAAAAAAAAGTCATACATTCTGGATTCATTACAAATCAACTGAAATAATGCAAGCCTTTTATTATTTTAATATTGCTGATTATGGCTTACAGTTTAAGATTAAGATTCTCAGAATATTCTAATTTTTTTAGATAGGATATTTGCAGCAATATTGCTGCAAAAGTGCACTTGAAATACACTTCAAATATTGTTGTTTTGATATTATTATGTCCCTTGAAATTATGGGAAAATGCATAATTTAGTGTTAAATAACGTGTCAGGCATGTGCACCCCCTCTGATCTGAAATGCACCCCTAGTCATCATTTTCTAGAACCGGCCCTGTATATTTCTACACACTTTTCCTCACAGCTGTATGAAAGAAAAGGACATGTATTGGGAGCCTACAGTAGCCCAAACTTGTCAAATTGCTTTAATCAATGGGAATTTGTGATTTTATTTAACTGAATTCATATGTAAATTTGTCAGTTAAATTATGTCACGGCACTGGAGGTTGAGCTCTTGTGAAATCAAACGACTTATATGAACATGGATCGGTGTTTCGTCACCAGGGTTTGGGACTCGCACCCGCAGCTGCGGCGCGCTCACATCAGCACGGGACGCTCTCTGCGCCCCAACAATGGAGTGGCTCGTACCATTATCCCCGCTCGCGATGGGGACCTTTTCTTCCCAGTAAGCGTCGTTTCGCCCTCGTTACTCTCCGAAGAAAACCGTATATTGCTTGAAGGTGAAACCGATACACGTTTCGTGCCACAAAACCCGCCGTCAGCCTGACCGGACTAGATTGTACGCCCATTTTCTCCACATCCACGCGGAGAATCCCTTTGGAAAAAAAGTGGCTGGATTCTTCTCACGCCGCCGCCTCTTCCAGCAGGAGGAGTGTGTTTGATATCAGAGACGGTGCAACCATGGATCTGACCAGAGGATTTAAATTCTTGGACTCTGTGGCTCGCTCTGCAGCCCAGTAATGATGGAAAGAAAATAAGCGGAATTTCAACAAACCTATCAGGTAATTTGGTACGGTCATATATATGTTTTAACTTGGAAATCTGATTTTAGTAACGTTACACTATTGCTTTTCAACGTCCCCCAACTGCAGAGTCTTGACTTCATTTTTTGCCTCAGAATCAGTCAGCATCTCGTAAGGTTAGACTTAAAAGTGCAGCTGCCTGACTAATAACGGTGTTGGTAATTCAACACTGCATGGCCATCACTGACTCCCACACTGGCTCAGCACACAGGTAACAAATGTGGGGGGGTACAAAGTGTTCAAAATCGTAGAAGTACCAGTCGTATGTTTACTAATGGTTAAATCAAGAGCATGTTTTTTTTTTTTTTTTTTTTACAGCTGGGTGATAAATTGCAGATCCACATCTGCATGAACTCCCTCTGCAGAGTCTTGACCCATGCAGACTGAAGAATATAATTTTCCTATCACTAAATCTGAATGGGGCTGTGGAGTTTCTCTTTGCTCCGGTATTATTGTGCATTTGTACTTTTATTTCCCCACTAAAGAAGGCACTCTGCGAGGACAGGGGCTGGGGTCTGTTCCAGCCAGCCTGGTTTCGCACACTGTCATGGGGGATGGTAGCGTGCAACCCGGTGAAAATCATGGTTTGTGTAATTCGAAACCGTCTTTGTACTTCTTCAAGTGCATGTAGAAGAAAAAAAAAATAACTGCACAAGAAACAATGCCATTTCGTGGATGCAGAGCAGCTTTTATAACCAGTGATAACTTTAAGATATTCCCTGCAATGCATGATGTTAGCTGCTGTGGTCATGCACTGTATTGTATTTGGATCATACAGTTAATGATGCATTATGCCAATTTAAGAACGGCCTGTAATGACAGTGTTATGTGATGAATGATTCATCCTGTGAAACATCAGCTGTGGAGCCAGTGTTGAGAATCTAAGTAGACTGCTGTTCCTGGTGCTTACAATAATTGAATATTGAAGCCAGTCTGTGTGTCTGATGAATGGGAAGCAGTCACATGTAATGATGATACATGAGATGACAGCTAGGGTGTAGCTGCATTTGTGGCTTCATGTGATATGCAAGAACTCGATTATTTCGCTGATTTGATTATTTAAGAACAAGGTCACACAGTTCAGATCGGCTTTGTAGTTTCTTAAGAGAAGGAAGTCTTGAAGTCCAGACACCCTGTTGACATCAACAATTAAGAGAAATGGAAACGTGTACACTTTGCAAAAGGTGAGCCTATTTGAAAGTGCTTCAACCCAGCGCCGTGGTGCAGAACCGTAAAAATTAAGTCTTTGATAGATAAACCATGTGGAGGGTCCTCCGTTTAACGCACTCAGTGGGCTTACCTGCAGGTTTAACAATAGAAAGGAGCATATTACTATTTTGGCTGATGACTTTTGTGAGTTTTTTTTTTCTTTTCTTTTTATGCTTTGAGGGATAACATTTCTGCACAGTTGGCACTTCTCCTATTCTTCTCCTGGCTTCACAGGCCCCCTGTGAGAAAACACTTTGGCATGGCTCCTGTAGAGGCTTTTTCTGCCTGTGTTGTTTGTTGACATTGCCCTGATTCACTGCCAGTTTCTGGCTTTCTCATGCTAGCAAGAACAGCAACTCTCCTTCTATCTATCTCTTTCTCTCTTTTGTCTCCTCCCTCTGTAGGGGTTACGGAGGGAGACAAGATAACACAGGAGCATAGTGACAGAGCATCTGTAGGAAGAAAGTTAAAGGAGGAAAACAGATGAGTAAACTGAGAAAGTGGGAGGAAAGTGGGCCGGGGTTCTGGGAGAGCCAGAGAGACCAGAAATTAACATGTGTGCACAAGTTGCAGTTCCCGTTTACGTGCCATTTGGTGGAGCCACGGGCAGACCTCCTATCTGCCAGCTGTTAGGATGCTCCCGAGGGTCCGACGGCGGCACACATGAGCTATTGTTCTTCCTCTTGGCCAGGCTTGCCGCTCGATAATGCTGCTTCTGTCCGCTGACTGAACTGGTTTGACAGAAAGACACCAGCTCACAGTTTAGCCTGCCTGACTGGTGCTCCTTGTGTCTTCCTACCACTGCCTCCACCACCTCCCAGGAGTTAATGGTGGCTTTCTCTCTGCATTTCTTTCTCTTTTAACCTGCTTTTTTCCCCCCGTCACAATGGGATTCTGCATTTATTCTCTCTTGCCTTTTACCCCCTTTCAGAATCCAATAAATCCTCTGTAACTCCAGAGATGAGAATTTTCATAGTTTCTCATTATTCCAACACTTAATATCTTCCCTTAGAGCTGATATTATTAAACTTTTTTTTGTATTCGTACTTTGGCTCAAAGGCAGAACGATAATCCTGACCACAGAAGTATATTAAAAGTAATCATATCAAGGAGAACAATTAGATTTAAGACTTTTAAAACCATTACTCTCCTTGTGACCCCCGTGAATGTTTGATTACCCTGAAAATCAGTATTTCCAAGCTGTATGGTCCTACAGCATCATATGGAAAGATACTTACTCTCTCCTTGTAGTGCTCCAGCAACCTTTATTTCACATTTTCACTTAATCTTTTTTCCTCATTTCCTGTACAGTCGCCTGTCTGTCTCTTCATCCTCTGTGTTTCATCCTTGAACCCAGGGGAGGAGAGGGTGTTGACAGGCACTCTGAGTGGGTTGACAGGTAAACCTTGAAGAAGGCATGCTTGATGGTGTTTCTAGCACTGTCAACTGGGGAAAAAAGACAAATGGGCCAACTGAGTTTGGAGAGGGCTCAGTACTCGGTTGTGGGAGCAGACTCATCTTCTCTTGAGTCTCCTTAATTTCTGTGTAAACTCTCAGTCAGACGTTGAACACACTAGGAACAGTTATTTCCATTCTCCTCGATGCTTAAAAAAAAAAAGAAATCTTAAGTGTCTCTTGACTTGGGGCCATCTGTAGGGGATGCTCTGGAGTTTGGCATATGGTTCCTTTCAGTTCCCAGCAAGAGTTTGGTCTGCATTGCTGGTAACAAGTCAGATCTGTTGCTGATGGCAGACCTGCCCTTTGTCTGCAAGTCTGTTTTATAACTTTTATGGACAGAATTTCTAGGCACACCCAAACAGCAGAAGGGGTCGTTACTCAGTCCTTTCAGGATTTCATCTGGTTCTTTGGGAGGATTTGTTCCTGCTGGCGTCATCGAACCGAGATCATCAGCTCTCATTGGAGTGGTTCGCAGCCGAGTGTGACACGGTAGGGACGTGAATCGGTTTTTGTGGTTTTCAATAGGGAAAAGGTGGGTTGCCCTCCAGGTTAGGAGTGAGATGCTCCCTCTAGTGCAGGAGTTAAAGTGTCTCAAGGTTTTGGATAATACGTGGGTAATAAGAACAGAGCAGGAGATTGGCAAGTTTGGAGATTGACAGGTTTGAGAGTTTTGCCTTTTAGCTCAGCTATCAGCTCAGCTCTCTGGTCCGAGAGCTGAACTTAAAGGCAAAACTCTCTGTCTATTGGTCAATCTATGTTTCTAGCCATACCTATGGTCACAAACTGGGACCAGGACAGTGACAGAAAAATACGATATCCGTACACATGGCTGAAAAGGGATTCCTCCACATGATGGCAGGACTCTCTCTTAGAGATAGGATTGAAAGTTCTGTCATTTGGGAAAGCTCTGGAGTAAAGTCACTGGTCCTCCTCATTGAGAGGAGAAATTTGTGGTACTCTAGGGGTACCCTAGGATGCCTCTTGAATGCCTCCCCGGAGAAGTATTTTGGTTACAGAAAGAAGGCACTTTCATCAGTCTCTTAAGGCAAGAGAATGAAGTAATTTCCACATTGTTTGCTTCTCCAATAATAATCATCTCCTTTATTCATACTATACATGACTATAATAATGTAGTTGCAAGTTCAAGAGAGAACCATGATGCAGAGGTGATATTTATATATTCCCTTTGTGCAGAATTGGATGGTAAATCAGTGAGGTACAATAACCACATCCTCGTTGAGCAGTGGTGGGCGGAACTGTTTTTCAAAGGACCATTTCCCCACAGTTACAGTAGACCAAGGGCCACGTGAGGTTTTTATTCATTTATTTTCAAAAACTCAATGAAATCATCAATGAAAAGGTTGTGCCAGTAAGCTAAAAAACGTCTTTGAGCACAAAATTCTGTTAAAATTATTTTCTGTTCTTAACTATTTATTTTAAGTGGGGTTCTGCCAAAACGTATTTTACTGCATGTATGATGTTGTTTTCTAAAATCTCATATCTCAATCTCATAACACCATAATAATTCATATATTCCAAGTATGTAGTGGTTTGTGAACTGTTGTATATTTTACATTTAACATTTTTTTAACTTATTAAACATGAGCTATTATTCTCTGTAAGTCTCTCTTGCATTTTACTCACTATAACATGCCTTATAGACATAAAAATCATCAAACTAAGAAAATTGCTGTATTGTCTGAAACAGAGAGCAGTAACTGCAGCATGAAGGTTTTCTTTAATTCATTTGATTCAGATGCTGAGGAAAAAATAGTGCTGCATGGTACATTAAACCATGGCGATGGGGGGTTTGGACAGATTAATTATTGTTATTTACTTATTCCATCCCACAATCAATCGGATTTTCCCTGAGCAGCTGATCCTTTGCCAAATTCTCCTACATACATTGTGGGTGTCTCTTTGTTAATGTGACTCCGGCAGTTTAGAGTCGTGCTCTGTTGAAAGTGATGGGTATGTGCTATAAGGTCCTGAAAGTCAGATTGCTGTCGCAAAATATACAGAAAAGCACTAATGAATCAGTCGTACACGACACCAACACACCCAGCTGCTATCGGATTAATTGAAAACAGTTAATGTTTGAAAGGAGCTTGTTATATTTCGTGTGTCCACTATTTAACTGCAGAGGGGGTCTCCCTGCAACTGAATG
The DNA here is from genome assembly GCF_033807715.1 of Cololabis saira. Classification (NCBI taxonomy): domain Eukaryota; kingdom Metazoa; phylum Chordata; class Actinopteri; order Beloniformes; family Belonidae; genus Cololabis; species Cololabis saira. The sequence continues at coordinate 24,296,471 of NC_084604.1, forward strand.
GACAGTATCTCGCCGTTCATTTTCATCCTTCAGCAAGAATTAAAATAAAAAGTAAGGAGAAAAGTTGAAGGCATGCTGAGTGGATTTAAAGTCTGCTGCTGCTCTTCTTCATTTCAGGCTCAAAGTTGTATGCTGCAAACTGAGTATAGAATCACTCACCCATTGTTATTCAGTAATAGCTCGTTATTTGGGAAATAGTGTCATGTGACTCATCTGCCGAAAGTTAAAATGAGCTACACAATAGAGTAAACTGTGGACTATTGAGGTCAGTCCCCTGGTGTCATGTGTACATTTGGATAGTAAATGTATTCTGATCCATTATGTGGCACAATGGAGCCCTGATTTGCTCGAGGGGAGAATTGGATACTTGGTTCTCGCCGGAAGCTTTTGGTTGAAGCACTGACAGCAGGTGTGAATAGGACTATGGAAATAAACTGCATTTCTGTGGTGTGTTTTTATGTTGGCAAATAAGATATTCTGTCATGTTCTTGCTCTTTTTACGCCATCGTGTTATCTCTACATGCTGCCTGTCGACTTCGAACTGATCGGCCCTTTGAACATGAGTATATTTGCATTGATTTGAATATTCAAAGTTATGTAAAACACTGAAGTCCACCATGGTTGGAGTTGCAGCGTAACAGTATGTGCTCGTTCTTTTATGTACTGTTGAGCTGTCATGGGTCGTGAATAAGGGATGCTGGAAAAGTGGGACGTGAAGCATGTTCATCACATCCACAGCCTGAATGCATCTGGCCAGCTTTTCAGACGTATTTATTCAATTACTAAGGCATTGAATTATGATCAGAATATCGCTGTGCCAAGCATGTGTGCTGCAAATTAAATGGAGGAGGGAGGACGTTGGAGAATTGGAGTTAGAACTACATTATTGGAAAGAGGTGCATGTTTGAAAGGGGCTTCAGTGTCTCATTGTGTTTGTCCACTACTTCACAGCAGAGGGTCCTGTGCTCTCAGAAAACCACTGCCTTCAATTTGGGAGCCAATATTTGGCTGTTCATTTTCAGCTCCCAGCAAGAATCCATCCCGGCTTTTGATTTGCGTGAGAGCCAAGAACAAGGTACTTCTGTATTTTTCTTCTGGATGGAAGCCCAGCGCAGGCTTTGGGTGTAAGCAGCTCCTCGAGCTCATCTTCCTTTCGTCTTTGATGGTTAGCAGGAAATTCGAAATTCCCCTTAATCTTCAGCAAGAAAACACACCCTACACCTTATTCTGCAGCCGCTTCATCCGTGTTATCATGCTTATCATGCAGCTGGTCTTGTCAGTTCTCCAGAGGTCTCACAGAGGTCAGGAATGTCTCACTGGTGAAAGACTCATTTATTAATGGTAGACAATTGGTTGCTGAAGGTTATGTTTAAGTGAAAAGCCTCACACGCACCTTCCTCCTGCATTCAGTGCTGTGCCAGAGAAAGTGTAAAGAAACAGAACTCCTGGCTAATTTGTTTGTATCTGCCTTGAGGCTTACATTACATTAAAATTAAAAACTTATTGTGATGAAATCAAACTCCTTTCATGCCAAAATGGCCTGAGACACAGCAGTCCCTTACATAAGTGTCTTTCATTTATAGGCACATGCCCACAGCCACTGCAAGAGTGTCAGGGCTTATGTAAGAGAAGGAAACACTATATTATTCCCTCGCATACATTAGTCATATGCCTTGACTCTTAACGGTGTCCACTGGTATTGTCTATGTAAATGATCTGCAGCAATGGTGCATAGGTGCGTCTTCAGTCATGCGTGAGGGTTTTGTGTGTCATGCATGAGATCACACGTATCCTGCTGCATATTTTTTCACCTGACTGCTGTCGACCTCAGCTGCAAGATGACTGATGAGTGAATGTGATTCATTGCCTTTGAGATCATAATTTAGCAAGCCAGAGAGTTGCAACTGTGAACCAAAGTCCTCCTGACCTCGCCACTTGCAACTACATGCTTTTTGCGAACCTTAACGGGTGCCAGTAGTGGACTAGCCCTGCACTCGGCCTGCTTGAAATGACACCTCTACATGAGAACAGGACTGTGACAAAACACTTTTGAAACTCACTCTGAAAGTGATCTCGCAGGAGGATCTTGTGGCTGAAAAATGGGTGGATCGATTTGTATGGCAGGTGTAATTGGACACTAAAAACAGAACATTTAGCATACTTGAGCCTTCTTTCCTTTTTGTCTTCCAGACAAATCATTGTCTTGTTGCACCTTGCTCTTTTTCTGTCAAATAGGCGAGACTTGTATGCATTTGCATTCATACACCGTTACACTCTCATTTACTTGGCTTATCAAAGATACTTTGATTGCACTTAAAGGGGACCTATTATGGCATCTAATACCTATTTTAAATAGGCCTTGAATGTCTTAAAAACAAGCTTTTGATTGTTTTTGCTAAATAAATTAGAAATTCAGCCTCTGAGCCATCTCTTTATCTTCCCATTCTCTAACCTCATTATCTATGCTGGATTCTGAGTGGGCGGGGCTATGATAATGAGGCACTGTGCTGATTGGCTGCCTGAATGACGCGATACACCGCTACGAAAAAATGGCGGAAGCTCCGTCCGGCGGAGTTAGTTGTGGGCGTGGTTTCACGCATCGGAGGCCAACCTATGTAAATCGCATTTTCGTAACGTAACGAAAGGGAGCAGAATCTGAACGGCTCGTAGAAGCCACATCACACTGGATGGCTCATGCGGGCGGCTGTACAGACACTGCAGAATTTGGTTGCTTACCTCCTTCTCTGAGTTGGCAGGCTGAGGGGAGACCACTTTATATATGTTAAAGCAAGAGAAAACGTGTTTTTCATAATAGGTCCCCTTTAATATGCTAAAACGTATAACTAAAAGATCTGTCATCGGAGAAAATCTGTAAAGGGAAGAATCTGACGTAGATTCAGAATCAAAACAAATGAAATAGATAAAATTAGGCCTGGACTGTGTTTAAAAGATGTTTCCTGTTGCAACAGTAATGTAAGCCCAGGTTTTACATTTCTTCCTATTTGAAAACCTTTTAACATGAATGTCCATGTCAATCTGAATTCAGTCGAACAGCGAGGAGCTCCTTTGACACTATTAATGAGGTGTGTACAGAGCACTGAAAAACACAGAGCTGTCAAAAAGGGACTACACAAATCCTATAAAAAGTAGCATGTGGTCAGCAGTTACAAGGATCCTGGAGAGAGTCATTTTATTCAGAGCTTATTTAGTCACTGTTGCAAAACACCAGCTAGATTGTGGTACAGTGATATAGAAAAAACCTTATTAGCAAAAACATAAAACTTAGCTGGAACGGCACAACCACGTAGTGGGAATAGTGTACAGGAACCTCTGCACTGAGAATAGGTTGGGAGTGCCAAGGTTAAGGTGGGAGATGCCTCCATGAGTCACAGAGAATGAAAGAGTCCTGTGGGACTGACAGATTCAGACCAGTAAACTGGTGATGATCAACCAATTGGACATTCTGGTGGTCGAAAAAAACTCAGCAATCCCAAGCGACAGCAAGAGGAAGAAGGAACCAGACATTGGTTGAAGGAAGAGATAGATGTGGAAGATGAAGACAGCAGTGGTGGCAGTAGTAGTTGGAGCACTTGGAGCTGTGTCCTCCAAGTTTGGAGAGTAGCTCCAGCAGATCCCAGGAATGACTACAGAGACCTCAGTCCAGAATAGTTCAGTCCTGGGAAGAACAAAAATACTGCACAGAACCGTCAAGCTCCCAGGCGTCTGGTAGTGCTTATACAGTTAGTCTTGCATGATAGTATTATATAACATTTACATTCTACCTGCTGTCATATTGGCAGTTAAATACTGCTCGTTTTCATCTCTGTTATCGTGTATTTTATTACAATTAAAATCCATCCAAACATGACTGTCAGAGTTGCTAAGTTACTAAGTGCAAAAATGAGGAGAAGTTGTAGGCAAGTCTGCAGCTCACCGAGTTGCTGATAGATACAGGGGGAAAGAGGGGACGGGCTATGCCATGAGTGAGGACAAATACCATATTTTCCGCACTATAAGCTGCACTTAAAATCCTTAATTTTTCTCAAAAATCGTCAGTGCGCCCTGTAATCGGGTGAGCCTTACGTATGAATTCTTGTTGTGCTTACTGACCTCGAACCAATGTTATTGTTTATTGGCGACCACTAATCTTCCTGTGGTCCATAAAGTACATAAAATATTACATAAATGATAACAACAAAAACAATAATACCAGTGTTTCCGCGGGGTTTTAAAAAGTATTAAAAAGTGATAAATGAAAATTGCCAAATTTAAGACCATTAAAAGTGTTAAATTCACTGTCAGAGGTATTATTTTTTTTAAAATTGGTATTATTTTTTACCTTTTACATTTTAAGCAGTCTATTTTATTGTTATTCACAAAGTGAAATAAATGTGAACATCTGGTCAACATCAATGAGTCTATAAATCTGTTCTGTATAGTGTTCTATAGGTCAAAATCTGTATTAATGTTAAAAGGTTCGTGATTAACACTTAATGTTGTGACAGTTTTTTAAAAAAAATCTGAAGGTAGTGAAAAAGGTATTTAATTGGTATTAAATTTAACATAAGGATTGCTGTATAAACCCTGAATACACACACACACACACACACAGTTGTATATGCACAATATAATATATTAATAACACAATAATTATACTAATACACTATAATAGCACTAATAATACCATACATTAGTAATATATTTTCAGTAACTGCTATCATTTTAATAATTCTACAAATTTCAATATCAATAATAAATTCCCAGTCATATGGTCTGCAGCATTAGGTGAGTCTTAAGTCGTTTTTTAACGTTATGTGGTACACTGTGCTCAATAATCCGTCAAAATGTTTTAGTGCGACTTTGGTAGCGACAAAGCCCCTTGATTGATTGATTGTTGGACCATTCAGCTGACACATTAAAGTCGGTCCTTGGTTGGATACGGGTTGCAATGTCAGACAACGTTAGATAACTAATTATGTAGCGCTGAGACGCAACCATCATCCAACATCTAGTCAATGTTACCTAACTGTAATTAGACGTCAAGCCAACGTTATGTTTTTAGCATCAAACCCAATTTTCAAATCTAAATCATAATCCAATTGTAATCAAATGTTGGAATACAACATTGGTCCAACCTCACACTAACTTCAGGTGTCAGAATACTGTCCAGCCCATAGTTAACTCAATGCCCCACCCGTTTTACGAGCTTCTGACAATGATTGCACGGATACAAAAAACTAAATGTTATGCAGTGAGAAGTCATTCTCGTGAATGTCTACGTTTGCTTAATGAAGCTTAAAGCTGGTTAAATGCCAGTGTAATGTTTGGAGTTAAACAAGCTTGGCATAAGCAGCCTGGAGGAAAGCCATCCTCCTCCAGCTGAACAGTAAAACTGCAGACCACGGGAGTCCATTCCCAAGTGAAGTATAAGGTCAGAGAGTGATGTCACTATTGTGTGTGGTTATATAAATGTTAGTGGCAACTCGAGGGAAAAGCGGGGTTTGCGTAGCTTGGCCTCAGGAGGACAGATAGGTGCTGACAGACTGGCCCCGCCTCACCACTGGGACTACCGTAGACCCTCTATGTTCCCGTCGTCTTTTTCTGCTTGTCTCACTCACTTCTCTTCACTGTCTGTTTCTTGCAGAAGTATACACCATAATTCTCCCAGTCGATTGTCACACTTTTTCCTAAACTGGGGCTTCACAGTCAGAGCTGGATGCTTTCAAGGAGGCTAATGATGATTGCCAGTTTTGTGCTCAGTTTTATGTCTTTGTTCAGCCATATTTGAGAGATTGATGAGTTTTTTTTTTCTTTTTAATGCAAGGCCACAGTGAGTTCAAGTGAAGACAACAAGGAAAAAGAAGAGCTGAGTTATCGGGGCAGATACTACCCAGAATTTTGCTCCCGTTTCTCTTCTCATTTATCAGTATTAATCCTAGAAAAGCATGGAATTGCATTGCTTTAGTTAACATTCAGACATGTATTTAAACTAATTAAATCAGGCTTAGTTGGGCATCATAGAAAAAAAAATTGCATTTTCCTTCAGTTGATGACTGTGGTCAGATGTTGCTCTTTAGGTTTCTGGGCTTTTGATTACCTAATGTAAAGTTTGTAGTTACAGACTTGAATTCGGAGTTACGTGTCTCCACTTACAATCCAATCTTATTAGTTTTGACTAATGTGGAGTTGCCTCCTGTGTGGGAAGTGGGTTGAGGTGGATGATGTGTAAGCCGAGTAGGTGTTCATCTAATTGCAACAGGACTGAGACGGCTTTTGGCTATGGAAGGACACGATGGTAAATGTGATTGACAAGGGCACGGCGGCTCAGGTATCTTCACACTCTTGGGAGCAGAGTGATGAAGGGGAACAACAGACGAACCAAGGTCTGAATGACCATGATAGATAACATAGAGTCGTGTGGGAGCAGAAGATAGCAGCTGCTATGGATTCAGCCTCCCTCTTATGGTGTTGACTGTGCATTTAAACACACACAAACACACACACCAGCTCCACATCGTAATGAAAAGAGGACTGATGGCTTGAAATATGCCCACTGATAAGACTTAAAAAATGCAGGCAACCTAAGTGAGAGGATACACAAGTGAGAACCTCGCTATCACCAGGGAGAATTGGATTTTATTTCCCTTTTCAAGATGTGTCGATTGGAGACGAACAGAGGGCATGGCAGTCAAAAGCCAGAGAATGAAAAGAGACCGAGAGGTGTTTTGTCTCCATCCTCTGCCCCAGTGTCGCCTGTCCTGCCCTCTGTGCAGACGAGACACGTTTGGACAAGTCTAATATGTGCGTGTCCGCTGTACGGATGGACTGTATTGTGGTGATACAGCAACATCCACCCGACTATAGCACGCACCTTAAGTAACTGTTAGCCCCAATGTTTCAATGAATAAACCAATGGGCCTTGCTAACCAGTGTCTCCTGTCATCATTCAGTAAGTGACAGAACAAGTGAATAACTGCAAGTCTTAATTTAGTCAGCCTTCTGTGGAGCTTGGAACACAAAGCTCTTGTAGATCACATTTGGTCTTCGGTCGTCTTTGCTCTGCAGAGAGGCGTTACTTCCTCCCAGCACTCCTATTGTTTCTATTTGCATGGAGAAAGAGTGTTCACCAACCATTTTGCATTTTAGGGGGTTTTTAAATGCAGCTTTCAGAAGGATAACCAGTGGTGGTAGATGAGATTTAGGCTGGTGTGGCGGTGATAAGAAGTCATGAGACGCAGGTCACGTCATGTCTGCAGCTGAACTCTTGACCCCTTACGCACAAATATGAGAACAGTGACAAAGCTTTGCCTGTTTACCACTGTGGTACTCGCTTTTGTTTCAAGCTTTTGTGCCAAAAAAGTGTGTAAATGTTTCTTTCTTTCACTATATAATACACAGTGTGATATTTAGCACTCAGGACAGTTTTTTTTGTTGAATATTTTAAATATTTATGTACTGTTTATACCTGAATCAGAAGCATTTACTTCTCTCTTTAAATTTGCTATTTAGATTTATTAAAAGATGAATAGCTACTATAACTTTCAGACACGAGACAGCACGGTGCTCAGTTCATGTTGAACCTAGTCATCAGAAAAGCAGCTAACGTTTGAGTCATTAAAGCTGCGTTGTAGTCCTAAAGAAAGTTTCAACATTTATGACATTGATTATATTTCATTGACTATATTTCTTTCACTCGTTTAAAATCAAATCCAGGAATGGTTGCAAATATGTCAAAAGGCTGTTAATACAACTTTTTGTTCATGGACTACATCAGTTGAAACTGAATCCTGTAAGCTGAGATTTATGGATCAGCCAATACTCATTCAAACCACTAACGTGTCATCCCTCTGCTTCTGAACCAACTGGCACCGCCTCAGGCATCCTAACAGGAAGGGCACCTTAACTGACCATCAGTGAGCTGCTCTGCAGGCGGTTTGTTCCTGGAACCATCTCTCATGCACAGACACGGGGAAATTGCAAACACGAACTCAGGAGACAGCCTGTGAGAGGTTTGCACAGCCGTCCCGGACGCTTCCAGATGGTCCGGTCTATTCCACAAATCTTCCGAGGTTCACGTATTAGCCCTTTTTCTTACATATCCAACCCTCGTCTGCTGCCAGGAAAAATGAGTTCACCCCATGCTTGTGATTAATGTCATATTTATTTATTGTGATGTCCAGGTTGCTTTTGCCTGAACATGCTGGCACATTTCACTAAGAGTGTGTGAAAGATGGATATAACTGTTGGGCTCGAGACATGATCAATGTAGAGGTGCCGTCTCTTGCTGCAATTCACAAAGGTTCAACTTTTTCCAGAAGCAGATCAGTGTGTTCATAGACATTCCTAAAAAAGACCGTGCAGAAGTAAACTATGTTAGGCCTTTAAAGATCTGTATTTTTATCTAATCAACGACTCACCCTTGCTCCAGCTTGCTTTGTCCAGTCTTGTGTGTTTGTCATTTTCTGCTGCCACTCTTGTTCCTTCTGCACATTCATGTGAAACCATATGACGGAAATGTCATAGTACTTAATCCCAATACCCCAACAGCTAATTAATCTTAATGTTGTTTTCCTCCTCCTCCTTTTTTTTTTTTTTTTTTTTTAAACTTTACCTCAAGCAGCTCTTTTTTCCTCTGAGTGTACACCATGTTCACTTCTCTGTGTCTGTCTTTGCTTTGTCTAGACAAACTCTCATCTCAGGAACTCTAAAACATTTCTTTGAACTTTCACTCAAAGCTAAAGGTCCCTCCGAGAGCTTCAAACTCTATTTTTAAAGACAGAGAAGGTGGTTGCATGGATATACGGTGTCACCTGTGGAAGATGGAAGGATTTGACCCATATTTTCTAAAATAAATTGTATGATATTACTGCTTTCATTGTACTAGCTGAGACATCAAGGATGTCTGTACAACTGTGAAAGTAAAAAGAGAAGCATTTAGTATTACTTTACTAGGAAAACGGTGTAATAGGCAAATGTCTTAATTCGTTCTCTGTAGTTAAACTTTTACTGCGGCTTGTGATGAGTCTTTTCCTGCATCTGGGAGATTTTTTTATCATTCTGTTTTAGGCATCACAATTGACAGGTTGTTGCAGCGTTTAGTTTATGCGCATGTCTTTCACATCTGTATGAACAGCAAGGGAGATGGTATAATCAGTTTTTTCCTCACAGGCCAAATAAGTGCAGCTGCACAGTGCGAGCGTGCACATTTATATTTGAGCAGTGGGCTTTCATTATTCATATCAGTGGGCTTCTGCGCGCTCAACAGTAAACTTCTATGAATTTGTTTGTTAGTCAGACTCTTTATTTATTGATGTTGGCACACAGATGTCCATGAACATTAGGCTGTACATGTCCAATGTGGGATAAAACATGATTACTAAATGTCTAAAGTGATATAACCTTGTACAGAAACACAATGTGGCCTGTGTTCCACCGCCCGTTGAGTGAAAGCTTCATGCTTTGAATATATTAAAAAAAGGGCAACTGTTGAGTCTCAGTGACTTTTTTTTCATGCACTTGTTGTTTGAAACATTAGAGTCTTTGTTGTTTCATCCAAAAAAAAACCAGCTGTTTAAAAAAAAAAATAAAAAAAAATTATGCCCGCTGAGCAAACGATTTAATTCTTAAATGTCAGGCATTCACAGTGTTTTCTGATTATCAATTAAGATGCTCTAGGGTGCAAAATAAAGAAAACCAATCAATACATCTTATTTATTTTATTTAATCTTTATTTTAACAGGAGGTCCCTTGACATAGTATCTACAAAGCTATGCATCCGATGATTTTCTGATGAGGATGATGATGATAACATTTGCACGTTCCAAAATGTAGCAACATAAACATTTTGCTCTTGTTTACAGTTACATTCTGCAGAATCGTTAATGTGTAAAAAAAAGAAATATAATCTCAGTCCTCTGATTCTCTATGCATGTTCAAAATGTTTCCTTTTCTGTTTGAAAAGAAGTGGGAAAGTTTACAGCACCTGGCGTTTCCGGGTCGGTCTCCCCTCCACGTACTAACCACACTCACCGCGGGTTGTCTTCTGAAATCAGACGACGGGCGCGTTAAGCAGCGTGTTCAGCATGGTTCCACAACTGTCTCTCAATAAAACACTTACCACGTCTGCTTCATCTTAACCAAACACAAATGCTGTATGCTGTCATTTTAGGACTGAATTACTTCTTAAAATAAATGAATTGCACTCATATAGTTTATTAGTTTACTTTACCCACTTGTATACTCTGCAAGGCTAATTAACTATTAATTATTTACACCGTTTTATTTAAAAACTCTGTGTAGCACAACGTCGCAAGAACACATTGATCTCTGTTTCATACATGTAAATGTACAAAATATTCATCACTACAGTGTATAGACAGGACTCTCAGAAAATTTGAATATTGTGATTTTCTGTAATGCAATTACAAAAACAAAAATGTCATACATTCTGGATTCATTACAAATCAACTGAAAAATTGCAAGCCTTTTATTTTAATATTGCTGATCATGGCTTACAGCTTAAGAAAACTCAAATATCCTATCTCAAAAAATTAGAATATTCTGTGAATCTTAATCTTAAACTGTAAGCCATAATCGGCAATATTAAAATAATAAAAGACTTGCAATATTTCAGTTGATTTGTAATGAATCCAGAATGTATGACATTTTTGTTTTTTTAAGTGCATTACAGAAAATAAAGAACTTTATCACAATATTCTAATTTTCTGAGACAGTCCTGCGTATATATAAAAAAACATGATTTAAAACTAACGTACAATTAAGACGTCAGAAAAAAAGCATTCCACTGCGCCAGTACAAAAAGAAAACGCTGGATAAAAACTTCCAAGAGCAAAGCATATAATTAAGACACCATAAATAATTTAAGACCAGTTTAAGTTGTTTTTCTTTGGTCTAGAGACATTGTCACTTCACATAATAGCATAAATCTCGTAGGTTGGACAGTTTGAGAGGTATGTGCATGAAGAATTGGTGGTGGTCTGGTGAGTAAAAACACATGTCCTCAACTTTGCACCGTTCCTAAATTACGTAAAAACACCTACTGTTCTGTGTCGGGTTGCAGTGAAAAACTCAGCTCTTCAGGAAATGAAGGTAATAATGGACCCATATGCCAGCAGACCTAGTTGGCACAACTATTTCAGCCCAGTCTGAGAGCATCAGTGCTGCAGTTGTATTTTCATCCCAGCACGTGGTTTATTTTTTCTTTGTGTGTATAAGTGTGTGTGTGTGTGTGTGTGTGTGTGTGTTTCTCTGGCGCAGCATTGGTGAGAGCCTGCAAGGTGTCATCTCACCCCCAAAGTGTTTCGGCAGGTACGAGGCTTTAATTGGCAGAAAGAACCATAGTTTGTGCGATGATATGCTCCGGCAAAATGCTCTGTTGTGACGAATGGGAGAACTTGGATTGTTGTACTTGTGGACTGTTTTCAGAATGATACTAGCATGGTAGATTTGCATTCAGCTTTGAATGTTGGAAAATCCGAACGTTTACAGTGCTTATCTGCATTTTACTTTGTTTTTTCATGTGTGCCATGATCTTCTCTCTGTACGGAGGTGGTTGACTCTTGTCTTCAATCTAAACTTGACTGTTCTCATTAAGCTCATTGGGGACTGAAGGCCCTACTACTTCAGATTTGCAACCACATATATAAGCCTCCGGGTCTTTTTTTTAAATTTTTTATTTATTTTGTTCCTTTAGAAAGTTTATTGTCATGATGTCAAGACTCTAAGCCCAGAACAAATCCTGCATCTGAATCCAATGTAGGATCAGCCCAGCTCCCATAAAATCCCTCCTCAACCAGAGACAGCTGAGAGAGATGAGACACTTGGACCATAAGATGTCATAAAGGAGGTTTTTTTTTGTTTTTTTTTCTGGCAGTAGTGCAATTGTTCTCATTTTGTTTAAAATTAGGCTTGGAAAGTTATAAGTCAAATCTGCATTCAGCCTCCTTTCTTTAAGTGCTTTATTAGAGGTTTCAAAAATCTTAGGCTTCCTCAAACATAAATAATCTTTGAAAGGCCACAATTTCAGCATCTTTGATTTAGTTTAAAAAACATTTTTGAATTTATAGGTTCTTCAGAGATGGGTTTTTTTTCCCTGCCGTTAAACCTCTGCAGTTGCAAGAAACATTTTTTTTAAATTAGAGCTCCACTTTTGATAGCTTTTGTACACTTTCTTTCTTCTGTCTGTGTTTTTTCGTGGAACATGAGCTGTTTTTTTTTTTCCCAGCCCCACAAATCTGTATCGCTGATTTAAACCAGCTGCTGGTAAGCTTTGCCAGTTTGATCTCCTCTGTCATTGGCTGGGGCAGCTGCTCCAGCCTCCATGATTAGATGTCTGCGTTTTTCTGTTTGCAGCTGCTCTTAGGTCAGGGAGTATCCCAAATAGACAGTTAGTTAGTTAGTTAACTTCCCAAAGTCACTGAACAGCAGTTAATTTCATGTAGTGCTCTCATTTCAGAGCTGAGGGATCAGGTTATAGCTCCTATGTGCAGAAAGCAATATTGTGAGTTTATTTTGTCTTAAGGTGTTATTTTAAGTCCTAGAGTAACTGGCACTGAGTGTGTTGCTAAATAATTCAAGGGTCCTGATGGACTCGTAGGCCTTTTGCAACAGTTTAATTGGTGACCTTATAGGATATGGATGTCGGCAAGTAAAATACAAATGTTTTTTACTTTAATGTGAAGACTCCTGAGATTTTGTTAAAAGAAAAGTCTTATTTTGAGGAGTTGTAGAAGTTTGTTTGGTTTAACAGTTAAGTGCTCATCTGATGCTGTTTAAAAAATGTTCTGTATTGTAGTCGATACCACCACATTTAAAGCAGCTGTCCTTGAAGTTATAAAGCAAGGAAGAGTAACATGAACATAATGCTTTAATAATTTTAATACATTTAATATTTCTTCACTTTGAGGCTCTTCTACAGGTCCAGTGAAATTACACTCACCGGTCACTTTATTAGGTATACCAGGTGTAAATAATAAAGTGGACAATAAGTGTTTTTCACTGTTAAGAAAATTCTGAAGGGGAAAAAAAAACAACAGATAACTGTTATAAAAAATAAAAGATAGATTCTGTCCTTGACATGTTTTCCAATCCAACCCTCTATCCTTATCTGCAAAAAGGCTTGATCATAATAATGATGTTCACCTTTTTCATTACTACCACCAGAGAAGGAGAGCAAAGGCTGTCACCCGTGAACCTTTCTAGCTTACATTTTAGTTTCTTAGCTTCATGAGATTGAGAATGTTTTGGTTGTTGCTCCTCCATAACTTACTTTTGCTCTTTTTTGTCCCCTTTTTAAGTGTTTCATCCTCACAGTGAAAAACGTTCACACCAAAAACATGCTTGCTAGAGATGACCCAGAAAAATGCACTTCTTAGAGGCTGATTAACTTCTAGGTGGTCAAAGGCGCTTCGCTTATTGAAGGGGAAGCTTGATGGTTTCTGTTAAACGAGATCCCGGTGAGCCTGGAAGTACCCGTGGAATAATTCTGGGAGCCAGGCACTTTTTTCTGTGCCTTTGTGTTAGATCCTGCCTCATGGTAATTCAGGGAGTAAAACTGTGTTCAGATCCATGAGCTATGCATCATTTATTGATAACGTTTGCCTCTTGAGAAACTTTATTTGATTTCCGTTCCAATCAGTTTCAATTCAGCTTGTGATTTTCCAGATTTACAGAGCTGAACAAGATGTTTCAGTGCGGAATATCTTCTATGCTTTTGGATATGCCATAGATGTTTCTCAACAGTTAAAAGTTACAAGAAATGAAGGTTTTTCTTTTGCTTTGGAGTGTAAATGTATGTGTATTCAAACCACGCTTAGTCTCATTTGTCTGCCAAGCCATCTGTAAAAGGCCCTTGACCTCCTTTTTGAGGGGTCTGCAGTTATATTGTGAGTAAGTAAATACTCCATTAGGATTCATTAGAGCTTCTAGTTGGACATATTGTCCCGGGTGCATTGAGCCGCACCACTGGAGGCCCCCTGCCCTCCCCTGGCGTGTGTCGTCCCTCATCCTGCTTTGTGCTTGTACACAATGGGAGTGCCGTCCCTGATCTGACCCTTATTTGCCGTCTCATATTTGATTTCATTGATCAAGAGTTATCGCGGTTTTGATGCAGGATCACAGTTCATTCATTACTCCCTTCGCCCATCCCTCTTTTTTTCCTTTTTTCTTTTGCCTTTGTGCCTTTTGAGATATTATAAAGTGACCAATGACATCCCACTGCACCCGTTGCCATGGTGATCGGTGACAGTGGGAAGCACCTCCCAAGATGAATGAGCCATAAAAGTAGTTGCAGAACGGAAAGGGGTGTGCAGATAGGGAAAAAGCCTGGCTAGCCTCTTGGAAAGAGAAATATAAGCATGGAAGAAGATGGAGAACTGCAACCATATTCAGCTTTTTTTTGTGCAGTAAATGATGCAGTGATGGTTAAATAGACACCAGAGATGCCTTTCTTCCATTTTAATGTCATGTGTAAACATTCAGCAACAAAACAAAGAAGCAGATAAGCTACACAGTCTGTGTGGGAAAAGTACAGATAAACAAGAGTCCTGACCAAATTAAAAAAAAAAAAAAAAAAGCAGGAGGCATGGGGTGGACCATGTGAATATTTATCTTCTTAGAAAAGTGTGCATGTACCATATTACTCTTGAATGATGCTGATAGTCATTACTTTTATTTTATTTTTCTGAGCTTATATGGATTTTTGTATAGCCTCTTTCTCTTTCCATCTTTCACATTTGGCCTTCTGTTTGTTTTGGAACAATTACGAGACGCGGTTGAATTCTTAAAAAGAGCAATGGAGGTGGGATTATTGTTCCTTTAAGAATGTTGGTCATATATAATCATGCCAATGGCATCAAAACCTCCAGTGGACAAAAGCCCCATGGATGTGCGTGCTTGTGTTTGTGTTTGGGATGTCACCCTCCCATGTGAGCAGCACTCTGAACTTATTTCATGCTCAATCAGTGATGCAGTAAATGCATCCTGTAGTCAATCATTGCACACCAAATGCTTGGACCATGCCACAATAGTCAAAAAGTGACGCTATACAGTGTTTACTGTGCATATCTGTCAATGCACATCAGGAAAATGTAATAACTTTTCTCAAATGTGATAAATTTACACATCAAAACTGGCGGCATCTGCTCTTTGAAAAGCTCACACTGAGAAGAGTCAACATTGCCACTGTACACATTTGTATGTGCTTTCATGCTGTGGCGCTTTGAACTGTCACTGCAGCTTAGATTTTATAACTTTGTTATTTCTGTCATTCATGTCATGATTTGTATCTTTTTGGAAAAAAAAGAACAAAAAAGAAGTTAATGATGAAATGTATTAATCATGTCACAAAAGCAAACCTAAAATCTGTAACCAAGAAATCAAACTCTATAACAGAGTGCCTTTTGATCTTGTATTTTCTAGATCTGTTAAACACTTCTGTGTTCCTAATGGGTTTTTTTTCTTAAGGTATCCTTGACTGAAGTTTTCAGTTCTAAAAAGGTTCTCAGGCAGGACACATTGCCAGATACTAGGGGCCGAACCCAATACCTTATTGGTAAACTTTGATAATATTGTCAGTGTGTGGCTGTTTCCCGAGTGTAGCCTTGACCCTATTGATCTAGAACATTTGATAACCTTAATGTAATAAAATGGAGGTTCACTAAATATGTTGTAATTTAAGGAAAGTTGCAAGTTTTGCATGCTGGCACCATAGACTGCTTCGTCCATTGTTATATACATTCTGTCACATGACCCATTGGTTTCTGAAGACCAGTTTTGAAGCCCGTTTGTCTTCGTACGGGTCGCAGCATGTTGTTCAACAAGTACATGGGAACATGCCAACAGCATGTCAATTAAAGTTAGCTTTTCTCCCGGTTCCATCAGCCGTACCCTGCCAAAATATCTGTAGAGGTGTCTTGAGACATTTCCAGGGGGATATACCATTTAACAATGTTGACTTGACAGCAAAATCCAAAATAACTGTCGCATTAAGATGATGCTGGGTTAATACAAATGGGTGTTGTTGTTTTTTTTGGGGGGGGGGGTTTGTGGGACAAAAAAATATAAGCATGACGATTACGGATGACGAAGCGGTAAAGTCCAACGATTGGCTGAGCCGACAGCCAATCAGAGTTGTCATTAGTATGAAATCCAGCGATTGAGACCAAATTGATTTTTTTTTTTTTTTTTTTAACCAGGCTGTAAATATGTTTATTTCTGCTCTAAAGTCTGAGATTTTAACATGGGACTCATGGAGATTGATTCGCTTTTGCAGCCAGCCTCTATCAGTCAGTTGAGGAATTGCAACCTAGTTCCGCATTAGCATCAGTGTGGACTGGACTTGGCTGACACTGTGAAGTGTTGTCACATCCAGTGATTGGCTACTGGATGTCACAACACTTCACTATCTACTTCACTAGCTACCAGATCCCACCCCCAGCAATCTGCAGTGTGTCCTGCCTCCCCACGGTCGATTCTCAAGAATCATTCTAGAAATGTTTGCAACTAATTCTAGATAACGTTGTATTGACGCCATTGCTTCTTCCTTCTCATCGCTGCTTAAGATGACTGATTCTAGTTTACTGGAAAGAAGGCAAAGACCTGACTGATTCAAAATTGTGTTGTTGTTACTTGGTCCCTTTTTTTTATAAAGTACTTGAGGAGGAGCAAATGGCAAGTTACCAGTAAGGCTGCTTGCCAGGCCTCAGCAAAGGCGTACAGTGCTAAAAGTGGTGATTTCTGTAAACGTTAGAAAACACAGATCTTTTGTTTTGTTATTTTTTTGTCATTCAACTGAGGAGTGCAAAGCTTAGTTTCTTTGATATTAGCAGGACTACAACTGCATTATTACTGGATGTGATTAAAAGAGTAAAGGAAGAGTTTGGCTTCCCTCTTCTCATTTGCATAATGAGGTTAAATTTCGACGGTCAGCTGTAATGTTAACAGAGGCCGTCCCCTGGACTGTGGAGGTTTTTAAGTTAGTGAGCCAAAGGCTTATAGGACTGTGAATGTTAGTATTTCAGTCATTAATTTAGAAGTCTTGACTTATACAACAGTTTTATAGTAAGTGAGTTGTAAAGTTCTTAATATCAGTAATGCTGAGGACAGTGCTGTAATGTGCAACTGTGAAAAAAGTTCCTACGATAAGCAGTGTGTGCGCGTGTGTGCGTGTGTGCGTGCGTGCGCGTGTGCGTGCGTGCGTGCGTGCGTGCGTGTGTGTGTGTGTGTGTGTGTGTGTGTGTGCGTGCGTGTGTGTGTGTGTGTGAATACTGTATTTGGCAGTGGAATAAGTACTTATTGGATTTTTTTTTTCTGCTATCTGTATCAGTTTCATACCCAACTGATGTGTTTAATGTAAAAAATATATATTTAGAGAAATGTTTTCTCTTCTTAAAAAAATAGGCCAAAGTTAAAAGGTTAAGTAAATGCCCTATCGATTCTTGATGTGTCGGTGCTGAAATCAAAATGCAATGATGGTGGACGATTCAGAGGAGCTGAGTGTTGTAATATGACAAAGTTGTAGCAATTTTTATTTTACATCATCATCATAGGACCTATTGTGTGCACAATTCAACTGTCTGGCTTCACATTTAATCAAAAATACATAGTTATACACCCTCTGGTTTCTTCTGCAACCCAAGAAAAAAGAAAAACCCTGCAGCAGTGAAACAAAACTACTAGTACTGCTGCTACTATTTATTTTTTTCCTCCACATTCCTCTAGCTCAGCTCTTGCTACGGTGGATGTTTTTAAGATTTTTCTCATTTTTCCTTCTACCAGGTCAGCTTTTCTTTAAAATTTGGTGGTAAACTGAAATGTAATCAAAGACACCTTTTGAAAGATTAAAGGGGAAAAAAATGAAATGGAGAGGATGATTTTTGTATTTATTTCAGAATTGGGTAGAGATTTGTTGCCGTGGTTTGTTTTATTGAAACACTACCTGCACATCTTATTTACACCCCTTCAACAAAAGCTTGCAGTGTCGCATGTTGTCATTCCTCCCTTTTACGGTCACTGATGCTCCCGTTTGAGCTGCTTCCAGGATGACTCACCTCAGTGCAGTCACTGTCCTTATAGCCGGCCAGCTTCCTAGAATAGCCTTTCTTGCACTACATTTTCACAGATAGTGTCGACAATCATGTTTATTCCTCAACGATGGAGGCCCTGCTAAAACTACGGTGTGATATTAAAAGCACTAGACCCCAATTAAAGTTTAATGAAGCTCTTAACAAGACTTTATCACTGTCGAGGCTGAGCACTTAGTCCATCAGAGCACCTGATCTACACTTCATTGCACATGCTTCCTCTAATTAAACACAATCTAACAGCAGAGAGACGTGATGCCAACATGATTAACCGGTGTTGTCACACTGGGAGTCATGCTTTTAGGTGGTATTTTGTCATCCTTCTCTCCTAATCTGTTATCTCACAATTCTCACCTTTTTTTTGTGTTCACTTCTCACCATTATTTCTGCTCTCATTTACATTTCTTTCACATTATTTGTTTTAACTTTCTTGTCGCTTCATCTTCATTATTACAGTGTATCAGGGCATTACAAGTGGTGAAGTTTTGCATGACAATGGATAGTAGGGCGATGGATCCACTTCACATTAGAGGGGAAGGTCTCAACTAGGGCTGAACGATATACCGTTATCGTATCTATATCGAGATATGAACATTCAAGACATTAATAACGGGAAAGCAACGATATAAACGATATATTTCCGCTCGCCCTGCTTGTACAGCGCGAGCAGTCTCCATAAACATTACTTTAAAGATTGCCCTTGAACGCACCACTACGGCCAGCCAACCACAAAGCTTATTTCATGCTTGCTGTTGATCGACAGCTGAAGCCAACCAATGACAAACATAGGAGGGTGGGAGGGAGCCGTAGACGGAGACGCGCACAGCCACACACAGGAGAGCGGAGAAGAGCGGAGAAATCCAAACGGAAGAAAAGAGACATGAGTGCGGAGGGTAATGCGGCCGGTGGCGGTGCTGAATCTAATTTTGTGCCAAAACATAAATCATCCTCCATTATTTGGAGGTATTTTGGATTTAGAAAGGATGATGTCGACCAGAGCGAGGTGTTGTGCAAGTCGTGCTTGGTGAAAATTGCGACGTGTATTTCGCAGCCGATCCGTTTTTAGTTTTGAAATTTCAAAATAAAAATAGAGAAATAAACCAAAATAATCCGTTCCCCATCTTTTGTTTTGATAATAAAAAATTCATTGATGTGTTGGAAAATCGAAATTGGGAATTAAAACAGCGAGTGGAAAACTCTTTTCTCTATTTCGTTTACTGAAAACAAGGATTGGACAAATGGGGGGATTGCACATGCGCAGTAATACATTAAGAAAGTTGTTTCTGGTTCTTTTGTTCATCAGATTGAAAGTTAACATTTTTAGATATTTAATTGTTGAAACAGAAAATAAATCAAATATGAAACATGGGAGTGAAACATGAGTTGAATCTGTAATCTGTCTTCACTCCGTCATGAAACTGCAGTGATGTTGTGACAGTTCGTTCAGCTGCAGCGTCCAATCAATAATCAATAACATGTACTGAACTCTAACTCTAACTGCATTGGTTATTTATCGTTAAAGCGGAGCTACAGTAAAATATTTTGATTATTATTTATTATTGAGTGACTTTATGTTAATGTTGATGACTGGCAGTGAGTTCTAATCAATAAAACTGCACTCTTTTGATTTCTGATGTTTTTATTTTTCTGAAAAATGCTTGGTTTTCACCAAACCGAAGTCATATCGTATCGTATCGATATCGAGATATCTGGCATGAATATCGAGATATGAAATTTTGTCCATATCGTTCAGCCCTAGTCTCAACAGCAGTTGGGATGATTGAAGGTTGTTTTTTTGTTTTTTTAAGGGTCTTTTTCTTTCTTTGCCATTTGTAGTTATGTATAAAATATGTGAGCAATCATTCGATGGATTGCCTGGAAATTCAATATGCATTGATGTCTACCTTGGAATGAATTATCACGGTGTGGTAGTACTTTTGTCCAGTACTTGATGGGCCTTGTTGGTCCTAATTTCTGTGCAGGTCAACATGGTGCATGGGCCATGCTGCTCACAAAGCTGTTGTCTTTGCAACGGTCTAAAAGTTTTTTTCTGTCAGCAGAATCAGTTAACCCAATTGTGACCTCTGCAAAGACAGTCCTGCTCTGTGCCATCTTTTGTTGTTTTGTGCCTCTTCTCCTGTTTTTTCTGCGGCAGCTCAGAAGGAGGAGAATTGAGTCCCAGAAATGTATATTTCAAGCAAATATCAGCATGGCTGAGTGGGCAGACAAAGTCCTGAGGTATTTTGGACAGACTATTTATGATATCAAGAACAAGAGCGTCCAAAATAGGTGAAACCACTGACGCAATAAGGTTTTTTGTAATAACTGAACATGACTTCCTTGTTATTTTACTGCGTTGCTTTATTTATTTGGGATCCAATAAAATTGTGGTTCCAACCAGTGACGCATTTACCTTTCAATGCTTTCTTTCTCTTCTCTGTGGATTCTGCGAAATCACAAGATCTATAACAAGAATTCATGTGCTAATGAATTTTTCCCTCTTTCCTCCCCCCTCGCTCTTCCTGTCATGTCTCCCTCCTCCATTTCTCTCCTGTAGGTAGTGGTATCGCAGCAAAAGGATGCCGCTGGTGAAGCGCACAATTGAGCCCAGGCACCTGTGCCACACAGTGCTGCCAAGAAACATCAAGAATGAGCTGGAGTGTGTGACGAACATCTCCTTGGCCAACGTCATTCGCCAGCTCAGTAGCCTCAGTCAGTAACACAGGAGCTTCACATACACATGCATCTTCTTATTCAAGAAAGACATCATGCTTGTTTACATACACATCCCTATAGACTTTATAACGGTTGTGTACTTTTTCCACATTTCTTTTTGCCTTTTTTATATTTATTTACAGTGTCTGAGTGAGTCAACAGGACATTTGTGCAAATGTTGTCATTAAATTGTTAGAATACTTCGTTCTTTCTCCATGGTTTGAAATGTAAAAACATTATTTCAAATCTAGTGCTTTTAATGCATGAGTTCAATGATTTCTGACCTAAGTGAGCAGCATTTGTTTAAGATTTACAGTTTTTCTTTCTTGACTGCTTAATAATTCTGCTTTAGAGTTAATTTCATAATTTTGTGCCAAACAAATTAGTTTCCATCATCCAGAAAATGCCAAGAATAGAGATACGTCCAGCTCATGTCAGTTATGACTATAGCAGGTTCGCAGGGACAACTTATTTCTTGTATAACACCAGCAAATGAACATGCTTACATACATATTTCGAATATTTGAGCTGATCTGTTTTGTCATGAACAAATTACTGTATATGTTTCCTTTCTAAAATGCTCTTCATTCAGCTAACTTTCATAGGATTTCACTCTTGATTGTTAACTACTTTTGCTGTTGTTTTCATGGTTCAGAACCATGGACAGCAAACAGGAGGCAGGTGATTATTAAGCCATTGAAACCTGAGGCACTTATCTAATGGGCAGCTAGCCCATCTCTAGCCCCATTTTTGTAAAAGCTGTTATTTAGAAATATTATGGTGGATAAATGTAAAAGCTCCAAGGCCAGAAGTCTTTTTCTTCTTTCTTTTCTTATGTAGAGGTTCCTTTTAGTTTAAGAATGAAATCTTCCCATTCATGACCTCACTTGGAAGAAGGCATGTGAAATGCTAATGGTGATGTTTAAGCTTCAGAAACCACTTTATGTGGAAAAGAAGAGGTTTTTGTAGACTCATGTCCCTCCCTCTATATAGTCCTGTCTGCATGTATTTCTTTTTCATGAAGAAAGAAAGAAAAATTCTAAATAAATAAAGTTAATTGTTCTTATTGTTAATATTGCAGCTGAAGGTCACAAGTCCAGTTAGGTTTCCTCCAGTAAATCAAGAATATTGGATCTTGGCGTTCCAAATAAATTAACACAAGTGTCTCCTGCAGCACCTCCTCCACACAACTGCTATAGCAGTCAAGCGCAAAATTAAAACGCCTTTTTTTTTCCTGTGGTAAATAATGGCACTCTCAGCATCAACGTGGGTACTGCAATCCTCTTTAAATCACTCTGTCTGCTTCATTTAACAAGTCTTAAAGTGAAACCCCATTGAAATAAATAAATAAATACAACAGGGTCACTTTGGAAAAACCCTTTTGGGCTTTAGCTTCAGGCTATCGCTGCACATATTCAGTAAGTTTGCTCTCACGCAGTCGGAGTATTTACATAGGAGCGCCACTGATTTAGTACCTCCTCCTGCATTCTATGTAGCATGTTTGCAACAGAGAAAATGGTTCAGACATTTTTTTTTTCCCATAAGCAAATGCAACAGGCTAAAAGAATGATGCTTTCATGGTTGTATCCACTCACAAATTAGCATAAAATTATCATGAAGATAAGATTAAAAGAGTAACGTAATATAACGCAAGTAACAGCAATCAATAAACAAATGTAGCACAAGCACAAGCACGTGTGAATGTGTGTGAATGTGTTTGAATGTTGGTGGTGGTCGGAGGGGCCGTTTGGCGCGATATGGCAGCCACGCTTCCGTCAGTCTGCCCCAGGGCAACTGTGGCTACAATGTAGCTTACCACCACTGGTGAGAATGTGTATGGATGAATAATGATTTCTGTAAAGCGCTCTGGGTGCCTAGAAGGGCGCTATATAAATCCAAGTCATTATTATCATTATTACAAGGTAAACGGACACTGAAACATCCAAGTCTGCATTCTTTCTGTAACAAACTAAAGTCTCAAAGCGTGTGACACAACAAAATAATTGGAAACAAACCCCCAAACTTTTGTTCATCC
Source organism: Cololabis saira (assembly GCF_033807715.1). Classification (NCBI taxonomy): domain Eukaryota; kingdom Metazoa; phylum Chordata; class Actinopteri; order Beloniformes; family Belonidae; genus Cololabis; species Cololabis saira. Next base: position 24,319,322 of record NC_084604.1, read on the forward strand.
TTTAGCTTTACTGACAGACTCGCTTCACTTTGCATTTGCGCTACAAAATTTTGTTAAAATGTTCCCGTTGACTTAGTGTATGGAGTCCATTGTTGTTGTTAATCTTTTTTTTAACTGTCGATGGTCAAACATTTCTAGCGCTCACAGTTCTGGTAGATCAGTCAGCCCACACAACTCCAGAGAATTCCAGTGATGCATTGTTTCTCTAACTCTCAGTAACATTAACTGCACATCTTTAAACTGGAAACACTTTTAAACTAAACGACCTACACAAAGTGTTAACAAATACCAGATATGAACTATAACAGATGTGGATAATACTTTTGAGTAAACAATAGATATATATTTTGACAGCTAGCGATCTGCCTAATTATAACCACATAGGCTGTAGCGGTCCATATATTTTCAAATAAATATTTTTTAATTCCCCACAGTGATTTTACAGACATGATAATCACAAAATAACTTATTAATGACATGCATTTGCAGGTAAATATGCAGAGGACTTGTTTGGAGAGCTGTTCAATGAAGCCCATACCTTCTCCTTCCGGGTCAACTCCCTGCAGGAGCGGGTGGACCGGCTCTCCATCAGCGTCACACAGCTGGACCCCAAAGAGGAGGAACGTGAGTACCACACCCCGCTCACCCCGCTCACCGCGCTCACTCTTCCAGACACTTTTTCACAGTCTGGTAAACATTCCTGTACATATTAACCACAATATATTTTAATGAACCCTCTTTACATCCCAGATTTTTGGCTTTAATCTTCAATTGAAAGTTTATCTTGCATTTCTAACTTGATTCTTGGCATTTTAAAGGCAAAATGGGAAAAAAAAAAAAATGTTCCTCCTCCAATTATTTTTTTTTCTTGAATGTGGCGCTGATACTCCATTGTAGATGTATAGTTCTACACCCTACGGCATGCATCTCTGCCACCGATGTTAATGGCTCTTATTAGGAGAACAAGAAGCTATGAGATGGTCACATTTTTCACCTGCAGTAATAGAATATCTTTTGCTCCGGTTGGGAACACGGTACCAGAGTTTCACGTTGGCTGGAGGCTCGTTTACCCCATAAAAGCATTTTCTTGTGAGAAGGGGATCTTTGGGAACTGTTGAAAACAATAAAAAAAAGCAATAATCTGCGTGGACTGTCAAGTAAGCGAAGTTATCCTGAGAGGATGACAGGAGAGAGTATCTAGTGGAGACTGTAGTGGGTGCAAAGCAGAAAAAAAGAGAGAATCACGGCAGTATAATATCACGCTCCAAAGCCCTGTATCGATTTCCCACAGGGGCAGCTGTATGTTTACAGCTCTGCACAATGCTACTCCAACTGCTTCCTTGTCATGGACAGAGACAATAAAATGCCCACTCAGTTGTAGTTACGGGTTATGGCTTTTCTTTTTCTTGTGAATGCAACCAGAGGCTGCGGTGAAGCAATGAATCACAAGTTGGGACTTTAAATACGCTCCAGACTACTCTGTTTTGTTTTTTTTTGGTCTCTACTTTTACGTACATATGTATTAAAATTCCCTATAGCTCCATAATGTTCATCTTGACCTCCGTCTACATTTTGCCCCTCCTTTTGCCTTGCTGCATCTTTTTCTTCTCTCCTCTTCACTTCTCTTTACCCTTCATCTTCACCTTGTCACACAGCGGAACTGTGCTAGTTGTGTAATTGTGAAAGATCTCATTATAAAAGTCTGATGCAGTGGTCTCATCCAGTAACTGAGTCCATATGATCCTGCAAAGGTTAAAGGGCGCACACACATGCACAGCATGCATGTTTTTGAATAGCTGAAGGTGTCCTCCAGAGGACAGCACAATAAGATTTATCATTTTAAGATACTTCTGTGTGGGTTATTCTTAAAGTAGAAAAATAATCTCTTTTATAATTTTGGAAAAAAATTGACTTGTTCACTTTCATGTGATGTAACTGTGCTAGCTTTGGTGGTTGTGAATCTGTATTTAAGCATTCGGGTGTTTCTATTTCTCTGCATGTGGTCTGTGGCTTTCTTTTTTTTTCTTTCTTTTTTTCCTTCCTAAATAACTCCGGCTATTCCCCCTTTTCGCCTAGAGTGTTGGCTTCGGAGATGTCGGATAAAAAATCAGTTCAGCCACGGCTTGTTGGGGGACGCTCCTCCAACGCTGGAGGAGAGGAAGAGAGTAGGGAAGATGGAAGGATCGAGGGAAGGCTGTATGATACAGGGCACTGCAGCAAAAGCAGTGGAGTGTGAAAGGATTGCACCGCAGAATCCTCCAGTCCCGGTTTAAACGGCCGCCTCTGCAGGTTACAGACGTTCCCCACTCAGTTCAATCCATTTATAACCAAATGAAGTTGTCTTGAACATAAAAAAAAAGAAGACATTCCCATCTATCCTGCGACTCATTAGGATTATGAAATTGAATTATAAAACGACTTTGTAGTGCAGCACACTTGACCACCAAAGAGTGTTGAAAAGATTGACAATCGTGGAAGGGGTTAAGCAAACGGTTTCCTGTAAAAGCCACTCTATAATTCGCTTTTTTATTTTTTACCCCGATACGGTCAAACCCATACCTCTTAATGTAATCATTTGATTTGCCTCGAAACTGTCAGTGTTGTGTGTTTGTGGTTTCCATGAGGGGGAGGTGTGAAAGAGCGGGCGGTAAGTGCAAGCGGAGATGGGGACATAAATCAGGACAGTGGAGGAATAAAGATGGGAGCAGGGGTCAGGTTCGATGCATGAGAACGGTGTTCACAGTAATTATGTACAGAAAGTGTCCACCACACCTCTACCAGATTCTTTGAAAAACAAACAACCTAATTAAAAAATCTTGACCAAGTCTCACAAAGGCAACAAAACATGATACATGGTATTATTGCCTCTGAAAATTCAATTTAAAGGCACGCAGTGAAGAACATTAGTGATTAATGATGAGCCATCAAAACTTTCTCCCCACTGCGTTCAAAGCACTTGGAAAATAAGATGTCAGAACGGAGGAGAACATAATTTACAGTCTTTAGATCCAAATATCCAAAAGCTTTTTTCATTTACTGTTATCTGCCTTTTAGGGGAACTTGGTTACCTGACTTTCTCTGACCTTGATTTCTTTTTTTTTTATTTTGAGTCAGAGATCTGAAACTTATTGTTCCCAGCTGCAACTGAATGCATCATGACAGCAATATAAGGTGCATTCCCAGAATCAGAGAGATAAACCATAATTTTCATATGCTTTGAAGCACTTATGTTATAAAACGCAACTAAACATGTATATATTTCAACAAAACCTTTTTCTATCAAAGCTTTCATTTTATTTTGACCTCTCATCTGATAACTATTTGATAATTGTGCAAGCAAATTAGTGCCCAAACTATTTTTAATTCATGGTCAAGTCGTACACATCAGACTACGCAAAAGAGGTTAATTTGCTGAAAAACAAAAGCTAATCTGGCCTTTGCAAACCAAAACTGTGTAGGTTGACACGCTGATTTGCTTACAAAGCAGGGAAGTGCAAATGAACCGAAGCCTTATATAAGTTGCCGTGCATGGCAACCTTGTCAGAGATTTGACTACTTTTTAGTGCAAGACTGCAGAAATGTGTTTTGCCAACAGTGCAAAATACATGTAATGCTGCTTGGTGCAAGCAGCAAAGCATATGTAACATCTCAGAGGTTCCCAACAGTGTACACAACCAACTGAAGCAGATATTTAAATACTTAGAAGTTCCACTTTAGTTAATTTCATCCACTCTGCAAGTGGATGAAAGGAAACTGCAGTTTCAGTCCATCAGTTAATGAACTGAAACCAAGAAATTTAACTTTCAAAAATAAAATGAAGCTGTCTCCCAGTTCAACCACAATAAACAAGGTCCGGGGTTTTCAGTAGTAAGTGAGCCGTTTGTAAGCTCACTCACAATCTGTGTCATTTATGTAATGGTTCCCCCTGATGCTCCTGATAATTGATAGAAAAGGGTGCTGCTCAGCTCTGCTTGGCCACTTACACAGACGCAGACCTAGAGGCGTAACGGGGACAGGCACACTGCACTGAATTATGTTTCACCACTCCAGAGCACGAGGTCACAGGGTGGAAGATGGTGGGAGACAAGAAAGATGTGTGGCTGAAGGTCAGGGAGGGACGTGAGACTGAGGGATGGCCAGAGTGATCTACACGCTGCCTTTGGTGGAGGTCAAAAGGCTTTTATCCATCACATGTTCAGATTGAACGGAGGGGCACCTTCCCTACTCCCTCCTGACCATTCAAAGGGTACGGCCGCTCACTTTGCCCTTTAGGCCTCCACTCCCGGTGTAATCTCCAGACCCCTAACCCCTCCCCCATTTCCGGACTTTACTCTCCTTGCCAGTCTTATCCATCTCTTTGATTGATCCTTCATGGATGCCATTTGTGTGCTGTCAGGCTCTCTTCCCCCTATCACTAGCCCTCCAAACTAATGGCCTGTATCTCCTGTTTAATGGCATCATTGCAACACCGCATTGGCTGCAGGCCATTATGGAAAGTCACAAAGCCAACCCAAGTCCCTCCAGGCTCCAACTGCTTATTTATCGACTATCTTGCTCTTTTTCCTTCATTTACTATTACGCTCTCCGGGCCTGATCAGTCCTGTATCAATCGTGTAGGAATCCTGTAAATGATTAATCCTTCCTCTTCTGTTGCCAGTTCTCTCTGCTCCGTGCCTCTCCATGTTTTGTCTTTAGTTGCCTGTGATCTGTACTATGCTTCGTTGATCTCTTACATCGTTTGCCTTGTTCTGCTTCTTCATCTTTTCTCGTGTTTGGCGTCTGACTTTTAAGTCGAAGATCTGAAACCCGGAGTACAGGGTGACAGAAATGCATTCCCTTAGTGTAAGAATGTAAACGCAATGAAAAGCCGCGGCTGAGGGAATGACAAATGCAGCTCATGCAAGCGCCTTTAAGTAGTGTAAAAGGCAGCGTTGTCACAGCAAACATACCACAGAAGTAACATTTTTAGTAGTAATCAACAGGCAAGTCTTTATTTTTAAATTTTCACCGTCTTATACTTTAATTTTTGTCAAGCATTCCCTTTTTTTTATTCACCAAAATGATCACTCTCTTGGTTTTTCATCCGTACAGCCTTTCTCATTTGGACTCCAATGTTAGACAGATGGTTATATCATACTTCAGAGCTCCTATGGTCACATTCACATAGCTCAAATATTCAAAGGACCACACATCAGATGGTTTAAATGAATCATGAGCACAGTTTCCAGCCACCTCTTTCATTGCTTCTATCAAAATTTCACCATCACGAGGAAGCGTGCTCAGATTTGCGAGTTTGTACAGCAGCTTTTAGTCTACTCTTATTGCTCATTGGTGCATGTCTGCCTTTTTTGTAAAAATGTTCCGCGTGTTCATCGGGTTTGACGGAAATGTCTGGACCTTTTTCTTCCCGTCTTGCTATGACCTATAGTCGGTATGCTTGGTTGAAAAACATCTTGAACATTGCAGCACTTTCTTGACTTATTAAACATCCTGCCAGTGAGTGAATACGTGAATCATGATACTAAATATTCTCACATTTTGGAGCATTAATTCCAGCTCTGGTTTTTCAAAACCACCGCGTTGCTGAGTTGTCACTGGCAAAGAAGATTTTTAGTCCAATGGGGTCACTCTTTTGGCATCTGGACAACACATGAAGAACCAAAAGAGTAACACTTGCTTTTCTGCAGGAACCTGCTCCCCTGGACGTGGCGTTAAAGCCCCTTCACACTGCTTTCTCCCTCCTGCTAAGCCTCCTAAAGCCAAATTTGTAATGGTCCGCTTTTTTTTCTAATCTCATCCACCCATGTGCTCACCACGGATGTCCTTGTTCTCTCCTGTCATTGACTGCTTTGTGAATCAATGGTTGTCTGCATTAACCATGAGCATGTTTCACGGGACATCAGGCATCAATGGAAAGTGTGTAACATTTCTACAAAATGTCTCAGCAGTGTGGGATTGGAAAAGACAATCTCCTTTACCGAGCTTCCCAAAGTGTGTCAGCTCTTACGGAAAATAAAGAAGATCTGGGCCAAACAGTTAGCAGCACACTGGAGTTCCATAAGAGTCTCTCAAAACGCTCTTTCATGAACGTCTATAAATTATAACGCATTGTTTTTTCTGCATGCAACATGCAAGAACCCGCCTAAGATGCCGACCGGAAAACCCTGGACTTAGCAAGTTGACCTGGTCGTCTATAAATGCATAAAGAACCAAAAGGCCAACTCATTTGTGTGAAACCATTTCAACAGACGGATATTTGTTCTAAAGGTGCTTGGTGAGTTTTCGGATGCTGTTGACAGACACTGAAACTTTAACATTTATTCATGTGCAGTTAGGCCAACGTATGATAAATATCACTTCTGCGTTTATGGTTCTGCAGAGTTTTGATGAAATGCCTATGAGATCCGGTGCAGAAGTCTTTAGCCATTACTGCCTTACATAACTCAGTCACCGAGTCATCCTAAAGTTGTGAATCTACTGCCCTTCTGTAGAATTGAGCATGATAACCTCCCAGAGGTCCCGCACACGTGCCTGTCCTTGCCTTGCCACAATGCCTTCATTCCAGGCATCCATCTCTTTTCCAAGTAAAAAAAATAAATAAATAACGGATCAAGTGGTTGCCGAAATAGAACTGGACATCAGTTGCTCTTATCCTTGCAAAGATGTTACCGTTAGTGGGGAAAACAGGACTTTGTCCCATAACAAGCAAGCTAATGAAAAGAGTTTTATAATTTTTAAGAAATATAGCCTTAATTTTCAGGCAAAAATGTAGACCTGTAGACACCTACAGACAAAATGCAGTTTATACATTTCTGTCGTTTGTGTTTTTATTTAAGGAGAGCAAGATTGAGATGATCCGGGGGCCACATCCGGCCATCGGGTCCTATTTAACCCTTGTGTGCCCATGATGGGGCACACCATTGTTTGAGGATACACAGAACTACTTGCACATCTTCTATAAGTCTGTTTTTTTTTTTTGTGCGGTCACAGGTCTTGATAACATTTGCATTTATGAATTTACATTTATGAATAGCAATCCATGGCACAAGTGACATACTCTGTTTACCCACGTTAGAGCTAAAACAATTAATAGCCTCTGAGGCAAAAGCGAGCAAGGAGGGATGGGAATAGCTGGAGCAAGAGCCGAACCTGAGAGAGGAAAGATGCAGACGGAAAAATATAGGGCGACATTTGCATTAAACTAAGACTGCGGAGAGTCGTGCCTAAATTAAAAAAAACCATACCGGTACATCTCGGCCGGTGACTTTTCTTATCTCTAATTGCCATGAGCGTACTAAGACTGCATCTTTATGTGATAGGGAATGACAGGAGAGCGGAGGGAAAAATATATAATTAGAAGCGTTTAGGGAAGACTGAACGTGGGAAGTGACAAGAACTTCCTCACCTGTCTTTAGTTGAAGTGTTTTTGCCCGATGTTATCTGTCGGAGGGACAGATATGAAGGAAAGCGATAAACTGCCCGGGACTGGCTTAGTGATAAGAAGCTTCACATTCTGAGATCAGAGGCTGCTTTAACACCTGGTGCCGCCTGACCCAACACAGACGTACGCAACACAGACATACGCACAAAGCTTTTACTTGTGCTTTTGTGAGGATTTTTCTTTACATATTACATTCCCTATCTCCATAACAACCACTTCAACACACTACAAGTTAATTAGTAGTGTCTTAACCCTGAAAAGACATTTACAAGGAAACACACACAAACACTGGTCATCACCCACTGAAATACTCATTTATTCATCAGCACGAAACCTCATATTCCTCTCATTAGCTACATTTCTTAACTAAATGGATCTAATCAGTTGTTTGTCTGAATATCATGTTGTAATCAGGATGTGAAAGATGTCCATTGCTGGTCCTGTGTGCATGCGCACGAGCGTGCCAGCCTGAGGGCTCAGCATGGCTCAGTGGAGGTTTATAGCCACATCACTCTGCATCAAATCCATCCTGGCACAAACCTCTGCGCGGCTTCTCTGTTATTTGTCACTTCTGCACCCTCTTGTCAAACCATCTGCCAGCGCCATGAAGTAGCCGCCGTTGTTTGGACAACAGGACAAGGTGGCCTCCATTCTCACCTGTTGGCGTCTGGCTGTTGCTGTCGCCGGCAGGGTGTTCCGTGTCTGTAGCAGCCCCCGAGGATATATGTCGGAGATTTGTAGGGCAGTCAGTGAGAGAGCTTTCGATTTAGCGCTTGTGCACTTTCCCTTGTTTTCACTCTACCCTTCCTGTGTAACAGTGACGAGGCAAAAAGTGCGATAACCTGCAGGCATCATCAAAGCCTGAACACAGCCAGTGACTTTTTAATGCTCGTATTGTTATGTCTTATTCTACACTTTCCCCAATGTTCTCAACTTAAAAAGAAAATGAATGGGGAAAAAAATGAAGCTATTATCAGTCTGGTCTCGCAGGAATAAGCATAAGTGATGGACTGAAGTTGAATGCTGCAACAATGGCAACAGATAGTAGGCAGTTTTATTCGTGGTGCAAAGTTTTCTCACTTTAAAAGATCCGTTTTTTGACTGTATAACATAAAAGTGACAAGTCTGCATGGGTCCATGGAGTACCTCTACCACCTACATGGACCATCCTTGCTGAGTCTCCCATGTCACAAAAAGAAGGCAAAGTAATCATAGATACTTGTTCAACCACACCTCTGCAACACTTCTAAAAATGATTCATTTAAAAGGTTCAAGAACTGATTAAAATCCATATTCATGGAAACTTCTTAGCAACAGTCTCCACCAGTTTCATGTACGCAGATGTAGCTACAGATAGATAGATAGATAGATAGATAGATAGATAGATAGATAGATAGATAGATAGATACTTGTTTACTTACTTACTTACCCTTTTGATCCAGAGGGAAATTCAAGGCATCCAGTAGCAGTCACACATGACATCACTTACAAACATTAAAGGTGCAAAAATAAGGTGATTTGTCGGATAAAAGGACAAGAGTGCAGATGAGAAGTGGGAAACAGAAAAGTGAAAGATGAGTGTGTGCTTTCCCCTTTCCCCTGCCGTGACAGTGAGATGTTGTGAAGACATATGGCCAAGGGGACAAAAGAGTTATTGAGCCTGTCCGTGGAGCACGATTGTGACAGCAGTCACTGAATGCTCCTCGGCCCGGTGAAGATGCTGTGCGAGGTGGTGGGTGTCGGACATAACTGAGAGTATTTTGGCTCGAGTCCTCTTCTTTGCCATCGTCACCAGTGAGTCCAGCTCTGTAGCCACCACAGAGCCAGCCCTCTTACTCACTCTGTCCAGCCGTGCTGCGTCCCTCTTCCTGCAGCTTCCTCCCCAGCACACCACAGCGTAGTTAGTTTTCTGTTAAATTGAATATCTGCATCGGAGGCCAGTACTGACATGATTCACTGATCTAAAATTGAATTAAAATCAAGTCCTGCTTGATTTATTATGTTCAGTCATAACTGGTTTTAACTTACTTGAAGGGCTAGATAATGTAAATGGATTTTTTTCCCTACAGTTTTGAAGTAATGGTTTAAAATACCAAGATATTTTGACACAAAACACAAAACCATCAATCCTCTGTCAAAAAATTCAAAATGAATGAATGCATTTCCCATTCCAACTCAACAATAACCCCAAGCACACATCAACAACAACCCGGCTTCTGAAAAGGACAATCAAAGTCCTGCAATAGTCCGGCCCGCCCGAAGCTTGAAGCTACTTGAAGTTATTTGTTAAGTTTTAAACATCTACATGTATGACAATAATAAAGACTTACTTACAGGGTAATCGTTGGGAGGGATGTTCAGATTTATGCAATCAAGCTGTGGCATGTTTTCTTTCATTTGAAATATTTTAAATAAATAGAAATTTTCCTTGCCTTTTCATTCTGTGTTTCAGTTCACGGATAGGCTTTTATTTCTGTCTTTCCATTTTAAAAACCAGCAATTTCCTCCTGGTGCATAGACTTTCTATTTCCAGTGAAGTTAAACTACTGTTGGAGTTAAAATGTGTCACGTTGGATGGCATTTAATCAGTTAAATTTGCATTTTACAGCACAGTTAAGCCACAAGGTGCTATGTTGAGTCTCGTTCAGATTTATCACACAGAAGGAGACGTAATAAGACTTCAGACGAGGACACACGAAAAGCTTTCAGAGCTTCAAACATGAATGTACAACAGAGAGAAGACTAGAGGGATACACCACTTGAAAAAGAAAAAAAAGACTCCTAAACAAGGTTAATTTGGGCATTTCAAACCACCAGCATCACATTATAATCATAAGTTCAGAGACGGTAAAGTGTTACAGGCGTGTTTGAGGAGGAGACATTTGAAAAGTTATCTCTTTAATCTTGGAATCAGAAGGAAAAGCAATCGCCCTCAGTTTGGTGTGTGTGTGTGTGTGTGTGTGTGTGTGTGTGTGTGTGTGTGTGTGTGTGTGCGCGCGTGTGTGTGCGTGTGTGTGTGTGTGTGTGCGTGTGTGCGTGTGTGTGTGTGTGTGTGCGTGTGTGCGTGTGTGCGTGTGTGTGTGTGTGCGTGTGTGTGTGTGTGTGTGTGTGTGTGTGTGTGCGTGTTCGTGTGTGTGCGTGCGTGTGTGTGTGTTCTCTATAAATGTCGGCTGTAGTTCCTCCCTCACACTGCCTCTGAAGCTTAATCCACCCGTTGGCTTTGCTCAGGTTACTGCACTCCTCTCATGGGATGCCAATAGCATCTGCTTTTCTCACTGATGTCGCACAATACCCCTTTTATGCTTCTCTTTTGCCCCGGCTATGTGATTATTTGCACCATTTCCATCATAGTTTAATATCTCCCCTCTCTCCGGCCTCGCTCCAGCCCTCCTCCCTCCTCTCACTCTTTTGTCAGTATTTCCTGTGCTGTGATTGACTCGTTTCTCGGTTTCTCCTCTCTTGTGTTACCTCTTGTACTCATTCTCCCATCGTTGTAACGACCCTGTCTTTTTTTTTTTGCATTTATGCAGTTTTACCGTTTCTCTGCTGCTTCCTCAAGCCTCCTCACTTTCTTTGAGTGCTACTCACCAAACCTCGGTTCTCTGAGGGCGATACTGAGGATACTTCAGTGCCTCAGGTGGCTGCTCCTTCAATGGCCCTCAGAGAGTCCGTAGAAGTCATTATCCAGCTGTATTGCTGCAGTGTAGATTATCAAATTGATCTAGATTATACTTCAAAGTGTTTTTTTTTTTCTCCCTCTCACGTTATTAAGGTGATGGTTTTGTTCTTTCTGTTAGGGCTTCTTCACAGTGTGTCCCAGGTTAGTGCTTGAGTCTGTGGTTTAATCGTTTTGTGTAGAGTTGTGTGTGTGATAGAAAGTTGCTACTACTTTTTTAGTTTTCCCTCGGGCGATGGTAAAGCGTGTCCATTTGTCGCTCCCTCATGTATAATTCACTTCTGGTAGCAATCTTCTGGATTTGTCTCCAAGACTTCTCGCTTGCCAGATTGAGGGTTGGCTCTGTCCTGGCCGCGAGTCCCTGCTCCCATAGCGTTTCCTCCAACCTTTCCTTTTTTTGAAAGCTTCAGCTGTTTGGCATCGATTTTGTTCAGTTTTATTCTCTAAATGTCAGTTATTGCTTGATGGGGAAGAAAAGGTCATTTCCGGTGCTTCACCAAGCACAGCTCGTCTTAGTCATTGCGTGTGGGTTGCCTTTAGGAGAAATCGAAATGTAGCCTCAAGGGAGGATGATGAGTAGTTTATAATGGGCTTTGTGTTTAGACAACTGCTGATTATGACTCTTTGAGAGATGTCGGTCAATTTTGATGGTGATGAGATGGAACTTGATGGTAATAATTGAGGTTCTTTAGCGACGTTTCTTTCAGAAACGCAGATTGCACACATGAGATGCTAAAATGAAGAACTTGATTTAATAACTACAAGTCCTCATTTCCTCTGGTCCTTTTTCTGTTTCTCCCCACAGTGTCTCTCCAGGATATTACGATGAGGAAGGCCTTCAGGAGCTCCACCATTCAGGATCAGCAGCTCTTTGACCGGAAGTCTCTGCCCGTCCCAATGCAGGAGAGTTTCCACACCTGCGAGCAGCCGCCGCCCCTAAACATCCTCACACCCTACAGGTCTGAATATTACTGACCACTACATGTTTTCCTTTTTTTTAGTGCAGTTGGCATAATGCTTATAGCAAAACGTTAATGCACTTGTATTGGTGAAGACTTAAGAGAAACTACTTGAACCTAACTGTGCCAGAAAATACAGAATATTATACAATATTTGTTTAAATACAGGGATGTATTTTGTATTGAGGGTGCTGCAGAACACCAGACAGGTGAAAGTCTGCATCTCTTCATTGTCAGTCAGGGATCGAAGGGGTTCAATTCAGTTCTCGCCGGGGACACTGGGTTCTGAGTGCGTGTTAAGTTCCCCCATGACTTCAGCGTCCACACCCTGGGTGGGGTTGTTGAAAGGGCCTTTCTGTGTGGAGTTTGCATGTTCTCCCCGTGTTCCCTGGGTAGCTAATGTGAGCTATCCTCACAAAAACATGCAGCAGTCCTGGGCTATACATGTCCCCTCTGGCCAGCCGGGGCGCCAGATGGGGTGGGGAAGATCTGGCCGGAATAACGTGATCCTTCCACGCGCTACGTCCGGCCAGAGAAGCCCCACCCTGGTGAAAAGAAGCTGCTGCTCACTCCTCAGGTTAAGGAGGAGACCTGAGCTCAGTGCAGGGCCCTCCCAGGGTTGGTAGAGGATGGCAATGCCCAGGGCTGACTTAGGTAGGAGCACGGGGTGATTTAAAAAAAAAAAAAGGGATCAGGTGATTTCCGGTGCAGTGAAAAACATCTTGTCTTGTTCCTGTATCTAAAAGATACATCACCTATCTGAGTTCAACCGTTGTCGGCTAGTTCCCTAACATCACACATTATTAATGTCCTTGAAGGAGTGTTGTACGTCCAACTAAGGGAGCAAATAAGCACCTTGGAGGACCCACTGCAGTTTGCTCCTTGTGATGAGGTTGGAGCCAGTCGGAGCTGTGATGGATGATCATGTTCTTTGATTTTTCTAGTCAGTTTAACATGATTCAGCCTGCAGTTCTATGTGCGAAACTCAATAAAAAAAATAATAAAAAAAACACGGGTGGATGCCTCTGCAATCACTTGGACTATTGACTACAACTTTTTAAACTCCTGAAACACCTAGAGATGATTGGGCTGTTGCCGTTGGTTACGAGTGCTGACCTGGAGGCTGCATGCTGTTAGACTGTTAGACTGCTTTATGAGCAGGTTTGGGAACAGTCGCTTCATCTTGAATGTGACTTGAACCAAGTTTAGCTTGGGAGAACTAAAAATAAGCGAATCCAAGGGGAAAGAGGTGGACGTCTATATCTATGCCTATACCTGGGAATTAAACTCAGAGTGAACTGGAGATGCAACGCTGAGGTTGTCACAAAAGGCACGGAGCAGACTGCACTCCTCTAGGAAGCTTTGGTCCTTCACTGTTTTCCGATAAATGCTGCATATCTTTAAGTCTCCAGGCATCTGATGGGGCAGCAGCATCAAAGCCGGTAACCCAATGGAGCTAAATAAAAAAAGAAAGGTGGACGCCTCTGCAGTCTGCAGAAGGCTGGCTCTGTGCTGGGGACTGATCTGGAGCCTCTAGAATGATGAAGAAGTTGTGTACAAACTTCTCTACTTTATTATCCACACGGCTCTCATTAAACTAGTTTTATATCTGCATGCACATAACAATGGAAATGCAATGTATTGTTGCACATTAATGTTTACAACTGCATCTATTTTTATGTCTTGAGAGCTTCTTGTTGGCAATTTTAAATCCAGTGTATTTGCATTTAGAAACATTTCACCTTGAAGTGCAACATAATTTAAAGAAATACACAGTTACGAATAAGTATCATCACTCTTTCAATCTTCTACAGCTACTAATCTAAATGATTTGATTTACATTTTAATTTGTGTCATATTTTTTTTGTGAACACATTTTCACAGCTCAAAAATAGCGACGTCGGGGTGTTGAAGTTGAATGTTTTGGGATCAGTTGATTGCCTTTGATGTACTCAATACCACACGTAACTGAACGCTGGGATAAGCTACAAACACAGCAAGCTATTCGTTTGTTTAAAAAAAAGATATAATTCAACACATTCTGCTTTCTTGGTACTTTCTTTTTCTCTCGCCCCAAATGAACATTTGCTCTCACCTCCTTCAGTTCTCACTCAGAGCTGATTGGTTCATCAGCACTGAATGAATGATTAGGCTTATGGCTGATGACTTCATCCTCTAGATACATAATTCAAAACATGGTCTGTATTTTGATCTTTTCTTCTCCTCTGCTGTTCAATCTCTCCCTTTCTCTGATTGTCATGACACTCTTCTTTCCTATATTCTGTTTTCCCTTCTCCTCTCTTCACATCGCCTTAAGAGGCTCCTGAGGAATCTCTTCCATGCTGTTATATCTCAAGATGCACCAAGACCACAGCGTCTACGCTTCTTCTTCCTCTTTTATGATTCTCTTTTCCACGCATAGGCACACAAACACACACTTTGAATATATAAAACTACCAAGGCGTCATGATTTAAACAAACTCTCCTCCCACCTTAGTGCACACACACATACAGGCCTCTCCACCCTCGCCTCGTCCCATTGTTGAATTCTGTTTTTCCCCCCTTTGTTGTGTTGCATATCATTAAACTTTCCACGCTTGGCTTTTGAAGCGGTGCCTTTTCATCTTCTATATGTTTGCTCTTATTGGTGTCATTGCCAAATAATTGCCTCCCAAGACGTGACCAACTCTGGATGAAGCCAAGAGCTCCCAGATTAGAGTCGGAGCGTCTGAATGGCCAGTGAATGCAGTTGCTCTTTCATCAACATAGCTGACTTATGCGTTTAACATGCTGTCAAAATAGTTTTTTTTATATAGTTACAGTCATTTGGTTGACTTTTAAATACTCTAAAGTTTAATTCCTACATATGGTGCTTTTATATGAATGCTTTACCTTGTTTTCTGCTGAGTGACTGTCGGTAGCAGGATTTGTCAGATCATTATGTCACCTTTGCAGAGTGTAGTTCTGATACCTTTGTTTTTAAAAGTGATGTATTTAGTAGTGTGTACACACCAAGTTTCAGACCGGAGCACATCCATCCTCATGTAGTCGTAATCAAGAGTAAATTACTTAATTTAACCTCCAGCTTGTCATCTTAACTTTGCTGTCTTTCGTCTTCTTGGCGATTCATTGCTTCTTCCTCTTCCTAAAATATACGACTTTTGTGAGCAGTTTTTATTTATGCGTTTATTTTTTACTCATATTTTGATCATTTAACACTGCTTTGACACACCTGAGAACAGAAACATATCAGCACAGCGGTTTCATGTCATACTACGGCACTTCATTATAATTTCCTTGTCGAGAGGAGCTTTTCTGTCGTGGTGACGACCCGGGTCTGTCTGACGTCTGCTCTTGTTTCTGTTGCTGTCATTGCAACAGTTTTCCCCCCCTCGTGTAAAAGCTTCTTTAGGTTCATTTTTCACAATTGTTCAAATTCTGGATCTCCTCCATTTCAAGCTCAAACTCTTTGTGGTTGATTTTGTGGCACATATGATATTTTGTGTAATATTTTTTTGTTCAACTTTTTTCTATAATTGAGTAACTAATAATTCCTAACCATACAAAATCCTTTTGTTTGATAGATTTCTTTTTTCCCCTCTCTCTGCAGAGATGATGGTAAGGACTGTCTGAAGTTCTACACCAATCCATCATACTTCTTTGACCTGTGGAGGGAAAAGATGCTGCAGGACACAGAGGACAAGAGGAAGGAGAGGCGGAAACAGAAAGTAGGTCTTGAGGACCCTGGTTGCGCACATTTTGCTGTTTATCATGCAGCACTTGAGGAAAAAGTGTCGGAAGAGTGCTGGCTGAAAGGTTATCACGCAGGAAGATGTGAGATGAGGGTGAAGAGGCTTCTTGTATTCCACACAGACACATATTGATTTGTCCTGCTTGAATTTACTGACAGGCTGACTGACTTCATACTCATAGCCTAATGCATTAATTAGTCATCACTCCTAGATAAATCAAGTCTTCCTTCAGTCAGCCCTCTTAGTTATTACTTGTGCGTGATCATTACATCTAATTAATGGGAGCATCTGTTCCTCGCTTGCCCCCACGTGGCGCACCGTCTCCCTGCTCCTGCACGCAAACACGTCCACAGAGACTCATGAGGAAGAACCGAAGGCATTTGCAGTCTGATATTAGGTTTTTATGCTCACAGTCAGATTAAATGAAGGGGCTCGTTCACCTGCCTCATCATGTGCAGAGCTGTTGGGGCCCCCAACTCAAAACTGAAGGGGTTTTTCAGCCCCAGCACCAGGAGCTCTAATCAACACTAGCTTGCATTTCCCTGCGTGGGAACCCGCTCCACAGCCCCCAACCCCGCAGTCAATCAAAGCTTATTACAGTCATATCATTGTGGAATAAAGAGTTATTTTCCTCTGAGGGTTCAAGTGAATGCAGATGATATAATTGGTTGGTTATGAGGTTTATAATGATTGTGTGAATTGTGGCGAGAGGACAGAGGACGAGTTTCACCAAGTGTCAGGTCAGAGCAATCCTACATGCATGTAATTGTTTGCTTAGTCGCACATTTTGACCTACGCTGTACACTTTGTCAGGATGTAACACAAAACAGACAGGTAATTTGCAACAATAAGGGAACCTCATGTGCTTCAGAGGGGTAGCTCCATGTAAGCGCCGGTGGCCAACGGTCATTCCAATGGGTTTTTTTTATTCTAATTAAAGCCCCGGGTGGGCTCAGCTTGCAAAGCCGTGTTCATTTCCCTCTTCACCACTCTGGCAGCCAGACAGACCCCATGGAAAGGCCTAAAAGACATTCACAGGAGGAGTAGGATAGATTCGGGATTACACACACATATTTGTTGGTTTGTGTAACCATCATGGTGGATAAATGGTCTGAGTGAGGATCAGCACAAATGCACTGAGGTCATGGTGTGCGTGCGTGCGTGCGTGCGTGTGTAAAGCACGCTGGATTACTCAGTGGTATGTTGAAGAATAGAAAATAGAATACAGTGCACGCTCAGCTGGGTTTGTTTGAAATTAAGGGTGTAAATCTTTACACTTCATTGCTTTGCTGTTTGACTGGTTCTGCTGCATCACCTTCATGTGTTTCTGTCACCATTCAGTGTTTGTGGTCGTTATAAACGCCCTTTGTAGACCATCTCATTATTACACCACGAGATTCAGCGCTGTGCAAAACTTTCCCACTTCCATATTTTCTTCCTCAACTTCTAAAACTATTTCATAACAACTATTTTTCTGGAGGAGTCTTTCGCAGACGCACAGACACAGAGGGCCATGGATGCACCCACAAATGCTTAAAAAGACCTAATAGGCCCTGATGTGCCATGCAGCCGCAGCATTGGAGACCTGACACGCTTTGTCACCTGTCAGGCAGTACAACTCCACCCGACGCGCGCTGCCAACACACTTTGAGCCATGACAATGGATGTTCCAGCTCTCCTCCATTTCTCTCTTCAATAATGTCTTCCTATCTTTTCTCCCTGTCTTCCACTCTGTCTCATCAAATCCTTTTTTGTGCAACTTAATATCACAAGATGTGGCTGGGGTATTATGCACACATCACATTATCCATTTGGATGCAAACTCTTTTATAAAATGAAACTTTGCATATAAATGTTTTACATTGTGATGACATTACATTGATCCGTACTCCAACATCATATACAAACCGGATTTGGTTGAAGTTGGGAAATTGCGTGAAATGTAAATAAAAACAAAATACAACGATTTGAAAATCTTTCTCAACCGATATTCAATTGAATACACTACAAAGACAACATATTTAATGTTCAAACTGATAAACTTAATTGTTTTTTGCCAAATAATAGTTAAGTTAGAATTTCATGGCTGCAACACGTCCAGTAGAAGTTGGGAAAGGTGGGAAAAAAATACTGATAAAGCTGAGAAAAGCTCATCAAACACCTATTTGGAACATCCCACATGTGATCAGGCTAATTGGGAACAGGTGGGTACCATGATTGGGTATAAAAGGAGCCTCCCCAAACATGCTCAGTCATTCACAAGCAAGGATGGGGCGAGGGTCACCACTTTGTCCACAGCTGCGTGAGAAAATAGTTGAACAGTTTAAGAACAACATTTCTCAAAGCAAAATTGCAAGGAATGTAGGGATTTCAACATCTACGGTCCATAATATCATCAAGAGGTTCAGAGAATCTGGTGATATCACTGCACGTAAGCGCCACGGCCGGAAACCAAGACTGAATGACATTAGTTCCCATGGCATGGGGGACTTACATTTCTGTGAAGGCAACATAAATGCTGAAAAGTACATACAGATTTTGGAGCAACATATGCTGCCATCCAAGCCACGTCTTTTTCATGGACGCTGCTGCTTATTTCAGCAAGACAATGCCAAGCCACATTCTGCACGTGGCTTCCAAGTAAAAGAGTCCAGGTTCTCCCCTGGCCCGCTTGCAGTCCAGACCTGTCTCCCATTGAAAATGTGTGGCGCATTATGAAGCATAAAATACGACAGAGAAGACCCCGGACTGTTGAACAACTGACGCGGTTCATCAAGCAAGAATGGGAAAGGATTCCACATGAGAAGCTAAGAGAATTAGCCTAATCTCTTCCAAAACGTTTATTGAGTGTTATTAAAAGGAAAGGTGATATAACGAAGTGGTAAACATGCCCTTTCCCAACTTCTACTGC